>NW_022589745.1:9361837-9424303 GCF_004348235.1 Phoca vitulina | reverse complement strand
CTTCTTCTTCTTCTTCTTCTTCTTCTTCTTCTTCTTCTTCTTCTTCTCCTTCTTCTCCTTCTTCTCCTTCTTCTCCTTCTTCTCCTTCTTCTCCTTCTTCTCCTTCTTCTTCTTCTTCTTCTTCTTCCTCTTTCTTCTTTAGTCTGGAATTCTAGAAACTCACAGTGAAGCCTGTATTCTCAGTTTTTATGTCTTCTTCCAGCTACATCATCTAGGAATAGTGTAATGGTCACTCCATTTTGTCTTTTACCTTGAAATCAAGGATTTGAGTTCTAGCTTTGCTATGCTCTAGTTTGAGCTGCTTGGAAGCATCTTTGAAGTTAGTCAATATTAAAAAAAATAGGTAGAATAAGGTGATAGGTTATCAAGGAATCAACTAGAGAGAAAGAAGTAATATAATAGACTGTGATACCTTAGCTTTGGTCTTCCTACCTGCACATTCTCATCTTTTTATTGTTGTTGTTCTATAAAACTACTCTTCTATTTTTGTTTAATTCTGGTGAGACTGTCCATAATAGTGCCCAGTCCCCTCCACCCACGTTGGCACCTGAGCAATTTTTGGCTACTAAAAGTGTCCCTCTGCCCTTGGCTCCACTGATTGGTTTAGAGATAAGCAAGGGACCTAAGCATAACCAATAATATTCTTCCCTGGGATGACTATATGCATATAGGGAGAGAAGATATTTCTTTCTTCTGGAAAGTATAAATCTAGGGCTGTCAACAGTCATATCATCACTATTGGAGGTCAATTAGGACTAATGAAGCCAAGCAGACATAAGCAAAGTGGAGAACCAAAAAGGGAAAAGAAGAGTAGAGTTTTTGCACTTATGGATGAAGATTTTCTGAATAATAGAAGCAGCCTGGATCAACTTAGTGGACTAATTAAAGGAATCTTATCTTCAAGTGAAATTTTACATGAAGTCCTAGTATCAAAAGAGACAAAATGGCACTCCAAAGGTGACGTGGAGATGAGTGGAGGGAGCAATGTGGAGCCCAGCTTGATCTCCTTTGCAGCCTCATAGTAGACCATGAAGCATTTCTGTGGGACCTCAGTGCTCCAAGTAACCAGGTTTAAAACCGTCTATGTGGTATCGACGCTAGAGCTCACTAGATCATAAACTTAGTAAAGGCAGCGACTATATCTGTCTTGTTCTCTCCCATATCCCAGTGCCTAGCACTGTGGCTGGGGAGTAAATGCACAAATAAATTTATGTAGAATGAATGATGGAGTTACATTCTATTTTTGTCTCCTTCACTAAGTGTCGTGTTTCCCTTCTTAAATATGAATTTCTTCCATAGTTGCTGAGAGGTTTAGCTGGAACGTGATGTGTATAGTATCTAGCATGATTCCCTTTCCACCTAGTTCCTCCTAGGAACATTGTAGGTGTCTGCGAAATTTAGTAGATTACACATGGGACTTGGGATCAGGAGGCCTGCTTTGCAGGCCCAGGTTCAGGATGGTGTGATTTTATGCAACTTCCTCTCTTCTTTGGGCCTCCATTTCCCCATCAGTAAAATGAAGGAGCTGAGTTAGATGAGCCCTGAGAATCCTTCCAAATCTATCATTCCATGGCTTAGTATAGAGCAGGATAAACAAGTTCTCCTAATATGCAGTCTGCTAAAGTAATGAGCAATGAGTGGAACTCTTTCTAAACAGAAAAAATTTTCACACCAGACAGAGTCCAAAACCTCTGAGGGTTAAATGAGGGGAACTATAATACTAAGCAGATGAATTCTCTAAAATAACATTGCAACACCTCCTGGCATTCCTATCTTTGTTTCCATAGGATCTCTCCTGAGTGATTGAACTGCTATGCATGGGGACACCTGAGGTCACCTCCAGCCCTGGCCCTGGCCCTGCTCAGCCCAGAACCCTTGGCACTGTGCTGCAGATAGATCTATTGGGCACACGGAACATCCAGAGACTTCCTAGGGAAACCATGGATTCATCTACTGCCAATTGGTAGTCATGCTTCCTTTCTCTTTCTTCTTAGCACATGTTTGGTTCCAAAGATTTTGAGGGTCCATAAGAAGCAAATTAAGATAGAGAGACTGAAACTGGCCATCTAAAAACCACAGGATGCCATTATTGCATCTCTTGCATGACTTATCGCATGTAAATATCACAACAGACAAATGAGGTAGGTAATATCAGCCCCAAATTACAGATGAAGGAACTGAAACACAGAGAAATAACTTAGACAACATCATTCTGCTTCAAAGAGGCAGAGCCAGAATTCAGACCAATGGCATCTTACTCTCTTCTTAGGCTTTCAACTCCATTATGTCTATAGGCATGGGAAGCTATGTTTTCTTTTAGTAAATGTGAGAAAGTAAGCTTTTTGAAAAACAGGATGAATCTATTTTTTCCAACTCGTATGATATGGGCAATATAAACTGAATCTTGGTGAAAGCAGATCAGGTGTTAGACTTGGGATCCAGAAGGAAAAAATGACCCAAGAGGACAAGATTCTACTTGAGCAGTGCTACCTGAGCTGATGGCGTAGGATGGAATTTGTTCTAAACGTTCCTGTGTTGATTTTTCCCAATCTGGGCTGTCCTCTGCAGTGTTCTACAACACGAGCATCCCGAAACTAGAGAGTGAGGCCTGGCTGTCAGCAAACCCGGTAACAAGAGTTACACAATCCCATCTGGCAGAAATTTTAATCCTAGGAAATCAATAAAAGTTCAAATTTAGAGGCATCTTTCCAGAATGTCTTTCCAGATGACCTCAGTCCCCATGGAACTGTCTTTCTTTATTAAGTTTCTATGTTCTCTGGGAGGTTGTGCCACCCATGTCAATGCCGAGCACTCACTCATTGGGACTTTGAAGGGACTGTGAAATATGATCAGATAAAATTTGTGTCTATGCCTGTGACAAAATTGATCATGAAAACATTGCTTATCATATTACTGTATGCTCTTTTTAACACCTGAGAAAAAGAATTGTCAGAGTTTGATGACAGGAAAAGTGTGTTTTTCATGATTAATTCATGAATTTTATTTACTCAGACACAGCGGATTTCATAACCAATTGTTTCAGCTTTGGGCAGCAGCAGCTGAGACCATACCATAGTCTCCTACGGATGGGCCTTCCAGTCGCTCTACCTAAAAATACTTATCTACCTTCTTGCCTCACAAATTGTTACTCATCCTTCAGGACTGAGTCTGGCCATATTTTTTTCAGTGAGTCCTTCTTTACCTCCCCCTAGGCTAGATCAAGAGGCCCCATAATGCCTCCAGCTTACCCATGCTATAGTAATTCTCAAGGAGCATTGTGACTGTCTAGTTTCTTGTCAGCTTCCCCATCATACCCTGAGTTCCTTCTGTGCAGGAATGTTGTATCCTTCATGTCTGCATTTCCTGAACAATGCATGATGCAGAACAAGTCATCCGGGATATTTGCAGATTTAATGTCTAACTGAATGAATATACAAAGGAAGGAAAGGAAGGAGGGAGGGAGGGAAGGAGGAAATGAAGAGAGTGGGAGGTCAGAATTAAATTTATGTTCAATCCTAAAAATGATCACCCTAGAGTTTTCAGCTATTTACTTTTTCTTCCTCTATCTTTTTTTTTTTTTTAAGCCATGATGGCCATGTTTTATTTCTGAGGTTGGATGAGTATCCAGATTTTTGTTATACAAATTCTGCACATTCTTTAAAATCTGAAAGATTTCATAACATGTTTTTAAGACCCCCCTACATGTATGCACTCTCCAAAAAAAGAACAGTAACTCCAGCATCTTCCTCTATCCATTTATTCTTTGGTTTCTATTCTTAAAGTTGTATAAAAATATTTTATTAAGAAAGAGTAGAGGGCACCTGAGTGGCTCAGTCAGCTGAGCATCCAACTCTTGATTTTGACTCAGGTCATGATCTCAGGGTCCTCAGATTAAGCTCCGCGTTGAGCTCTGAACCTAGTCTGCTTGAGATTCTGTCTCTCCCTCTCCCTCTGTTCCTCCCCCACCTTGCATGCTTTCTCTAAAAAAAAAAAAAAAGATGTGAGTGATATAAGTAAATTTATAAATATGCGTAAGATCTCTGTGGAGTCACTTAGTTATAATAATACCAATGCGATTGATAATTCTGCTAACCCCAGGACTCACTATAGCCCAGAATCACAGAGATGTGAATTGTTGGGACATCTGTGTCCTGGGAGGTAAATGGACTATAGGGAAACTGAGTCAATAACATTTATGGATCAGAAGTGCAAAACTGTACCTTATATCGAAGAGGCAACTGCAATTTTCAAGCCCTTCTCCCTGCTACCCTGCTGGTGGGGTGGGGGAGACGGAGAATTGATGCTGTGGAGACTGTCTTGGGACAGTCTACAACTAAGCAGTTCAAACTAAGAAGGGAGGAAAGTGCACTTGTCAGCCTGGCCCTCCTCCTGGCCTTGATGTCTGCAGTCCGCACACCCACCCCCATCCCTTCCAGGCTAACTCCATTCACAGAGTGTTTTAGAAATCAGCAAAACAGTTGTCAATACTCCAATTTTATAAATCACACTTGGGCCTGGAGAGTCTAAGAGATTTAGCCAAATTCACATATTGAAAGAGTCTCAACACTGGAATTTGAGCCATGACTTTCTCATCTCTCATTCATTATACTTCTTCTTAACTGCCAAGGGCCCCTGAAATTTCTGTGGGACTCCATGATATGGGTTATTGAGTCCAGGGTTCTGCTCTCATGATTGGATGGTTTAAGACTTACAGAGACATTTCCCACGGGGGAAGGTCAGAAAGCCATTTGAGGAGGATGATACATGTGTGGCTTAAAAAAGCTTGTTTAATAACATAGCAAACTTATATTTAGAGAGATATGCATTCTAGAAATATATTCGTTTAATACAGTTGAACAAAAGTGTCCTTGTTAAAATAAAGTTAACAAAAATCCCATCATGAAAATAACTGAAAATAAACTCCTGGGGAAAATACCAGAAAATCCAGCTTGATGGATGGGGTGCAAAGATTGCCAAGCTTTATCCAAAGGAGTACTGTCCTTTGAGAAGTTTATCTAGCAGGAATGGCCTCATATTTATACTGCACTGAACATCCCCAGACCATTACTCTAAGTATCTCAATAGATTTCATACTGACACTGGTGAACATTGTAAAAATAATTTAAAAGAGTCTTAGTCACATTGAGAGGACTTCAAAATTACTCTCCAGAATAACATCCCTGGAACAAAGGTATCCAGCTGCTTCAGCTTTGTGAGGATCCAAAAGTCTGTTAAACCCAGTGTTCATTCTCTCCGCAAATATTGGCTGATGGCCACTTACCAGATCCTGTGAGGGTTCAAGGATGCAACATGGCGCCTACTTAAGATGCCTATAAGGTCTAGATCTGAGTCCCTTAAATGGTATGAAGAATTCAGACATTCAGTGAGACTGTGGCTGCACTTTAGTATTTACAACTTTGTACACCACCCCAGCTGCCAGCTGGATTCAATACGGTAAAAACTACAAAGCTTCCTTTGTCATAAAGAAAATTGTTGGTAATTTTTAGAAAGGATATTTTCTTCTACTCACCAGTTGTTCCTTGCTGTCCTCCCTCCAACTGTCCTCCCTGCAACTGTCCTCCTTCCCTACCTTGGCATTACCATCTCAGCTGTGAGATTCATATCAGGCTCCTGTGCTCTGAATAACTGTGTTCGACGTATTTCTCTGCCTTGACCCTGAAAATGTCTCTGATCTATCTTCAGTCATTCAATATGCATTTGATGGGTATTGACTGTGCTAAGACCCATGTGAAGATAGAGACATTTTAGCCAGGAGACTACAGTCCAGACGTAAAGCAGAGCCCTTAGGCAGGTGGCAGCTCAAGCACGGCTTCCTGGAAGAAGTGACTGTAGAGCCCTTTCTTGAAGGTTGATGTGAGAACAGCCTTTCTTTCACTGACTTTCAGTGTCCTCAACCATGCAAGAAGGGGGCCAAACTAGATAATTCTTAGGTTTCTTTGTCATCCAAGTAGCAAATATTTAAAGACAGTAATTGTACAGGATAAGACAAATGGAAGATTTCAGATATGTGTTCATTTTTATCACTAATAAAAATCTTATATTTTAGAATTTCCTTTCATGCCCTAAGTATGGTTCGGTTAGATGCTCATTATACTAGAAGTCAAAAGACCTGTCCACCAGCCCTGGTGTGGTGTCTTCCTGGGAAAGGATGCTAATCAGTGTCAAGATCTGGTCTCACAGGACAAATCTCTTCATCTCCTACTCCAGTTTCCAGGGCCCTGTGGGAATAGCAGTGCTAACAGCAGAAGGTGATGATGAGCAGTACTCACTTGGGGGGTGGGTGTCCTCCTCCCAAACCTCCTCCAGGCCCATCACCAGGAAGTCCACCCAGACCCCCCTCTCCAGATTCCTCTGGGGCCCCAAACCTCCACCACCACAGCCAGGGAGAGGGAGGACCTGGAGCTTCAGATTCTTGCCAGGCCCCAGAGATGTCACTTCCTTCCCAGAAGAGGAAAAGCTGGCCCAAGGATGTGACCCATTGTTTCTCCTTGCTATGGGCCGGGTTGTTCCAGGGAGGATGTGTACTTCCCTTTGAAGTTGGAATTTATTACTTTTTAATGAGGAACAATCAGAGAACTGGGAATCCATAGGCTCTGAAAATGTAATGCCTTAAACCTGTGTCTCCCCAACAAGCTTAAAGGCTCCTTCGTGGTAAGAGCCATGCCTCATGCCAGTCTCACAGAAGGGGCATATTTAAATTGAGAAGCCAGATCTTCGGAGTGGAATTTACATTTCCCTAAGAGTTATCCACTTGATCTACCCCACAAATGGGAACCCAGGAAGGCTCCCACTCAGATCCCCTTTCAGGGAAGGATTTCTCAGGTGTGACTGCTTGGCAGCCTGCAGCTTTTAACAACCCCAGGTCCTTCTCAGGTTGGCCCAACTGAGGACTAAGCAAGATGGCGGTACAATGATAATAATCACTGTGGGTGGGCTGCCCAATCCTGAATTCCCCAGTTTCCTTCCACAGGAATTTCACCCCAAGTGACATCCTGCATGTGTGATTCTGACTTAGCTTCTTCTTTGAGCAGCCCCAACTGGAACAGTGGTACCAGAAGTAGGGGGGACTGAGAAAGTGGGTGTTAAGATGGGGTTTGAAGACTGGATCACTCATCACCCAGCTGCATCGAGGACTCCATACCAGGTGGTACGTGGAACACAGATGGCTTCTAGTACAAAGTGGTGGCCAACTACTAAAACTTTCAAGAGTGGTAACTCTCAAAGAACGTGTGGTGAAGAGGTATGCCCTGGCCAGAGTGCTGATTCAGACATTTGGAAAGTGGGGGTGAAGAGTGCATGGGAGAGTGAGATTGCGCAGCAGAGTGGAGGACAGTGACAAGTCTTGGGCAGTTAACAAACAACTGGACACAGTGTGAAGACCTGAGGGCCCTTTTGGAAGTTCATATCTGGGTTAGTGAGAGCACACAAAATACTGAAGTTTAGACTCAGGATTTAATACTTAGTAGAGAGCTTCGAAGACAACTGAATGTGCAGCTAAGGCAGGCCCATTGTACCAAAGTCAGGGCCTTGGTGGGGAAAATCTGGGTCGCTGAACATCTTGGTGGGTTCCCCCAAAGATTTTGGCTCCCTAGAATCCTGATGTCTCACAGTCCGAAGAAGTCACCCTCCTCCTGTGTGGGGAGACACCTCAAGACAACACGGCCTCCTTCAAACGCTCTTCTTTTGGAATAACCAAGTCAATAAATTATGTGTAGCAGCTGCTTCACCCAGCTACAAATATGTACTGTAATGATCTCCTAGACATTTTAAGGACCTTTGGTCACATAGTAGGATTGACAAAGATAGCCAGAAGCCCAAAGTGTCATCATGGCTCCATATGGCACCTGATAAGGGAAGACTGGGACTATACCCCAAAATAGCTATACTTACTGGCTAGCATGTATTAGGGAACCAGTGGGTATTTATGGTCCCAGAGTTTAGCGATTCTTGATCAAGGAGACTAGAACATAAAACTAGGTAAGGGGGAGTCTGTTAACCTGGGGATATTCTTCTTGGGTATAAGGTTTACTACTTGCAGGAGGCAGAATATTTACCCGCCCCTGAAGATGTGCCAGTCCTAATCCCTGGAACCTTTCAATATGTCAGTTTACCTGCAACTGGGTTGCAGAAGGAATTAATACTTAATTAGGTAGGTCCTTAAAAGAGGAAGAGGAAGGCAAAAGAGGGTCAGCGGAAGACACATGATAATGAAAGCAGAATCAGAGGGATGGTGTGTTGCTGGAGGAGGAGAGGAGCTACAAGCTAAGGAAAGTGGGTGGCCTCTGAAAGCTGGAAAAGGCAAGAATGGATTCTCCCCCAGAGCCTCCAGAAAAGAAGGCAGGCCTGCTGACTCCTTAATTTTGACCAAGTGAGTCCTCTGTGTTTGATGAACCTATAGAACTATAACATAACAGGGTGCCTGGCTGGCTCAGTTGGAAGAGCACTTGACTCTTGATCTCAGGGTCACAAGTTTGAGCCCCATGTTGGGTGTAGAGATTACTAAAAATAATAAATGAACCTTAAAAAAAAAGAACTATAACCTAATAGATTTGTATTATTTTAGGCCATTGAGTTCGTGACACTGTGTTGCAGCAGCAATAGAAAGCTCCTACACCATCCCAGCAAGGGTCCTGGGGATGATGCAAACATGCTATTAGGGTGAGTGTTCCTAGAACCCTGGAGAAAGCAAAGGCCAACACCGAATGGAGTTAAGATGCCCAAATTACTAAGGAAAACAGTAGAGAAAGGGATTGCAGCTGCATGGAAGAAAACTTGCTGGAACAGATGTGTTATGTGAAGCCAGGAGATCCACCAGAAGACTACATTTCATGGTGGCTCATAAATTAAAAAAGCAGTTTGCACTGACATGGAAGGGACAACAATATATATTCACCCATTTGCCTAGAGCTATGCTAATGCTACTGTTTTTTTCACAGCATTGTCTGGAGAGCATCGCCTTCAGCCTTTCCATTAATAACATTCTGCAGTCAGGAAGGAGGAGCAAGGGTTGGCTAGCCTTCATAAGATGCCTCTAATTAAAGGATGGGAGATAAACCTTCTGAAGATTCAACGGCCTGCCCCTTCACCAAAGTTTTTAAAAGATCTGATGTTTCGGGACACCATCTTCAAAGTAAACTATATATGGCCCAATTTTTCATCGGCTACTTAAAAGAAAGTACAATGTCTCCTAGGCTTCCAGGTAGAGGTAATGTGTTGAGAATTCATCACGGATAAATGAAGAAGGGTTGGGAGGTTCTTGCAAGCACGTCCTGGGCTAAGGATTTGTGAGGTTAAAGTCAGAAACAATATAGCTGGGGAGGATCAGCCTGATGGCCCAAGCTCCTTTCTTTGGGGGCCCTCCCTGAGTCGCTACCTATTACTCAGCTTCCGCAGCGGTTTCAGAGCCTGGGCTCCTAGACCAGGAGCTCAGAGGGGGTGTTGGAGGAATAGCCTCACTGGTGTAGCAGCGGCATCTTGGGAAGGGGAGCCTGGGGCTGTGCCCATGGCTGCTTCCCCACTTCTTGGAGTCCTGTTTGGCCCCCACCCTTGCATCCGACTTAGAATTTTAATTTTAGTACCTAAAAGATATAACATGGCTCGGGCCATCTGTCCTTGTAAAAGCACGTGTAGACTACTTTACAGTTTACATAGCATGTAAAATAACAAGAAACTAGTTACCTCCACAATAACCCTTTGTTCCTATTTCACACACGAAGCAGCCGAGACTCTAACAATGGAAGTGACTTGCCACAGATCGTGTGGGAAATGGGCATTCGAACTGAAACCATCTCTCCAAACCCTGCTGTCTTTTCGTTAAACCTACATGCCCATGTTTTAAAAGCTTCAACAGTCTGGATGAAGAGAAGTTTCTCGTCGGGGAAGGAAGGAAATTCAGGTGTGCAAAAGCTGCTGTCCAAATCCAGTTGAGTTGTGATTCAGTTCAGGAAAAGGCGAAAACTTCATTTAGCTTCAATATGATATCCTCAGCTCGTCTCCAGTCCCACACCTCTGGGAGCTGCAGGAAACATTCTCTGCAGGGTTTGGGAATGGGGGAGGGCTAGTCTCAGCTTCCCCAGTTTCAGTATTTAGGTCTCTGTGCTGAGATGCAGTGTTTCCTTCTGGCAGGGTGGAATGGATTTATAGACTGTAAAACCAGGATTCAAACACAGGATTCAGCATTAACTACCTGGATGGCATCCTTCAATTAATTTAATCTCTTGGAAGCTCACTACTCATTTGTAAATCTTATCAGTGGATTAAATAGGAAATGTTGATTCCTATTTCCTCCTTCCCTTCATTTTTTTCTGGCCAGGTGTTTGTTTCAAAGTTTGGTTTCCTGAAGTGACAACATATACAGAGAGACTCAAGATACACAGAAATTACACAGACCTGGCGGGGGTCACCTGTGGGCTCAGCAAGGGACTCCATCTCCAAAATTGAGCTACCTGGCCCTTGTGTACCTGTGTATTGAGCTACCCGTATATAATATGTAATTACGGCAGACTATCATCTGACACCCATTAATGACCTAAAGATCCATCACTGAGCTAGTGACCGAGAGAACGGGCTGGGTCAAGGACAAGGGCCACTGGGGAAAGGACCTAAGATCACAGTGAGAGAAGTCAGGTGAATAACAAATCCCCTGATGTTCATTTAAGGCCACCCACCTACAAAGCTCTTTCACACTTTGGTCCTCCAGTTTGAAGTCTGATACCTACTTTCTGGGTCATTCTAGTGATGCCTTTGATTTCTCTGGACCTTGGATGCTTTATCAAAGTTCCTTTGTCAACTCTTTATCAATAGTTGGATTTGTTCGATAGTTTTTAAACCTATCTTGCTGCAGAAACCTTATCTTCCTACCTATAAGTGTACATCAGAACTACACTTGGGAGTGCAACTGCTTTCATTGTTGCATGGGAAGAGTCTCAGTGGGCCCCTGTCACCTCTTCTTGATGGCCTTGATAAAGCTTGATAATCCTCAACTCCAGTAGCATTCCCCAGTCAAAAGAACTGCACCGTCATGCCCTTGGCTGATAATAGTAAGTCTCTAACCCAGCCAAGCACAAGACACTCCCTTGTCATACCCTAAGTCAGTTTCATCTTCACAACACCCTTGGTCCTTATAAAAGTTAAGTGATTTTCCCAGTCACAGCTAATAGTAAAGCTTCAGAGCCCTGGCCTACCACTTCCCCAAGCCCTGCCCTCACTCCCAGCGGCCCAGGCCCCTTGCCCTGACCCGGGTCCAGATTAAATAGCAAGGGGGTGAAGTACCAGTGCCCGAAGGGATGAGAAATATAAAAGATTTCTGCTGGCAAAGCCTTGAGACGTGAAGAGGGAGGGAGCCTGCTGATTCTGGGTTCCCACCAAGGTGGAAGCTCAATATATAAAGGCTGGGAGTGTGTGTGCCAACACCCCCCTCCCCCTGGCCGCCGCACATGCGAAGGTTTGACGGAATCCAATTCAAACAGGCATCCATTAGGCAGCAGGCCCATTTCTGCTTAACACAGGCAGTGAAAGAGCAAAGAAATTGGATCAGCCTATCTGTGCAAAAGCCCTAGCAAAAGCCACCAGTGGGCTTCAATACTTGCAAAGGCTGTTTTCTAACGATGTGCCTCTTAGAAACCTGGGGTTGGGAGGAAATTTAGCAGCATACGGAGTGCCCACACAAATTATACACCAATTTACACTTGTTGACTGAACACCTCCCATGGGCCAGGCGCTGGGTCAGGTGCTGCTGGGAACAGACACAGAAGTGACACTGCAGGGTGACAAACACTTTGTGAATTTAGAAGATGGGTCCGACTGGCTGGAAATCCCCCCCTTCAGCCACGTCCTCCCGGATGCCACAAACCCCAGCCTTCGCAAGGACTCTGAGGAGATCTATCCACAGGTTGGCCCTAGTGGTGCTCACTTGGGCGGGTCTCCAGAAAGTTCTCAATGTACAGTTCCCCTGCTTAGTGCTACTGCTGTTTGTCTTCCATCATTACCCAAAACCACTTCTTGCTGGACTCTAATTCAGCTGCCACCCCTTCCAGGACACCTGCTGACAGGTTTAGACTTAGGGGCTTCCATGGATCTATGTTGACCCACCACTCCATTCTGCCTACCGCCTTCGTCTGCTTTCATGTCTGTTCCCCAACCTGCACTGAAATGACAGGGGAGGCACGCACTAGATGTTCCAGGATCAAATTGACCCTCTGGGCTGTAGTTACTTCTACTAAATGAGGTGCAAGAGAGATGGCATTGCCCATGAAGCCCACAAGTTTGACAATCTGTGCATCGGACTGGGGGAAGGGCTGCTCGGTAGACATTAGTTTCTGGGAGTTCAGTGGTCTCCTCCTTGGAGGTTTCCAATGGGGTCTGCAGCAGATGCTTTCCTTTTCCTAAGGAATCGTGTGGAAGCCTGGACGATTCAAGTCCAGGTGAGCCTGGCTACTCCAGAGCTACTAGCATACTTGTCCTGAAAGCCTCTGGGCTCTAACATCATAGAAAGCATAACGAGCTTCAGGATTTAACAGATGGGGGTCCATGCCTGACTCCATCACTTACAGGTGGTTTAACCCCAGGCAAGTGATGCACCTTTCTGGGCTTACTTCCTAATCTGTGATAGGAACATAATTCACACCTCCTCACGTGGTAGTAACGATTAATTCACTGTGAGATACTACCTCTAAATTGGCCAGCATACGCCCACACATGATGGAAGCTAGCTTTTGCTTTGTATTAACAGTCGTGGTGGCTCATCCTAAAAGAGTGAACCCCCGGGAGGACGTAGGAGTTCCTGGCTGGTGCGTGGTGGCCACAAGCCACAGATGGGAGAGACTCAGCATTTGCAGGACCTCAACATTTTAGTTAAATACGCACAATTTTATTGATTGAAGAGATTAGGACAAAAACATTAAACCAAATACAGGACAAAGCACCAGAGGCCATAGATTCCCACCATGCACATCACCAATCTTTCCTCCTACGGGGTACTGAAAAAATAGGGGACGGGGAAGAAAAACAGGTCCTTCTTGACACAGCACCATCTTCAGAATGTAAAAAAAAAAAACCACAAAAAAACAACAAAAAACCCAAAACCAAAAAACTCTCTCCTTTGTATCTTCCATTATCAAAATAGAATCAAGGGCAAATCCATGGCCGCCTTGTCTCCTGACTATGAACAGTTAAGCTGCCCTCCTGGGAACGTGAAGGCTGGGCTCCTGCTGAGCAGGCATGAAGCATCCAAGATCTGCACACACATGCCACGTACTATAATAAAGCACAGATTCAAGTAACATTTACATACTAGAGTCCACGTGTTACCTACCCAAAAACATGACCATTTCACAAAACGTATACAGGCAGTAAAATCCGAACAACTGAGGTACTGGAAACACAAATATTTATGCCAAAAGAGTTCTGTAACATAAAAAAAATAAAAAAGCCGTAAAAAAAAAAAAAAAAAAAAAAAAACAACAAAAAAAAACATTTGCCACTCGAAATCAATAAAGCTATCTAGAAAAGCCAAACAAAAGGTTATTTCAGGGACAGAAATACTCAAACAAGAAAAAATATATAGATGTTAACTACAGCATGTAACATGTCATCCCAAGTCAACCCGTAATTGAAGTACTGGCTTAATACATCACAATGTGACATTTTCCTTAATAAATAGAAGAATTCTTGAAAATACAAAGGTGCGTATTGGGATAAGAGAGCTGTTTTTATTTATATCATCCTAGCTTCCAGCTGATTTTTCTTGCCGCTTGTCTCTACCGAGGGCTTTTGTCCAAACCAGAGGGCCTTCCAAGCCAAAAGGATCATTCTTCCTAAAGAAAAGGAAATAGCTGCCCTGTATTTCATACACGTGGGACAATCTGCTTGGTTTCACTAGTTTCCAATAAAACAAAGACAAAAGGTGTAGCTGAGACCAGAGTGTCGCAAAAGCTTCAGACTCCAAGCGCCTCCCGTGATCTCACCCCGTTGCCCCCATCCCAGCAGAGAGGACCCCCAATGAGGCAGCCCTCATCGTTCGAAGGAAAAAAAAATTCAAGAGTGAATTTCTCTTTTCCTTTCCCTTCCTTTTTTTTCTTTTCTTTCTTTAAACTACGATAGCAGTTAATGCATCTAGAAGTTTGACTTCTAATAGCTTCCTGTCACAAACCCATGGACACAGAACAGAATAGCTTGTTAAAGGACAGATTTTTTTTTTTTCCCCTTCAGGGAGCAAAGCATCAACATGTTATTTCCTGACCAGGATATTAAATAGTTTATTTAGAAGAAATGAGTTGAAAAGAGCAATTAAGAGACACAAACTGGACTTCTATTTTCTTTTAGCTTAGCACCCAGGTTTCTGGTCAGTCTGTGTGCACCGAATTTTTTTTTTTTTTTGAATGAACCGCATTAAGTATCCTATAGGTGGTTGTCTTGTTTAAAAAGAAAAAAAAATCCTTGGCCAATTGTACCTTCCCTGAATCATGACAAGAAGTTAAAAGCTAACAGTGCGATGCCAAGATGTGTGTTTGAGGCAGAGAGTTTTGATTCTGTCGGGATCTGCAACTATTTTGGGAAAAATGAAAAGTGGGGTAGGCCGAAGCAGCCCAACTGATGGGGGTGGTCTCCAGGGGGCTACGTCAGGGAAGAGAAGCTCCAGGGGCACCTGCCCCGCTGACCCGACCCCAGACTCCCACCCCACATCTCTCGCCCCCATGCTACATGTTCAGTCAGCTCCTTGAAGGTTCTCCTTCTTTGAACCGAGAAACTTGAGTGTCAGTGTCTTTCTTGCTACCAAGCCAGGCGATACGTGTCCCCTGGAAGGACTCTCCACTGCCCTCTCTCGCTCCTGGTACCTGCTAAGTCTCTGTGGGGCACGAGCTCAGTTAAAGAAAGGGTCCAAGTTCTCTTCCATGTTGACATCCGGCACCAGCTGATCAGACACTTCCTTAGCACCATATCCTGAATTCGAGACGCTAAAATCTGTAGAAAACCAAGGATGGTCCAGAATTTCCTGCGAGGTCAGCCGCTCTGAGGGCTCCCGCCGCAGGATGCTTCGGATGAGGCACTTGGCCTTGGGCGACAGAGTCTCTGGAATGTTGAACTGGCCACGCCGGATCTTGCTGAAGAGGGAACTGGGCTCAATGTCATGGAAAGGGTACCGCCCCACCAACATGGTGTAGAGCATCACTCCCAGGCTCCACACGTCGGCTGCTTTGCCCGAGTAGCTGCCGCTGGTGTTCAAGATCTCTGGGCTCACGTAAGCAGGGCAGCCGTGCTTGTCAGAGAGGGAGTCATCATCTCCCCGAAGAATATACGCATCTTCCAGGCTTTCCAGCTTGACCCGAGTCCTGCAAGAGAGAGGAGAGCGTGAGCTCCTACGGGCAGGCTGAGGCACGTGAATCCCATCACTGTATCACAGCCCCCGCTTTAGTATTTCCAAGACCATGCACACATTCATTCATTCATTCAACCAGCCAAACATGACTTACTGAGGGCCTTCTAGGCGCCAGACACTGTTCCAGGGTGGGGGGCCCAGGAGTGAGTAAGACTGACAGGGAATTTGCATGATGCTTAAGATCTACCGGGGTGAACCCACACCTCCAGCAAGTAAACAGACCATAAATGACATCATCATCTCCCCCATGTCAGTGATGACGGAATAGGAGATTCGTACTATTCTCAGACACATGTAGGTAGTGATGGGGATCCGCAGGATTTGAACTCAGACCCAACCAACTGGGAAGCTCCCAGAAGCTCTGTCCACAACTTACGGCAAGCTTCTGGCTGACATGATATAACAGTCTGAAAGGACTTTGTACTCAATGGCATCTTGGCTTTATAACAGACAGTCCTTTTGTTAGACATGGAAGATCTGATGATTCCATTTTCCAGATAAAAACATCAAGGCTCATGGAGTTTGAGTAATTTGTCCAGTGCCTTTTAGCTGGGAAACAGAGAAGACTTGGTCCCACACCTTCCTTAAGGAAGTCACCTGCTGCTCCTTCCCCACTACTTCAGGTCTCTGCTCAAATGAGCTTCACTAAAGAAGCTCCCTCTTTACGGAGGGGAGGGGGCGCACACAAGGGGGCGCACACAAAGCTGCCTTTCTCTAGGACATAGGCAGAGCTGGGGAATGTTCGAGCAGGTATGCATTGCCATAAGCCCTTCCAAGGCTGACATCTTCATAGCAAGCCCATCTTCTTTCCAAGATTTACCGTTGAACTTGCCTCCTATCTGGCCCATCACACTCCCAGGGGCTGGTCCTTGACCTGATGCTTATCTGACTTAGTTACCTCTAACTTCTACCTGTGCCAACACGTACACATATGTACATATGTGAATCTGATTTCTCACATGTGCGCAGGGGTGTGTGTGTCAATCTTCCCCCTGCCTTCTAAGGATGGCTGAGCTGGCTGACAGGTTCCAGGATGCCTCCAGGCTGCACTCATGAACGGAGGTGGAGAAAACCCACACTGAATTCTGAGTCCCTGGGGCCCAGCACTCTTCTTTATACAGTAGAACCTGATATGACCATTGGGCATAAAATAAGCGCTTGGTAAATACTTTTGGAAATAAGTTAAATTCTTAAAATTAACTATACTAATTTGCAGTGAAGAAAGCTGAGGACCAGGACATGAAATGACTTGCTCAAGACTGACGGCTGCCCCCCACCCAGTGCCAGAATCTTCTAGACCTCCTTGGCTCAGGGGACTCCCAAGAATCTTGTTTCCCTGTTCTGCCATTCCTTGAGTGGAAAGCTAGGTATTGCGACCTTCCAGGGCTTAAAATGGAAATCCTCTTCCTGTTCTCCTGGCCAGAACCCTCTAACAGCAGAGTTCTCAGAGCTGTTAAACCCCATAGACTCAGTCTCATTCCATCCCACGAATGAAGGCTTGCCACAAAGGTGACGTGGGCCAGGGAGGAGGGGCTGGAGTGAGGGGTCAGGGCCTTGTAGACAGTGCCTACAAGGGCCTACAAGGTCACGATTATTCACAGCAGTGGGTTCCTTCGTCTCAAAAATGCACATCATAGTTTGTACCCTGTTGTCCCGAGGGGTGACGAGGCTCCAATGAGGGGAGAACAGGAAAGTGCTTGGAGAAACCACACTGGGGCATTTGCCTAAATCAGAGCTTGTGACTCAGGTCCATAAGCTGCTTTCCTCCTCCTCCCCGGGGCTACAGGTCTTAGCCTTAGTCTCAGCCTGCTCTGAAAAGAGCAACCACCACGGCTACTCAGGGAGCCACAGAAGGAAGGTGAGGTTCAAGTTAATCAAGTTAGCTCTCTATAGCAAAAAAATTGGACAAAAGCCTGGGTTGATTATGAGATCTCATATTTGAATTACAGAAGTTTCAAAGACTAAGGAGTAACTACTTCCCTGTACTCATTTCTGCCAATGAGCAATAAATGGTGGTAGTCTCTGGAAAAGGTGCTGGGCAGGGAGCTCCGAGAGCAGATTCCAGGCCAGACTACATCTCTCATCTGTTGTGTGGCTGTGGGGAGGTCACTCAACCTCTCTGTTTCTCAAACTTAAAGAGGAGCGTTGGACAGGGCCGTCTTCTTTTTAATTTTAATTTTTTGTGATGGTCCAATATACATAAAATTTATCATTTTAACCATTTTTAACTGTATACTTCAGGAGCATTAAGTACATTCCCACTGTTGGGCATCCATCTGGACAAGACAGTCTGAAAGTCTCTGCCAGTTTTAACATTCTGGAATTCTGTAATATATAGCAACATGTCTTCTTTACTCGCTCACCCAAATTCTACTATCACCTGTAGCACACACGTTCTTCTCCTCCCCCTTCAGCTAATGATCTACAGACGCAGGAAGGGTCTAGATGTGCTCATCTGGAATTAGGCTGATGGAAAGCAAATCCTGTTCTTCCTGTTGCTCTTTCTAATCAAAGGCAGCAGGTGGGGTGGACCCACACCAGCTTCCCTAGACGTTCTAAGATTGGAGGTGAGTCAGGGAAACCCAAGAGGGCGGAGGGGAGGGGGCGCACACAATGGGGCCAAGTGGGTTCTCTCAACAGCTTCCTTCGCCGGACCCTCCCCGGCAGCAGCCTCAGGAGCTGGCCAGCTTCCTGGCCTCCAAGGTCACTGTCGTGGCAGCAGGAGAGCGACAGGAATAACTATAGCTGTGGAAACTGTAATTAGCTGTGGGACAAGGGACAGTCCGGTGGAAGGAGCACCAGACGTGGAATCTGGTTTGGAGCTGGGTTCCTCGCCACAGCCCACCAGCTCACGCATGTGGGGCTGCCATCTTCCCCGCGGCTGCAGGGTGAGCCCCGGGCCTCCTGAACATACCCGCAGCCCCACTTCCTCTCTGCTCCAGCCCTTCCCTGCTCCTCAAACGCACCGACCACCCACCACAGTCCTCCCTGGGGCCTCTGTGCAGGTTCTCTCCCAGCCTCTGCCCAGAATGCTCTTCCCCCAGATACGTGGACGGCTCATTCCCGCTCACTTCTTTCAGGTCTCTGCTCAAATGAGCTTCATAAAGAGCCCTTGCCTGACCATCCTATAGAGGGGAGCACTGCACGCCCAGTCCTCTCCTGCCCTTCGCTGCGACCTGGAATACTATGCATCTGTATTTGTATGGTCACGCATTTATACTCTGTATTATTCCCATGGTCACTGCAGGGTGATCGCCTCTTTCCCACCCCCAGGAGCTCGGGAGCAGGTAGCTGAGGTCGCTCTGTATGTAGAGAACATCACCTGTGTTGATTGCTGTTTCTCCAGCACAGAGACTAGTATCGGCCACCCAGCAGACACTCAGTCTGAGAGGGAAAGGGACAGTCACACCATTAACCCCTCGGAGCTTCGGTGTGCCCATCTTTAAGGGAACAACAGCCCTGCTCTGCCTCCCTCGCCAGGATTAAGTGGATGTCAGATGAAGTATCCATGGGGAACAGGCTTTGTAAATTCCAATACCTCAGTCCCTGGCAGGGGTGAGGGCGGGCACGGATGTGCCTCGGGAGACCTGAGCTGCTGCTAGCTCAGCCCTTACAGGGGACAGACGTCACCACCTCAAGCTCCTGATGCTAAACCACACCTGAAGCCCTTTTCCATTCTTACCTCCCTCCAGGCCACAGCGCTACACTGTGACTCTCACCTTCCCCCTGTGACCCACCCCCTCCACTAGGTGACAGGGACCCTACTTCCAGCCTGACCCCCCTATACTGGAAGGGTTCGATCTTGTTAATTAATGCTCTTCCTGGCATTCACTTCTTTCCCCCCCGCCAAGGCCTCAGGGGCTGTGCAAATACCCAGTGGACCCGAGAGTGCAGTGGAAAGTGCACCACACGTGCTGCGGACGCTCGGCCGCCCCGGAGCTGACCCACCTGCCACGTCAGCCTCCTCCCTTCCGAAGCCAGCCTCCAGGTGGGGCGAGTCTGGATCTGCTCGTCACATCCGACTCAGCGCGTGCTGTGCCAAATTTGCCCCACATACACCAGGCCAGCTCCGTCTTGAAGTCAGAGACCTGGGTTCCGATTCTGGCTCTGAAAATTACTAAGTACCAAAGAGCAAGCACCATCTCTATACCTAGAAAGGTGCTAGGTATCGACAGAGATTTCCTCTTTAAAGTTTATAAAATCCATGTCCAAGGCAGGAATTATTATCCCTTTATGTGGACACGGAGCCTAATGCTGGGAAAGGGTGAGTAAGCCCCTATGGCTAGTGAGGCCAGTCAGGGGCTGAGCGCCCATCCCTCCCGGGGCTCCAAGCAGCCAGCCCGCAGGCCTGGCCCACCCACCTGAGCAGGGGGTGCAGGAAACCACAGCCGGGGTGTCCCCGTCGATGAGGCCTCCTCAAAGTGGGGAGCACACATGCGCCCAGGGTCAGGGAGAGCCAGCCCATGGGGCAGGAACCCGCTCCTCCCATGGAGCAGCACAGACATCCCGGGCAGGCGAGGAGAGAAGAAAAAGAGGGGCCTAGAGAAAGCTGGGGAGGAAGTGCATGCTTCTGACCCTGCTTCCTGCTCGGAACACCCTGAACTTGTCTGTATCACTCCTAGGCAAGGGTCAAGGCAAGTGGTCGGGATTATGTCTTTCAACAAGGACCTTCCGGGGTTCACGCATATCAGGAACCCGAGGCCGTGCTCCAGTCCCAGTGCCGGTCCCCGTGGACTTGCTGGACAATTGCAGGGACCGTCAGAAGGTCCCCGGGGCTTGGTTCCCGCTCTGGGGAGCAGGTTGCCTCTGTCTGCTCTGGAGAGCGTGGGGGGGGTGGGGGGCGCGCCTGGCAGAGCACCTGCTCGTGTCAGCATGGGACGATATGAACGAACAGTCTTTGAACTTCTGCTGTCCCCTGAACAGTCTGGGGATTATGTATTCCCAGTCAAAGGAAACTGATTTTCGTAACAATCCCTAAGGGTATCGGTGGTCCTAGTAATTCAAATGTCCCACTAATCATTAGGGCATTGAAACTAGGCACCCACCAGGGATAAGGACATGACAAGTAATGCCCACCTTCTCGGGTTTTTGTGAGGATTGAAACAATGAAACAATGCAAGCACAGTCTCTACCAAGTTGCCCAGCGTAGGAAATCTGCAAAAACTGGTGGCAACTCTAACTGATCTTATTAGTAAGATAAGGCGCCCACCTCAAGCCCAGAGTCTAGAGGAGAAGACAGATGAACACGATCCAAGTGGATGTGAATTCTGTGCCCCTGCTCCTTCCCAGGCACTTTGCACTTATTTCCCACCCCCTCCCCCGAATGGTCTCCCCCCGCACCCAGATGTGCCCAGCTCATTCTGCTCACTTCATTCGGTCCTGACGAAGGCAATCAGAGTGGGCTTTGTGGAGGTGGTGGGAATAAAGACGGTACACGAAGAACAGAGATTCCCGAAAGGGACAAGGGAGGGCTGGTGGAGAATTTTTGTGACCAAAAAGCTATGAATGACAGTGGTTATCTCCTGCAGCTTCTTGGAGGAAAGAGCCATTAGCCTGTGGCGGGACTGACTCGGCCAAGAAGCTGCACCCTGCATGCATTTTGCAACCTGTCCCTGGCATAGGCAGGAACCAGCCTGCTTTGCTTTAACTTCTCAATGAAAAAACCTCACGCGGGGGCAGCCTGTGGACTTGGCACCATTCCTGGTGCCATCAGATCCCCAGCCAGGTGAGGAAGCCAGGACCAGCAGGATGCCTTCCTTCCTCCGCAGAGCAGCATGCAGCATAGGCCTTCGAAGTCCTAGTGCCCCACCCCCTCTCAGCAGAGGCCCGCGAGGCTCCCTCCCGGCCCCGGGGTCGCCAGAGCAGTGTGACCACGGGCCCCTTCGGCCTCAGTTTCCCTTCTGTAAAACGAGAACATGGCCTGAAAAGGGCTCTCTTAGCTTCAAAATTCCTGAGCTTAAGTTTCCTTTAATCTGAAACTGTAGGAACTGCAACACTTCTACGACACCCTGGTCATAACGTATATAATAGTGACAGCAGCAACAACAGCAGCCATGAATTCCACACCTACTATGTGCTGGGACTTGCTCAGTCGCTATCTCTGCTTCTCATAACAAAACTGAAAGGCAAATATGACGATACATGCCAACTTCCTACAAAATAAGGAAACCGAGGCACAGAGGCTGGAAGGTCCCAGGCCACATACGGGGTACCTGAAAAAACTCAGCTGAGTCCACATCAGGAGGATCGTCATGCTGGTGTCATCTCCAAAATACATCCCGGCACCAGCATCACAGATTTACTCAGTGTCAAAGACAGAATCTGTGAAAGGAAGATTCTGGGTTTCTGGAGACAAACATGGCCCCGGGTTTATTCAGCACAGACAAAACCCTGGCATCCATGACCTAACTGCTGGAGCTCATGAGCTGGACAGAGGTGGCAGGACCTGCCCATTGGCTAGAAAAAGACACTGAGGTACAAAGAGGTGACCTGTCCAAGGCCACCTTGCAAATGAGGGGCAGAGCTGGGATTCAAAAGCAGGTTTTCAACCTCCAAATTAATGTGCCATCCAAAACATCAAACAGGGCCTACCCCAGCAAATCATGCTCTGCTTTGAAACCTTTAAACACCGCCCTGGGCTCCCGCAGCAGGAAGAGATCAGGACAGGGTGGGCCAGGGTGGGGCTGGGCTGGGAGTTCCGCCAGACCAAGTGGGCCTGGCCGGGACGGGAAGTCCGGTGGCCTGAGGTCAGTGGAATTCGAGAAGTCACTGAAGGCCATTCCGCAGGGTGGGTCCAAGCAGGAGAAGGGTCAACTGAGAAAGGTCAGCCACTACCAGGTCTGGCCTTGTTCTGCCCAACACCGCAAAGCTACCCTTGGCTGTCAGTTCGGTTGTACGAGCAAGGGTCCCCCCCGGGGGGCTACTGCAGGGGGGAATAGGATTGTCCCAGCACCCTACGTCACATCCAGCTGACCTGACAGCCACCACTGGGACTCGACAAATAAATGAAGCTAAACTCTGCCAAATAAATCGTCGCTGTAATTCTGTTTCCTGTGTGCATAGATTTTTTCCCTCTGCGAGCCACTGAAATGCCGGCTCCTGAAGATGCAGTGAACAGACCCAACACCCAGGTCAAGCTCCTTCCACATCAGCAGGAGAACAGCAGGTGACCCACAGGGAAACACTTCAGCTCAGGGTGAGGGGAGTCTCCAGGGATGGGGCTGGCTGGTTCTACTAGGTAGTGTGTCCTCTCACGCTGCCCCGTCACGACAGAAAGGCCTCTGTTGTCTGTGCCCTGACTCATCGTGGCTACAGGACAGCAGGAAACCATCCCACCTCCCACCTCCTAGGCCTTCGCACCGCAGGAAAGCACCCCTCGAGCGCAGCCTGGATCTCCACAGGGACGGACAGGGAAGGAAGGCAGGGCAGCTCTGGACCCCTCCTCAGGACTCTGTTCACCTCTTGCCCCTGTGCAGGAAGACCTGGTCCCAAAGGATCCCCTGGCCCCGAGTCAGTCGATTCAGCTTCTCAGAGAAGCTTCTGCAGGCAACGTACCGCTGCTCCGAGGGCCCACCCAGCCTGGATTCTTCCAGGAAGGAAGAGCCAGGTGCACCTTGAGGAGCTGCCCCACCCTTGCTGCTTAGGCGGACTCAGAGTCCAGAACATTCCTACCCATGCACCATTGGCAGGGCAGGAGCCGGGCTCGGGCCGGTCCCTGTGACCCCACCGACCCAGCAAGCACTGGGAGCAGTGGTGCAGCCCTGGGCCAGACAGGAATTCCACTTGGCAGAGTCCTGAACTGGGGCTCACCCAGATGGCCCAGGCACATACCACACACGTTCCGTCAGCCAGAAAATCTGGCCTCTTGCTCTGGGTCACACCACCAACATGTTCTAGAACTTGGGAGAAGGACATTTCCTCCCCATTTCTTCATCTGTAAAGATCAAAGGGTTGAGTTTAATTCTGCCTCTTACCCACCCCTCCTTGATCCCATTGCTTGGGTCCTTGTCCCTGTCAGCATCCTGAAGTCGATACCCATGCCCAGGCCATCCTACGCATACACTTCCAGAATCACGACCAGACCCCGTCCCATCCTGTCTCGAAAACAAAACAAAACAAAACAAAACACCCTTCAATGGCTCCTCCTGGATTTCAGGTCAAGTTCAAGGTCATGGGCATGCATCCAGGCCCTAGGCCTTTTCTTGCCTCTTCATTCTCATCTCTGATCCCCCACAGGGCTCTCCACCAGCACGCCCCTCCCTGCCCAGGGCTCATTCTTGTCTCTTGGCCTTTACTCACACTTTCTGAACATCCTTCTACTTCACTCAGACCAACCCGAGAAGGAGCCCATCTCCTCCTGACACGCTCATTCTCTACACCCCATTCTGCCATTAGGACATTTTCTTCCTGCTCCCATAGAGTTCTCTAATGTACACCCATTCTCTGTAACATGGTATGAAAAATAACTATTACACTATGTCTTCCGTTAGAAAAGGATTCTCCAGAGGTGATTCTCGTACCCTCAATACCTTGTGCCGAACGTAGCACATAATAGATGCTTAATAAATATTTGCAACATAGTGTGGATCCCATGTCGAAGATGCCCCCGGCTGCAACATGCTGCCTAGAGTTCAGGGTATCTGGGCGCGATTCTGCTTAAGAATTGCACTCTCTCAAGTCCAAAGAAATTTCAAATAGGCTTGACTCTATTTCATGCTTTAGAGAAACTCCCGAGAGTCCCGGATAAAGGGCATTTAAAATGTGTTTCCATCCACTGCCTTCTGCCATCAATATATCTAGGGGATTTTTCTTATAATATTTATGCCTCCAGGGCAGCATAAGGGGCTACTCACACACCCATTTAGTCAATTGTCAGACATTCACGAAGTATTTACAAGGCTAGTCCTGTGCTAGGTAGGGAAGACAGAAAGAGAATTGGACCCCACTTTACAGTTCCGCAGAGAAAACAAAACCCACTCCATAAAATGGAAACACAGGACATCACAGGACTGCCCGTGGGGTTGGTTAACTGGTGGCCCATGACCCCTCAGAGAAAAGGAAGTACTGAGCTTCAGTACTCAGTGCTGGTCAGGTCCTCCTGGTGTTCACTTGTTGCCCAATTGCATGAGAAAATTCCTTCTATGGATCGGACACAAGGGGTGGTATTCTACCTGGTGTCTATTTCCTAGAGCCAGAGTGGTATTTGAAGGCCTAGGCACGGGATTCCAGTGTCCTGGGCACAGACCCCCAGGACTGCCAATGATTAGCTGTGAGGCCCTGAGCCTCAACTTCCTCATCCATAACATGGTGATAATAGCACTAGTTTACTCACTGGTTTTAAACTGGTTGATGTAAATACAGTAGTTAAGTAGGATTAAATCAGTTTTCCTTTAAGTGTCATAGTTAGAACAGGGCCTGGTCCATGGCGGAAGCCAGATAATATTTCACTGAAACGTAAGTCCCGTGAGGGAAGGGTTCCGTCTCATCGGGTACTGCAGGATACGCAGAGCCTAGAACAGTGCCTGGCACATGACAGATGCTCAATACTATTTGTCGAATAAATAAATGAATCTCCAGGTTGTTGGGTGATGAGGGCCAAAGCCAACGGCTGATCATCAACAGCAGTCATGACAGGTGCCTTTTTAAGGCTCTGCAGTGCAGCAGCCACCCTGCTGGATACTCTTAAGTTCATGATCTCTGACCCACGTCAGAGAAGGTAGGCCAAGGTCAAATGGCTCAGTGAAGGAGTAGGAGACCCTACTGCTGTGCCCTTGGCTCTGCTTGCCCAGGGTCTCAGTCTAGCCCATCAGCTAATTTATTAAGCACAAACAGTAAACAGCTCGGCCAGAAATCCCATTTCTAAGCAAAGAACCCTGAGGGTGCTCTCCCTTCTATGATTAGGGAAGTCCTTCATAAATGAAAATAACCCCACCACAGACATTGATAACAGTGTCTTAAATGTCACTTCTGCATAAATCATTAAATCAAAATGGGAACGATGGGTTAATTTCTCATTCGATGCAGCACACTGAAGGAGCTCTTTTTGAAACGGTGTCTACGTGGGAGATTTATACATTTTAGTCTTCCAGGGCTCCCACTCTGGGCAATGTCCTAGAGGCCAACGATCCGTACTTATTCCCACTTTTCTCATTCCGTCATGAGAATCCAATCTGAGATGCATAGGCTCAATGAGGGAGATCTTCATTCATTCAATGCCACTGTGTTCCCGCAGCAGGGACCACAAGACAGCCTCTGTCCCCAAGAATCTCCCAGCCCAGCAGGAGATGAGGCATGAGGACAGTCGAGGGATGCACATGGACAATTCGAGTAGAGGGGAGACTATCAGTGTGCTATGGGAGGGGGATCACTTACCCACCCAGGGAGAAGTGGGGGAGTAAGCCTCCCCCAAGGGCTGGCAGTGCCGGAAGCACAGAGAAGTGGTCAACATAAAGAAGGGAATTCCAGGAGCTCTGTCTCCTTCAAAGCAAAAAGGTCAGGTCTTTTGCTAAAATACAATGAGCCTACAACTTCATGTGAATCGCTATTGATGAAAGAAGGCAGGGTCTGGTCTCCAGTCTGGGCTCTCTATTTTGTTAGATATTAAAGCCTCAATGGAGGCTGAAGATCTACAAGGAGAGCCAGTACAGAAAGTAATCTGAGGAGAGAGAGAAGGTGTGCAGACCTCAGCTGGCGGGAGGAGGGAAAAGGCCTCCACCACACCGGAGACGCAGGTCCTGTGCCTGGGCGGATGGCGGCAGGTGACACTGAGAGGCCCAGGGCTGCTGGGTTTCTACAAAGGGTCCAGCCTCCCTCCTGCAGAAGCAAGCACTGTTCAGCTTCCACAAAGCAGAGGAAATGCAACTTGTGACGTCAAGAGATAAAAATCTTCTAACCAAAGAAGAAACATGCACAGAGGCATGTTTCTCCATTCATAGGGGGTTATTTCTGCGCAGGGAAATGTCAACACTGAATCGAGGTTGGGGGCAGGGGGCGGGGGGTGGGGGGTGGCAAGGAGCCTGGTCCCAAGGGAGAAGAGAAAGCAAACTGGCCAAACGGGCCGCTATAGGAACACTGGCTCGCTCCCAGGGCAGCCTGAGGTTGCACCTGCTTCCTGGGCTCTTCACATCCTGACTCAGCAAGCTGCCCTATGTCACCGGGGGGCCAGACACTACGTGCATGGGAGGTGAAGACGGTGGGAGCTACCACTTGTCCGTGGCTGATTATGTGCCAAGCTCTGGGTTCACCTGCATTCATTCATTTAGTTTCATGAGGAAAGTCTTCTGGATATTTCCACTCTGCAGATGAGGTAATCTGGACAAAAGAGGTTATGCAACTTGTCAAGATTAAGTTTGCTAATCAGTGCAGGAGCAGGGACTAGAATCCAGACAGTGACTCATCCTCCACATGGGAGTAACGGGTCTTCTCCCAAAGCTCAGGCCTTCCCTTAGAGGCTCAAAGTGAAACTGGGGGCCTCCTGGAAGATCTGCTGGCCAGGCAGATCAGCCCACTACCACAGCAGGGAGGGGGAGGTGGGGGGACCCGGGCACTGCCTTCTATCAGATTCAGGGCCCCTTCCCACACACGGCCCCTCCCACTCTACAGCCCACCTCTGATTTTACTACGGGAACAAACTGTGGATGCAAAGGGTGTGTCCACGCTGAGTACAATCAGGGTAGGGGTTTAACTTCCTCAGAAAGAAAAAAAAATCACCTTAGTTCTGCTCTGCAGAAACGTCCCAGGGATGGAGGAGAAGCAGCAGTGCAAGGCTGGGAACACCGGGGCCAGTTCAGGCCCGGGAAGCGGGGTCCTTCACTCCCTGCATGTGCCTGGTGTCCGCCTTCCCCTGCGTACATCTGGTCGACCTTCTGGCCCTTCTGAGCCTGGTGCTTGCCCTGTCAATCACCCTTCTAGCACTGATCCAATATTATAGTTAAACAAGAAAGGAGGATGTGGCTTAAATCTGAACCCTCACATCACAAGAGTTCCACTCCTCGTGAAATGGCTGCCCAAGAGGTGGAGCACATTCTCCAAGAGCCTCCCGCACCCTGGGAACGGCTGGTCGAAAATGGCACCACTTTATCAATGACTTTAGGACCGGCGGGCTACAGTGAGCACCTGCCCCACCCTGTGCACCTCTGGATCATTCACTGGGCTCTCACAATCACCCACAGGGATGCAGTCCTAATTTCTGCCAGGAGGAATCTGCAGCTCAGAGGCATTAAAGGACTCATCCAAGACCAGGTAGCTAATGAGGGGTAGAGACAGAATCCGAATCTAGAATCCAGATCAAAATAAAATGGAAGCAAAGGAATCGGCAGTGCTACTAATTCAACACAGAGGCAGAAGGCACACTGGTATCAGGCCCTCACGTAACATGGGCTGTCATGCGTGTATCATGTCTTCACGCTGCTCATGGGAAACTGGACTGATGGACCTGATCGTTCTACCAAGAACACATTCATGGGTGGTCAGGATTCAGTTACAGATGGTCCAGTATCAGAAATCCATGCATAAAGAGTCAGCACACGGGCTGGTCTCATTCTGAACCTGGTGGGGCTCAGCCAACTTCACCATGTAATTCTTTCACCTTCAGTTCCTTGCAAGAGCATCAGACAAAAAGGTGCACATCCTTGAGAGAGAGAAGACCATGCACAAAAGTGTGGTCTGGTGATTTGAAGCTTAATAAAGTAGTACTTCCAAAAGCCTCTTCTGTGTTTCCCCCCTCCAAAAAACCAATGCATAAAGGGCCAGAAAACAGACACAGACTCCATCCTTCAACGTTTCAAAAGCCTTTCAAATTCAACCCATTGTTTTCTCCCACGCTGGGTGTTGTCAGGAGAGACACAGACTCTAGTCCTATTGAAATACCTATTGATGAGGTCTTGCTGATTAGGATGGATGGTGGGGGCTGCCAGCCCAGTAAGGTCCCAGACTGCTGCCCCCCTCAAAACACAGGCAGGTTCCTTCACACAAGCCACTGTGCGGACCAACAAAGAGAAACTGCCACGAAACTGAACGGCTGCAGGGACACACGGAGGGAGAAATAATCTGAGTGACAAAACCAGAGTCTCCTACTCTGAAATCGAAGACGTTCAAAGGCAAAACAACAAGGAGGAAGTCTACAAGGCATTATCCCTCTTTCACAAAAAGTTGACAGATGGCTGGGGGAAAAGTTCCTATCAGCTACTGATGAGAACATTTGGAATGTCCTTGAAAATGAGAGTGACCTTCTCAGAGCTGCCCAGAGACACTTGTCATGCTAGGAACAGCCAAGTCCTCCGGGACTTCAGCGTGGTGGGGGGGGCAGGGAAAGAGCTCTGGACTGAAATGATAGGATTTCCAGGCCGGCTCCGTCGGCATATGCATGCTGTTATGACCGTAAGCAAGGTCACTTAACTCCTGTGCAACCCAGTCACCTCGCCCGTCGGATGAGGAGCTATCATTCTCCCTGCTGGTCCCACAGGGAGGCAGGGCTGCATGGGCTCAGGTGCCGTCAGACATGCCGGGGACAGATGATGAGCAGCTTCCTCCCTGTCACTGACGCTTCCTTTTTCAGGAGGAAAATGCTCTCTAAAGTTAAAAAGGATTTCACTTTGACATGCTTACTCCAGTGAAGTCTTCTGGTTTCACATTCATACAGGATACTTCTTTCTAGATCTTTCTAGAAAGGGTCATGCTCTTTGGCAAAAGTCAAACACAGCTCCAAACTCAGTGCCAGAGACTCACAGTCCTTGTGTTGGAAGCTTCCGACATCTTGGGATTCTTCTCTAGGCCCTGGGACATCAAGGATTTCAGCTTTGCCACCATCTACTCCTGGGCACTCTTAGCTCAACTTCCCATAAAGGACAAGAGGCCTGGAGGAAAAGGCCTTCAACAGCAAATGTGAGGTCTGACTCAGCCCCTTATTTGCTTCTAGCTAACTGTGGGCCCTGGGGCCGGCACCCTCACCTCTGCGGTTCTGATTCCAGGCAGCAACAGGAGAAAACTGAAGGATGATGGGCCCTCTGGAGACCCTGGAGTTCACTTGTGTTCCCATGTTCTGTGACCTAAGGATGTCCACCCTACTATGACTCACTTCATAAATATGTATTTACCATGTATGTGCTATCCCTGGACGCACCACCCCGTAAACTCACTGGTGCCTGAAATTCCTCTCGAGAGAGACACAATCGAAGGGGACGTTTAAAAACTTGGATTCCCGTGAGAGAGGGCATTCATTGCCCTTACTCCCTGTGGCAGGCAAGTGAATTTCTTGAGATCTGATTTAATAGAGAATATGTCCTTACTTCTGCTCTTTCTTATCTATAACTTTGAGACCGCACACAACATTTTGGAGTCCTCCTCCATAAAATGAACATGATGATCCCCACCCTACCCCCATTTGCAGAGAGAAGTAAGTAAGGTTAACAATAACCTAATAATAAGACCTTAAAGTGCTCCCAAACAATCACCTCTTATTTTTGTAGTTAGAGTTATTACATTTCCAAGAAAGGTGGAATGCAGAAGGACAAAGAAAGTATCTTTGTCAGTATTCTGCTGGGGGTCACGTATATATTTAACTTCCAGTGAGAATATTCAAAGAAGCACACACCTGATGTTATAACTCAGAAAGACCTCAGAACCAATAAGACAGAGCCAGGACAATAAAAGGATAAGAAACTTGAGGCCAGGAGGAAGGGACCAAACTAAAAGGTCACAGAGGATATTAAAGGTGAAACCAGAGTAATAACTTGAGTCTCCATGCTCCAAGGGCAGATGCATTTGAGCTGAAGAAGAGAATATGTGTCACCCCACACTCGAGATCTTAGAATAGCTCCCTCTTGTTCCATTTGTTAGTAAGGGTCAAGACCATGCACTATCAAAAACCAGGCTATTAGCTGCCATGAATGCCTAAGATACCTGTTTATGCGGAAAAAATATGGAACAATAACCAATCTCTGTGGCCAGTGGCCCTCGGCACTTTGTATACTCGGCTGCATTATAAATTGTCATCAGGGGCACCTGGGTGGCTCAGTCATTAAGCACCTGCCTTCGGCTCTCAGGTCATGATCCCAGAGTCCTGGGATCGAGCCCCGCATCGGGCTCCCTGCTCGGTGGGAAGCCTGCTTCTCCCTCTCCCACTCCCCCTGCTTGTGCTCCTGCTCTCGCGATCTCTCTCTCTGTCAAATAAATAAATAAAATCTTAAATATATATACATATATATAAACTGTCATCAAATTATTCCACTTGCATTAAGTAAACACAGGCCCTTTACCTTTGCTAATCCCTAAATGCTTCCCAGACATTTACCTCCCAATTAGCTCTAACCATAAAATGAAAAAAACCAAAGCAGACACCACTAGATCTCATTAAATATTTTTTCTATAGGACATCAACAGACTTCCCTAAGCAATAGCCTAAAATATCACAGGCCATTAGATACATGGCACAGTAACTGGTAGGTAGAAAGGGTTGAAAGCCAGTTCTTCATCAGACACATAAAAGATATTCCAGATTAAAAAAAAAAAAATACTCCAGATATGTTTGTTGAGTGAGTAAATGAATGGCATGCACTAGCTGTGTACTCAAATGGGCCTTAGCAGCTTTGTGCCCATGGACCTCCACTTCACCAACCACTTCCCTAGGAGGAGTCGAGGATGCCCAAGGCCGTCATGGTAATTCCACGACCCACGTGGGTAGAAACTCTAGAACAATCTTTGGAATAGTCAGCAATGAATATAAATCACCTGCCTCCACCCCTCTAAAAAAGCACATTCTTCAAAAGAAAAAGAGTGGCTCGAAAGAGTTTTACAAGAGAAGTCAGCTGGAAGAGAAAGCGGGCCCCAGTGGGTTTGCTCAACAGAATGTCATGAGTGAGCAGAAGAACCATGAGTGGAACCCAGATGCCCAGTGTCCTGCCCAGCTGTCTCCTACAATAACCCAGACCTTCACATTGCTGTGTGTATGTACTGACAGCTTCCTTACCTGCAATGCCGGTCCTTCCCACATTGTCTGTAACATACTCATCTTTCAAGTGAGCTCCAAAAGCACCTCTCCTATAAAAACTTTCCTGACTTCCAAGTCCTAGTTAAAACGGACATCCCAGCCCCCAGGTCCCATCTAACCCCGTATATAGTCTTCATTCAGGGCTTGGAACATTCCTTTGTAGGTGAGTTGACTAGTTAACGCACCCCGATATTCACAGTACTGAGAAATGTGAGTAATACACACACACTTTAGCCGTACATACAAGTACACTTAGGAAACATCTACTGAGTGAAGGAATGAATGAATGAATTAGAAATCAGTGAGGACAGGCACTGAGTGTTCTGAAGGTAGGATTATTTCAAAAGCAAAATCATGCCTTACTCGCACTGAAAATGTCACACACGCTTGCAGCCATCTTCAGAGTTCACAAAACCAAAAAAAAAACCTAATCACCAGGTCACAGACAATCCTGGCACCCGACCTCTGAGCATTCATTAACACCGCTGGAGTAGTGGCAACTTAGTTTCCCGGGGCACTTAAAACATCACAATATTCATTCACCTCCTTCTGTCTGCTCACCCTTCCTTCACACCTGGATGGCAGGCAGCAAAAAAAAAAAAACAAAAAACAAAAAAAAACTGTCCATTCCAACCTCTCAAGCAAGCATGCTCCCGAGCAGCCCATCAGAGTACGGGCTCTGGACAGGAACGACACTCACCTTTCTTCGTCCTTAAAGATGAATTTCCGCAGCTTCAGATCCCGCAGCACCAGCCCCCCGTCATGGCAGTGGGCCACAGCCGAGGCGATCTGGTAGAACAGTCTGGCCGCCTCCTCCTCCCTCAGCTTCTTGCAGGTGCGGACAAACGAATGCATGTCCCCATAGCTTCGCTCAAAGAACACATAGGCTTTGGTCTCCCCCAGGATAATTTCGGTGATTTGGTTGATGTTGCTGTGGGCGGACAGGCAAAAGCACGGGGCCAGGGATTCCTGGTAGCAGCTGATATCGAACACCTAGGGCAGGATTCACGACAAGACCAAGAGTCAGGGGTGCATCTTAAACCACGGAATCACAGAATGGCACAGGCTTTTGAGGAGATAGAAGGCAGACCGAACTTGGACCCAGACCACACTGGCCCTGCCTGCTCCCAGCTGTGTAACGTTGAATAAGCTGCTTGACCTCTCTGAGCTTCCAAATCTTTATGGGTAAAATGGGCAAATGACCCTTGACTCACAGTGTTGGGAGGATTATTTGACAACATGGAGGTAAAAATGCTTTGCAAGACGTAACACGGTACACAAATGGTTAAGTCTTATTACTTTTTTCTCTCTACCCCAATCACCTGTTTATAAAAGAACTAAGGCAAAATCTGAAAGTGACCCACCCCAAGCTATGCAGACAAAGCCTTATTTTCCTTCCAAAAAACAAAACAGAACAGAAGCGGGCATCACTGCACAACCACAGCGATTGTATACAATATATTTTATACTGCGCAACTGTGTTGTACAGCACTCTACAACATATTAGCAATTAACAGAGCAAATACGCAGACTTTGCCTTAAGGTCCTCTAATTCAATACCTTCATTTTACAGATGTGGATATCAAGGCTCAGAGAACAAGTCAAATCGAGCCCCAGCGGCAGAGCTAAGGAATAGGACACACAGTCCTTAATAGGAAAGAAAGCAGACACAATTCTCAATTCCCTCCACACTATCTAGCTCAATGAATCAGTTATGCAATGATTTTCTATGAATCAAAATTAGCCTGTGAAATGCCACCTCATTGTGGGGTTATTTAAAAAGAAAATCCATCCTCAATACCTTTTTGAAACCATCCTAAGAGGAATTAACACTACAGAGAATCTTTGAGGTCATAAGAAAAAAAAGCTTTCATTCATTTCAAGACCTCCACTAAATCAGGAATACAAATCCCTGGGTTTGGAATGTGGTTTTACTATCTGCCTGGGAATGTAGGCGCATGACTCCCTTCTGTGCCTGCATGAGTGAGGGGCAGGCATGAGGTGCTTTGCTGGAAAGCACTGCAGGCCAAGAAGCCTCCAGCAACAAACCCTTAAATGGTCCCCGTGCACCACCATTTAGCTTCTTAAATCTTTTTCATTAGTGAGAACATCCTCTCCTTGATCCTCATTTTGCAGCATGGCCTAGAAATCACCCAACTGAGGCTCTAATCCTGGCTTGGCCACCAATAATCTGGATAAGATGGATAAAGCACTCAGGGTCACTGGGCCTCCCTCCTCTTCCTAACCTGGAGACGTTGATTTAGAACCCTGTTGACCTTTTTGGGTCCGGATCCCACGTGAGAACCTGATAAAAGCTCTGTCCCCTCTAGCTGACAATGCCCATCCTCCAATGCACGCACAATACTGGATTCATTTTCAGGGGATTCACAGGCCTTCGGAAACCCATCCAGGGACACAGGCTGCCATTTAAGATCCATGATTGAAGTTAAGTCGCCCTTCGGTTCAAAAACCAAAAGAAATCTGTGAGTCAAACAAGGATAGTAAGAACCTCAGGAGGGCTGGTGCTAACCCAGGGCGAGGAAGCAAAGTAACGTTGTGAATGAACCATAATGAGGCATCTCAGGAAGGCGGCACAGCTGCTAGAATTTAAGAATGAATACTTCAATGTCTCCAGAGACCACAAATCACACCCTGATACTGTCAAATGATGACCCACGAGCAGTGACCTCAGAGGTCCGTTCAATTAGGAATCTGAAATGCCTGAGTCAACTTTAACACCCAGGCTGCGGGCAGCAGAAACCTAGGAAAGCCTCAAAAATTTCACAGAGAGTAATAAACGTTTTGCAGTGGCTAATGTAAACACCCCGTGTTATATAACGGGGGTGGGGGGGGACGGGTTCTGAAGCAGGAGGCTGCAGGCTTGGTCTCTCCAGCGCTCGTGGAGTTACGATGATTTATCATATACTTCCTCCTTCAAGTTGCATTTTTAAAAAAATAAAAGGTGATTTTTGCTCAGCACCTTCAGTCAGTTACCCCGTCCCACTGATGAAAAACTGAACGGACACAGAAATTTAAAAAAACAAAAACAAAAACAAAAAAACAACATATTCATGGCAGCTTCACGAAATAGCCAATACCCTCTGTAGATCAAATTCCAAGATGGTGGACAGAGTATGAAAAATAAAGCAATTACTTCTGTTCTCCCAAATGGGTAGGTACCAAACTTTTAGTAGCAGTTATAACGGGCATTTAAGGGGGTTGGACTGGTATTTAAACCATCACCTTCAAATGCAAAATCAAGCCATAAGCCTGGTTGCCAGCTTCTTTTAAATGTTTAATTTGGAGCCTAAGTTATATAATGTGACAGTTGAGATAAGGCAGGAAGATTAGGCCATCATTAGTAGCATTTGCAAAAAAAAAAAAAAAAAAAAAACCCAAAAAAAACCCAAAACCAAGTGCCCATTTTGCCAAAATAGTAATTATGTCAATGTGCATAGTAGCTACCAGCATTTCCATGAAAATAATAAGGTAAAGACCCCCTAAAGCTGCCTTCCTTCATTTGCCTAGCTTACAGTGGGCTCAGGGAGACAATAAACAGGCTTGATTATTTTGGTTAAACGACCCCAAATGGTGTCCTGTAGCATTCTGTCCTGACAGTCCTCTATAGGAAAGGCATCTTTACATTCGATCTGTTTTTGCAAAGACTTTTTCCTTGGGTCAACATAGAGCTAGGAGACATGAACTCTATATTCTGAGACATCAAAAGGAACTTGATTCAATGTGTAGATTTCACAGTGCCTTGCAGTAAGCTGAGTTCACACTGTGTATCTGAGGGTAGCTCATAGAAGCAGCCTTATAAAAACCACTTGGAGCTTCCTAGGATATACACAGCTATGCTTGCATAAAAAGTCACCCATGTCACCTCTGGTAAAAAGGCAGGAAAACAGGCTGCTGTGTCTTAAAGGGATGACCTCTGCCAAGCAGAACAATGATACTGCACTTAAATCCACTTGCAGCCCCACAGTAATTGGTGAGGGCTGATTCAATCTTTGCAATAACTAAACCAGCAGATTAAGTACAGTTTCAGGCCAAAGAGCACGTCTATGAATGACACCGTAAGGTCAGCCCAAAGTGAAATATGTCTTGAAGAATCTGGAGGGAGAAAGAAAGAGCAGGGGCAGGTCACCTCTGCCTTTAAACAAAGAAATAACAGCAAGATGCTCCTGCAGAATTTGAAGGCAGAGTCCCTTTACTTAAAAGCATCTCCAGCCTTTGAAAAATATTAAAATGCTGTACCGAAGTTGAGCAAAAGGAGTGAACACACTGCTGGGCGATTGTGCATATTTCATAGAAGAGTGGCAGCTCTGTGGAATTCATTCATTTCAAAGGATGACTCCCCTATTGTGCAACCTTGTAGGTCTTCTGAGAATTCAATCCAGCTCTGAATAGCCTACGGAATTTTGGTTAACCGGGCACAGTTGCTCTGGGTCTCAATAACTTGGGAGAAGATGCAAAATACCAAATGCTTAGTACAAGCAAAGAGCTATATTTGAAGAGTCTCTGATTTTCCCCTGAGATCTGAACTGAGCAATTGCAAAACTGATTGAAGACCTCCACAAAACGCATATTTACAATGAAAGACTCCAGTCCCCCACGAAATAAAGCAATCTGTGGTTAATGGTAAAAAGTGTGATGTATTATTTGTAGCACAGCTGTGCAGAGCGCCCATTTCAAAGACAGGCAGAGGTCCTCACTCCTCACTATCCCCTTACCCCTCCCCCAAGAAAAACCAAGAGTGACCAAATGTAAAATTGACAATGAATTCTTGATCTTTGTCCAATGCCTGGGTATCCCCTATGCTCTACTCTATTCCTTTTTTTTTTTTTTTTTGCAACTGTTCTCATCCCCTTGTCTGGAGTGCACACACACAAAGACACACAGACACACCAGTCACTGTTAGGGGTCAAAGACAAAAAGGAAACTGAAGTGCCCATCTCTGTATTAGCACTGTGAATCCCTGGGGCTCCAAACGCCGGCCTGTAAACCATACTAGCAAAGGTGTGTGTTGGGGGTGGGGGGCGCGAGGGGGTGTTCGCGCACGGAAGTCTGGAGATGAGAAGAAACGAGACAAGAGAGGAGGACCCAAAGGACTCACTCTTTCCTACACCCAAAGGTGCGCTGGTGGCTTTGATTTCCACCCCCAATACCTCCTTTCAAGGCTGCAAGGAGCAGAGAGCTCTTTGTAAACTCCTTCCCCGCGCTGGGCCCCTGGCTCAGCCAGAGGGGACACCTTTGTGTGTCTCTTTTAAAGGGCACCTTCTGAACAAAGGTTTAACACCTGCACGCTTCTAAGAACAATGGCTGCAAAAGGAACCCAGTCATCAGTGCCTTAAAATTAGCGGGGGATTCCCTACTTCACGGTGGAAGGGGAGGGGGCTAGACACAAGGAGAAACCCCTTGGGCAGCGGGACCCGGCCTAGAGCTGAGGCGCTCCACGAGCCTTTGGGAGCACGCGTGTTCGTGGCCCCCGCGCAGTCCCGCCGCCCTTCCCAAACCCGGGCTCTCCCCAAAACGCCCCCGCCGCAGCCCGCCCCATTGTCTGCAACGCTCTAAAAACTTCGCAACTAGTCGAACGTGAACAAATAAATAAACCCATTTAACGAGGCCACGGATAATTATCCCGCGAGTCTCCCTCCTCCAGGCTCCGCAGCTTGGCGACCTCCCGCCCCCTCCAAACGGCCCCGGGGAATCTTTTTAAAAGACAAAAAGCAAAAACAAACCCCGAGCTCTTTACCTTGCACACCAGCTCCTCCCCACTGTGCAGATGCACGGCACGAAAAACGTGGTCTCCCTCCAGAGGTTCCAACAATAAGTATTTCCCGATGCAAGAAACGCAATGCGACAAGTTCGGAGTCTCGGGCGGGCTCGGGGAGCCGAGGTTCGGGCTGAAACTCTGGCTGGGTTCTGCGGACCTTATAGACGACAACTCTTCGAAATCCTGGGTTTTGTTCCGCGATCTCCCATATCTTGCTATTGTGATGGGGGTAGACCTGTGTATGTTCATGAGTGTGGGGATCGCACTCGGCAAACAAAAAACCCGCTGGAGAGATGAGTCGCTGGCGAGTGCGGCTGCAGGCGCCTCCGTGCCACGGATTTTAAAAGGGAACGAGAGGGGAGGGGACGGGAAGGGGGCTACGCGGAGAAAGAGTTAGAAGCCCCCAAATGGGCGCCGCCGGGCACCTCGTCTGCTCCGAGCCCGGCTCCCGGGGGTGCTCAGTCGGCAGTAACTCGGGTCCTTTTGTTACCCCAAAGCAGCCAGCGATTTGCAGAATCTCCGCACTTTTAGTTTCTCTCTCTCTTTATCTCTCTCTCTCTCTCTTTCCAACGTGGATCTAGACGAGTAACTGGACTGCTAAGGTGGGGAGCTGCAGCGCCAGGTCTCCCGAAGCGATCCCCACGCAGCCTTCCGAATCGCAGACGGGGCGGAGGAGCCCTGCTGTAGTTTGTGCAATCTTCGAGGAGCGCACGGCAGCAGCTTGGTCTCAACGCGTTAGAAACCAAACAAAAAGAAAAAGGAAATAAGCACGGGTCTACCGGCTCGCGCCGCACGGCAGACAGAATCCGCGCTGCACCCCTTTTTTTGGTGGAAAGGGTGGGGGGCGTGGAAGGGGGGGCGCCGGCGAGGGTAGTTACCTACGTTTTAACTGTAGATGGCGTCTGAGGCTTTTCCAAGATCGCAAGAGCTCTCCAAAATTTAAACAAACAGACAAAAAAAAAAGAAGAAGAAGAAGAAGAAGAAGAAAAAGAATAGCAAGGGAGCATTTAACTTAGAGCGGTCACCGCTGCCAACAAAAGACTGCAAAAGCCGGGCACAGAGTTGCGGCGCGGGCCGGGCGCAGGTACCGCGACAAAGCCCGGGTTGGCCCGCCGGGCGGAGGTCAGCACAGGCTCATGCTGTCGCAGCTCGCTCGTGCTCCAGATCGTCCTCCGAATAAAGCGAGAAGTGCGGGCACGGACGAGGGTAGATCAATGGTCTCCGATTCCCCCGGCACGAGCTTCCGGGCAGGGGTGGGGGGGAATCCTCCGGGCGCTGGAAGGGGATGCGCCCCCAGCCAACCTGCGGCGTTCCTTTCCCGCTGGATAACTGGATCTTGCCTTGGAATAATTTACAACCACTCCGTCTCCCCCGACCCTAAACCCAAATTGCCCGGTGGGGTTTGTTTTGGAGAAAACTGATGGCTTTTCTTCTTCGTCTTTTATTTATTTTTTTTTTCTTTCTTCCCCAGAGGTAAGAAGAATGTGTATTTAAAATTGAAGGGGATGGCCGATGGTGCCCGAGGCCAATCCCCGAGCTCAGCACGCCCGCAACTCCCGGCGAGGCGGTATTAATAGTTACTTACGTGGCCGGGGATCTCGGAGCGAGCGGGGCCCTGTGTGCGCGTGTGTGCGCGCGCGCGCCTCGCTCGCGCTCCGTCTCCCCATTCAATGTCACCGACACATTTCCACGGAGCCTCCGCCTCCCCCCCCCCCCTCCGCGGCACCCGCGACTGGCTCAGCCCAGGGCCGGCCCCGCCCCACCCCCGCCCGGGCCCCCCTCATTGAGCCGGGCGCCCATCAATCAGCCCCGCCGCTGCCAGTCCTCGGGCGGCTCCCCGCGCCCGCCGGCCGCTGCCACTACCATTGCAGCTCTCGGCCCCGGCGCGGGCGCCGGCCTCACGGCTCCCCGGCTCGGCAACAGTGCCATATCCTTCCGCGGCCCGGGCTGGGAGAAGGCGGCCCCGCAACGGAGGGGGAGGGTCGCGGGGTCGCCGCAGGCCTCGGAGCGCGCGCCCCGTCGCGAGCGTCTGTGCAGGAGTCGCCAGGCCGCAGCTACGCACGCGTCTCCCCCGAGCGGCTCGGTCGGTGCTCGGTGTACTTCTGCGTACCTAGTTCCCCTTGCTGGCGCTTTCCCCCGGAAAGCCGGGCATCCTGAGAGCATCAGGCCACCGCGCTTCGGATGCCGCTCTGAGCCAGGAGCTGTTCCCTGTTGGTGATCCCTTGCCTCAGTGGTGCCGCATGTAGTTCCAAAAATTAGTTTCATTATCTTTCCCCGACACCCTAGTCCCCATTTAAAAAGAAAACAATCGTTTGCTTTGGGTTGGTGTCACCCTGGTGTCACCACCTCCCTACCCCTCCACTCTCCACCACCGGGGCTTTGAGTGTTTTCAGCTTGAAGACACCTTTTGACTCAGGCCGATTTTAATCACGAGTTCTTCCCCTCTCGGGGCAGTGCCCGGAGGGCCTTGGTAACCCAGTGAAACAGACACCTGCGCACACGCACCCGAGTGCTCTTGGCTCCCACCGGAGTGCGGGGCTGCACAAGGTCTCTTCTGTCCCCCACCCCTGGCCCCAGCACACGCGAGTACAGCAAAGGCATTCAACACGGAGAATCAGGCGCGGTTTTACCGCCCGCCCCTCCCCGCCAATTATTCCCAATGTTCTAGGGAGACTCCAGTCCTCTGGCCTGGGCAGAAGCACAGCAAAGGGCTTGAACTCTTCGGAGGCTTGGAACTCAAGGCCTTAACCTAGTGTATCTTGGGAAACCAGAAGCAATGTGGTTGGGAGATGAACATCTAAAAAAAAAAAAAAGCAAGGGACTGGGAAAGGTGAATTTAAAAGACTTTTGGAGCCCTCTGAGCTTCTATATGGACATATGCATATTTTCTAATACAGGAGGGAAGGGGGCCATACGATTTATTGTCCACAGTAGGACTGTTTTGAGTAGAAAGGGGACCTATTTATAAGTATGCACAACTGAGTTACTCTAGTGGTAAGAAGTTCCTGGGAAATTGGCCAGAGAGGACACTGACCAAACAGCAGGTCACCACAGGGCCAGAGTTTGAAAAGAAGGTCAAGAAGTGGCCTCATGGGTCCTGGCACCTCTCACCAGCTTAGAGCTGGCAAACCTGCCTAGGACTTGGTCCCTGGCCCCAGGGGAATTCACAGGTTCCCCCCGACTATTACCATGACTGCTAAGCAGAGTCCTTTAATCCAGTTCTGTCCCCTGAAGATACTCAAGTGTTTGTGCTGGTCTCAGGAGCAGCCTGAAGTAGCCTCTGCAGATGGATCAGAAAGACACTGGCCTCCTCTGTTCAGTGGCCACCAAGAGTGCTTGATAACTAGGGGTTGGGAGGCGTTGTCCCAGCCCCGTCTGGGCCTCCGATTTTAAATGAAAATTGAGTCAAGACTGTTTTCCTCCCTGGGTCCCTGTTCCTTCAACTGTAAAATGAGAAGCATAACACCCGCCCTGCTCAGCTCACGTGATTGCTTTAGAATTACATTTTCAATTCCAGGAAATCTATGCAGGCTTACTATAAGCCAGGCCCTGTGCTGGTTGTTAAGGACCCACGTATGAGTAAGATTTGGTCTCTGCCACCCAGGAGCTCAGAGTCTAGCCCCAGAGAAAGGCATGGAAATACATCATTTCATTGCATAACAATGTGGCAATCAGAACATCAAGGGCGCACGCAGGAAGAAGCAACTTTTCCTGGACTTCAGGGACTTTTCCCAGAAAATGTGATTTTTTTTTTTTTTTAACTTGAATTAATCCAGAGCAAATATTTACTGAAACCTACTATGTGCCAGACACTGGGTATGGAGATACAATGATTTAAAAAAATACATTTCCTGTCTTGGTGGACCTTGAAAAAATTCTATGAGCCATAAAATAACATGAATAAGAGATCCTCGTTGACATTTCAGGCAGAAAGAAAAATGTGCAAAAGCAAAGCAGTGGGATCCTCTGAAATTTCTAGTTAACTTGCCACGGCTCCAGGATTGTCAGTTTAGGAGCAGTGGCCAGGCCTGCGGCTGCCCAAATAGGTTGGAATTAGAATGGGAAGGGGTTGGAAGACCAGCTAGAGACCATGCTCTTCTTGGTAGAGGAGATACAGCGTCAAGTCTGGAGTTAAACTGGGAAGTGGCGGGGTCCGATTGGGGTTTTAGAAAAACCCTCGCTGGAGGAACATTCCAGCGAGCCTCCCAGGAAAGAGAGAGCCCTGTAGCCAGAGAGATCAAGAAAATTATAAACTGATAGTGGTGTGGAACTGATGCTTACGTGATTAATGGTGTATTTATTACTTCTGATGTAAAGTATGCAATGGCTAAGTCTTCCTCATTCTCAAAGGCCAGATTCATGTCCTTTGGAAGCTACTACAGGGCAGGATAAATTAGATAATTACACCAAGTGCCTTCAATATTTTTATGCTTATTAACAGTAATCGTGGTCAGATTGAAAAAAAGCAAGTAGCAGGAAGATCTGGGTGGGACTTCTCATTCATTCACTATTTAGCCATACGACCTTGGATGAATTTAGAATATCTTAATTTTAAGGTGAAATTATTATCTGAATTTTACCTAACACATGAAAATTATGGAAGATGTGTATGAAGCAACGAGCACAATGTCTTGCATGTAGTAGAAATAGTTATTATTACTATTACTGTTCCTACTATTATTATGATTGGAATATACATATACAGAGTAATCCAACATGCAATGATTAATAATAATAATAATAGATAGGGATGCCTGGGTGGCTCCGCTTCTCCCTCTCCCTCTGCCCCTCCCCGCTACTCATGCTCCCTCTGGTATGCTCTCTCTCTCTCAAATAAATAAATAAAATCTTTAAAAAATAGTAATAATCGATAAAATAGATAAAATGCTTAGAGTATTGGTAAGATGTGTGGGAGTGGTTAAATATACAGTGGTAGGAATGGCTACATATAATATGCAGCTATGATAAAATATGTGGCAGTTAGAGAAGGGAGGCACATTTTAACCCACCCACTTTCATCGAGACTGGATCAAATCCAGTCGCCTTAGTTTACTAGCCTGCTGTGCATGCTTTCCAGAACATTCTCCATTTTGCAATGAATTTAACTGCTCACTCCTTTACACCCGTGCTCATTAGTTCATTCATTCAGCAAGCATGTGGTAGTAAGTACCTGCTAAGTGTGAAGTCCTAAGCTAAGGGCTGTGTTTATTGATCAGATAAATGGTTTTTGAAAAGAATTCCTAAGACGACTGTATCACTTCAGGGCTAACATCTACCAAATGTGATGACCTTCATCTTTCTGAAGCAGCTCTCACAGCAAGCCATAGCTAAGCTCAAAAATTTGTGGCCAACATCCAGGACAAATTGTACAGAATGCCACCGTATGCCGACACGCAGACTGTGGACTCCACAACTCCAGAACAATCCATTTCCATCGAGGTCTCTGAATGGCAGCCCTGGAGGCATACAGAGCAGTTTTCTTGGCCATACGTGGAGCGTGGAGTTTAGACCCATGGGGCTGGAATTCAAGCAGTTAACCACTTCATCTCCCATTCTCATCTGTTACACACCCAGCAGCTACTCACCACTCTGTGAACTGCAGTTTCCCACCACTGAGGCTGTGACCTGAGTTATACCTTCCTCCATGTTTGGTGCCTTTTTGGTTCCCAGGAATTACTCCCTGCCAAGGTTTTTTTTCCACCTTGCTCGACTTCTCCAGCTCAAGTTCATGTTCCCAGTTCTAGCTGACCTTATGGATTCCTCAGCTTTCGAATGTTGTGGTCAAAGTCAAGGAGGTATGGGTGTGCTTGGTCAATAATGGGGAGATTTGTGGTCTTCTTGTATGAGTTGCCATCTAGATATGCCTGATAGGATCTACAGATGCCTTAGCATGAGGGTCAGTAAAAGTAACCAAGATAAGTGCCCCTAACTATTCCTCCAAGCAAGGTTTAACTAGCCAGTGTATGCAAGACCAAATCGGGATGCCATTCCTACATCCTGCTCTGCAGTGGTTCTAGGAGGTTCCCTGTCTTACACTGACTCCTTCACTGTCTCTCCAGGTTCCATTAGAAGCATTTCATTATTCTGTGTTCAACTTCATATCCCTTGTTGCCTTCCTTAAACATTCTGCCAACTCTAGAAAGGGTTTCTGTCCTCCCTTGGTGTAAGGAGGAAGAAAAAGATCCAGGGAGGAAGGTGCACACATCCACTGCTACAGCCACTGAAATGCTTTTGGCCAGGTTCACTGTGATCCGGGGTTCAAGTGTAGTCGGGACCGGGAGATAGATCTCCAGTGGTGATGAGGCCTGTTGTTTGCTTGTAGGTTCCATGCCATAAATTGTCCCATTACTTTGGAATCTTCTCTATTACCAACTTTAATGTTAGTTATATTTAATTATGTCTTTTGAGTACCACTTTCTTTCTCTCTGGTTCTTACACAATGCTTCTAAATAAGTATTATTACCCTCACTTTATAGATGAAGGAACCAGGACCCAGATAGACCAATTAATTTTTTCCACGGTGGCCTGTTATTGCTCAGTGGCTGTGTAGGGGTGTGTGTGTGTGTCGGGGAGGAAGGGGAGCAGGGCAATGAGTTTCTTCTGAAACTCTATGATGTTTTATTACATCGTGTTGCCTGTCACCAGGCTTTCTAGAGAGTTCTAAACCTTTGGGTTGAATGCCCAACTCAAAACCTTCCCATAACAGTGACTTCTTTTCTCAATTTTTTTAAACCACTCATGCTCAGAAAGCAGTTGTTTATTTACAAGATGATTCCTAGTAGTACATATTAAAAGGTGACTTCTTGGGGCACCTGGGTGGCTCAGTGAATTAAGTGTCCGACTCGATCTCAGCTCAGGTCTTGATCTCAGGGTCATGAGCTAATAAATAAATAAATAAATAAATAAATAAATAAATAAATAAAAGGTGACTTCTTGTTTGTTTGTTTTATCACAGCGAGGTAGGGTATGTGTTTTTCTTTTTGGTTAAATGGTCCACTGGGGCAAGTCCAGTGTATAAATACAAAAGAAATCGCCATGTAGGAACCATTTTCCTCCCAAGCCCTGGTTTTATAGTTCTTCTTTTCACACAGGAAAGTAGTTCTGAGTCCTCACCAGGGAAATGAGCAGAAGAGAATTATTACTGTTACATTAAGAGGAGTGTAGGAGCTCCAGCTTCTGGGAATTTTCTGGGTCTTGCTGATGGTCTAAGGTCCTATTACCCATTGTTGAGCAGCTAACAGAAAAGGGAAAGCAGGTAAAATGAACCGGCTTGTCCAGGAGGAAGTCCCCATTTACAAGTCATTAGACTGCTAGGTTTCTGTCCAGACGAACTCAGCCTGAAGCTGTTTCGGTAAATCTAGAGTGTGTTTCCATATGTGGCAGGAGGAGCCCCCACAGGCTGTAGGGCTCCGAAGGGTCCTTACCTTTCCTTCCCTCCGAGGCGTGGAGATAATAATACTTTGCTGAGAGAGGGAAGAGGAGAAATCAGATGATCGCCTCAGTCCCCCTCCAGCTTCTAAGATCCAAACTTCAGTACTGGGGAAAATAGGCTCGTCACCAGTAGACGGATGTCTGAACAATGGTGCATTGAGTTTTCATCCTATTTGGGCCCCAATTCAGCCAATTAGCAGCATGGCCTTGGATGGCCCTGACTGTTCAGATTAAGGTTTCTAAGAATTAATATGTGCAGCAGGCTCGCCAACTTAGAGAGCACTCTTACAGGTTTGTCCCCTTTAGCCTCACAACAGCTCCATAAGGAGGCTTCATTATCAGCTCCAGAAGAAGAAACTGAGTCTCAAGGAACTGACATTGCCAGCTAATGAGCACAAAACCAGTCCATCTGATAGCACAGGCTGCATACACTTTATAATCCAGATCTGCTTCCTACCATGGCTCCTTCTTTTCCTCGGCCCTTCTGTCCCTTTTCCTCCTCTGCGTGTCTCCTCTCTCTCTTCTTCCATCTGTGTCCACGTATCATCTTAAATTTAAAGCCATTTTTGGATCATATGTTGGGGGTCCTTGCATGGGATTTCATCTGATGACAACTATGAAGTTACAAACAAGGAAAGTACGTCTGAATAGAAAGGTGATATCGATAGAATAGCAGTTTCCACCTTGTGAGCCCTGGATCCCCAGGTGGGCTTGGAGCAGAGCACCATCCAGCAATGGGGACTCAGCTCCACCTGGGGCAGCCCACTCAGCGGACCCCCCGGGGAAGGCACAGGATGCATCTCACCCTTGTCCGTGCGATTCGCTTTCAAATATGCATACGTGATTTTGTGGTTAATAAAATACAAAATGTAAACAAATCACTGATTTCATAATATAGTTTCCCATGTAGGCAATTAAAAATATATCTCAGCATAATTGCTATCGCTGGAGACAACATGAAATTTTATATCCTCCGCTATAGGACCCAGAACTCAAAGTTTGAGGCTTGTTTGGCACTGGATGGATGGTTCCTAGCAATTCACACAACACTTGAGAAAAATGAGTCTTTCTGTAGGTGTGGGCCTGGGGGATGGTGCAAGGTCCTGAGTGTGTAAATTGGAGGAGAGTTTGCTGAAATAAAATCCCTTGTTGTAAATATGAGCTATGCCCCAGGGCCCAGGGGTCATTCTTTCCATTTGCATGATAAAAGAGCCTGCTAACAAATATGACTTTTAGGGGGTTTTGCCACAGGGAAGTAAGCCGCTTTCTGTATGGGCTCCAGGGTTGCTCAGTGACCACGAGGCTTGATCCCTGACAGACTTGAGGAAACAGCGTCTGGGAAAGAGCTCAGTGCAAAAGTCAAACAACCGTCCCTCAACAGGTCCAGAAGACATTTAGTGAGCCCTTATTTGGAACTTCAGGAGCTCTGTGACCTTAGGTCAGTTCCGGGACATCCATAATTCACCCTTAGTTTCTGCTTCTTTAAAATGGCCGCCGTCATGAGGGTTCAGTGATGTAGGTGAAGTGCTCAGGTGGGCCCTTACTTACCACAGAGCCGCCACCACCACCATCACTACTCAGTACCGCCAGGACCCATTTCTCCCCCTCCCCTGCTCCCCCTGCTTCTCTCCCTGCCTCCCCCTCCTCTTTGTTCTCCTCGCTGACCCTGCTCTGACCATACAGGTAAAGGTACACTAAGGTCCCCTGCCTCCCCTTGAGCTGCTGTCAGCCTGGTGAGGAGACAGCACCTCAGGGACAGGTATAAAGACCAAAGGCACCGCTGGGAATCCCAGCCAGAAATTCAATTCGGTTCCATCGGGAGCTGGCCAAGCCTTGACAGCTTGGACCCATTCCTTTTCTCAAAGTTCCCTAAAATTCCTCAGGTAAAACTGGCAAAGGATCACATTTTGAAAAACCTTTACTTAGCTCATCATCTTCCCTGCTTGCAGGGCCCCTCTCAGGGAAAAAAAAAAAAAAATGCCCCAGTGTATGTCGGAAGGCCTCATCCCCCGATGACAAGACAGAGTCAGCACTTTCTCCAGACACCAGTGTTGTTCACACAGCCTGTCGGAGGCCGGAGGGGGGCTATTTCAAAAATAGGGACAATCCCCAAAGAATTTGAATCAACTTTCTGCTCAGGCTAAAGGAGGCTTTCTTTGTGAGTTATGTAACCAGGGCCCAAACTAAGTAAGGAGAGTAAAGCCCTTGTCTCAGGTACAAAATTTAAAGAACACCAAAAACCTCAGTAATCAAGAGAAATAATATTTTAAGGCAATATTTAAAAAAATAAAAATCAAGGGAAAAAAATCCACGATGAAAAATATATACAGATTTTAAATAAAGAGTAGATCAGAATTTGTGATGTTTCCTTTTGCCTCAGGCTCCAAAAGGCTTCTCTGGCCCTCTTACTGATTGATCTGGGCTTTCCCCAGGAGAGGGAAGAAAAGAAAGGAAACGAGTAGTTTATTTTTTTTTTCTGCGTTTAGTTTATGACCAGCACTTTGCAAACACTATCTCCTATCTTCCTTGAGATTCCAGTCTAAAATAGGCATGATTAACCGCATTTACGGGAAAGGAAAAGGTTGAGTTGCTCTTGTTGGCTGGCACCAGGTAGAAAGAGAATTCAAATTCAGATGAGGCTGAGCCCACAGCTTCTGACTTTTTCACACCACTATGGATCCACTGAGCCTACTGAGGTGCTGGCTGAGTTCTTGTCAAAAGACAGTGTATTAGTCTGCTCAGACCACCATAACAAAATTCCACTGGCTGGGTGGCTTCGGCAACCGAATTTTGTTTTCTCACAGTTGTAGAGGCTAGAAGTCCAAGATCAAGGTGTCGGCTGGGTTGGTTTCTCCTGAGGCCTCTCTCCTGACCAGGGTCACCTTTTCCCTGTGTCTTCTTGTGGACTTTTCTCAGTGTATTACACTCCTGGTGCCTCTTTCTCTTCTTTTTTATTTTTAAATTTTTTTTTAGGATTTCTTTATTTATTTTAGGGAGAGACACAGAGTGAGCAGGGGGAGGGGCAGAGAAAGAGGAAGAAAGAATCCCAAGCAGACTCCCCACTGAGCACAGAGCCCTATGCTGAACCCCATCTCATGACCCTGAGATCAGGACCTGAGCTGAAACCAAGAGTGGGACGCTTAACCGACGGAGCCACACAGGCTCCCCTCTTTCTCTTATAAGGGCACCAGTCTTATGGGACTGATGCCCCACTCTGATGACCTCATTTAACCTTTATTTCCTCTTTACTAGCCCTGTCTGCAAATACAGTTGCACTGGGGGTCTGACCTTCAACGTATGCATTTGGTGGTGTGGGGGAGGGGAAGGACACAGTTTAGGCCCTAACAGGCCGTCACTGTGCTCTGGGATTTTGTTACCATAAACATCACAGAGATTACTAAGATCATATCTCTGTCTTCCAAATTAATAATTTGAGTTGAGGCATGCAAGGTATACATAAATTATACTATACAATCAGTCCTAAAAACTATAATTGTAAAATATAAACTAGAGTAAAGAACAGGGGATTTTGTGTGCCCCTTCATCCTTTAGAGTAGTCCGTGGCACAAAGTAGGGGATACATACGTATATAAAATTCTGGAGAAGAAAAATAATTTCTCCCACCAGGAAATGAAGCAAAGGAAGCATTTGAACCGGCCTTGAAGTCTGAGCAGAACATCAGCCGGTCAAGATGGAAGAGTGTCTAGGAAAAGGTACCATGCGGAGTCCTGGAGGGAGGAAGGCAAAGGCAGCCAGGTTTGCTCAAGGCAGAGGCAGAGGCTACAGGGAGGGAGACAAGGCTGCTATCAGACCATGGGGGAATACGAATGTTGAGCTAAAATGCTTGGATATCATTCCACTGGCTAGATGGTCCCCTGGCCTCTGGATGAAAGATCCTTATTAGCCAGAAATCGCATGGTGTAGTAGAAAACACACTAGCTTCAGAACTGACCTAGTTGAATTTTCTTCTTCTTTTATACACTTGTATTATCTATTGCTGCATTACAGTAGCTCCCCAAAGCTTCTGCCTCCAAGGTCACTCATGGAGTTACTGGCAGCATTCAGGCCCTTGTATGTTGTTGGCTTGAGGGTCTCATTTCTTCCATGGATGTTGACTGGAAACCATTCTCAGTTTGGGCCACTGGCCTCTCCATAGGGTAGCTCACAGTATGGCAGCTTGCTTCATGAGAGCAAATATTTGAGAAGGGCTAGAGGGAGGGGACAAGCCAGACAGAAGTCACAACCATTTTTAGCCTAATCTTGGAAGTGATATCCCATGTCACTTTGTCATATTCGACTCATTAGAAGCAAGCCACCAGGGCCACCCCAAAATGACAAGAGAGAATTACAGAAGAATGTGAACACTGGGGCACAGGGATAATTGGAGGCCATTTTAGAAGTTGCCTGCCTTGGCATTCTCTAGGGTGACATATCAGAATCTTGGGATGGAGATTATTATGTTTAACTGGAAGGGGTGAAAGCTAAAAGTTGTTGACCCACACTGGAAGAACTGATAGCCCTCTGATATCCTTCAAAGACTTTTCCCTCTGACATGGTGGCTCCATGGCTAGGCAATAGACTATCTCAGCTTCTCTACCCCTCTACTATCTTGATCTACCTCGAGACACCTGAAAATTTCCCTGGATTCTAAGAATGGGCAGAGAATGCCCCAATCTGGAGACATGGAGGTCCTTGAGACTTAGGGCCATATTTTATTTCCCTCTATACTCATAGTACTAGGACAGTGATGGACACATGTTGGTTGTTATCATTGTGTTCTCAATAAGTCAATCCAGGAGTGATGTTCTCTTAGAAACCTGGTGTTATGAAAAGAACCTGGACCTCGGAGTGGGGCAGAGGGACCTGGGAGTGACCCAAATCTGTCTGTGCCTTTGTATGTCTGTGCCCATCCAGAATCTGCTGTTTGTGCTCAAGCGAAAGGGGCTGCATGGTGTCATCCAGTCTTCAAATACTTTATGGATGTTTCCAAATGATTACTTTTTAAGTCCACATTTCACAACTAAAATGATTCCATTGTGTTCTGAAAATCTCTTTAATTGAATATTCTCTTTGTCAACCCAATAAACTGCTAGTTTTGCAATAAGATTCCCCTGGCACCTTTCCTGGGAGGTTTAGTGTGAGAAATTCACTCACATAACAAGAAATATAGTAACAAATGCCTGTCCATTAGCTCAGTTCTGTTGATGGATCACCTTCTATGTGTCAAGCACAGTGCTAGGTGCTGGACTGAGCACAGTGGATCAGATAGGAACTCACAATTTAATGACGGAAGCTGCTCATACACTGCCCTGTTTTCCCATCTGAGATTTTGCATTTTTTCCTATCACATTTTTACTTGGGCCATAAATCACCAAGATTTTCTTACACACACGAAGTAACACAGTAGAAAGATAAACGTGCCAGTTAAAGATGTCCATGCATTTTTGATCCTCCACCTGTTGCGAGGTAGGGTTCATTCCCCTCCCCTTGAATATGGACTGGTCTGAGACTACTTAGACCAATAGAGAATGGTGGATATTATGGGTGACCAGGCCCAGGCCTTGCCTTCAAGAAGACTGGAGGCTTCCTCATTGGCCTCTTGGAGCCCTGAGCAACCATGCATTAAGTCCAATCGACTATCTTGCTGAAGAAACCATACAGAAAGGCCTCAAAGACTACTTGGAGAGGGAGGGGGCCCAATGGAACCAAGCCTTCCAACCAAACCTTGACAAAGCTCCAGGCACAAGAATGAAACTGACTTGACTCTTCCACACCAGAGCAGTACCCAAGAGAGTACCACAAAGATGACCCAGTTATGCCATCTTTCCAAATCCCTTCCCCACAAAAACACAGTCTAATAAAGTTGTGGTTGTTTTACTGCATTAAGTGTCAGGTTGGTATTTTTTACTCAGTAATAAAAAACTGGAACAATGTAGTATAGTCCTCTTACTCAGTCGGCTAAAGCAATTCCTCTGGAAGACTTATCCAGAGGAGAAAAAAAAAAAAAAAAAAAAAACCCTATAATGAGAGAATATTTCATAAACATAGGCTGAATGAATCTTAAGCCTTCCTTCTCCTGACAAATCTGCTAAAGAAATATCTTCTTTCCTGATGTGCATATCATCATTTGACAATGATTTTATAATGAATCCTGATTAATCTGTCATGTTTGTAGGAAGTGAACATGACTTTTTCAGGGGATCAGGAGCTCTCTGAGGGCAAGGACCAGTCTTCTTCTCTCCTCTCCTCCGTTCTGCACTTGTCACAGTGTTGGGTACATATGCATGCCAAGATAATGCAAATCCATCAAGAAAACCACGGTTGCTTTGGTCTAGAGGTTTTAGAATTCATCCAGTCCTTAGAAGAGCCTTGACATCATTCAGGGACCCTCATATCTGCTCTTGTTCTGCCACTAATTTATCAGGGGCCTGTGATCCAGATGATTTTTCTCACTAGAGCTTGGTTGCCTCATCTGTAACATAAGGACATGAGATTAAATGACACTCAAGTTCCTTCTATCTCTAACAGTCTGTATTCCAACAAGGAGTTTTTTTAATCATTCATTTTTCAAACATTGGTAGCCCAGCTGCCATACAAAACTTTACTAGATCATGGAAAGCAACACATGTTTCTCTGAGAATGAAGATAGTGGGTTCCTTTCTTTAGGGATTTGCATACTAAGGAGAATCTAGATAAAGTAGGATGATTTCCTTTCTCTTAATTCTAATAAGTTCAGCATTTTACAGCAAACAATTTCCCTTGGAGATGGGCACAGTAGTTGCCATGGGGGTCGGGGAAGGTGAGTTGCAACTGCCATTGTATGAAGACTCTCCCCAAAATCCCCTTCTTGATTTTCAGAAAATACTGATGTTTGTAGTAATAACTAATATTTTCTAATAGCGATAAATATAGCTTATTTTTTTTATCATTCTGTGCAATGCAATATATTTTCCAGTAACCGAAGCTCATGGTCTTGACTTTATGGAAGACCCTTCACATCTCCATAAATCTTGCCAGGATTCATCTTGAGCACCATCTCTTTCAGGAATTCTCAGGAAGAGCTCAGAGTCTTTCCACTGTGCACAGCTCTATCTTAGCCAAGTCATATTTTGTTGAGATGACCTCTGCATATATTCCTATTTTCGACTTGTCAGTTCCTTGAAAGCATGGGTTGCATCTTACTCATGGTTCATCTATAAGGCCTGAACAGCGCCTGCACATTGTAGCTGACGGACCCAGCACTGTTACAGTTTATAAAGGGTGTTCTTTATTATCCCCCTTAAACAATTGAACCGTGGCTCAAAGAGGAAAGTGACTTTCTTAAGATCACCTAGCCACACACAAAGGGGCCCCCACACAGAGGCTTGCTAATATTCTTTCCCACATCCTGAGAATTTGGGACTTCTCCCTGGTAGGAGGGAGAGAGCTCGAGCCCTGTCCTCCCCATGGATACAAAGCCTTTGTTTTCAGTGTCTGGGAAATGCCCCAGGATTCCCTGCTGCGTTACCCCGGGAGACTATTGCTCAATCCCAGCAGCTGTTCTGGAGGAAAAGAAAAAGCAGACATTCTGAATGTATCATACATACAATGCAATATTGAATTGAAGATCGCTAATGAGTGAGGACTCTTTTATTGTGCAGTTTACTTTCAGTGAGGTCTAGCTCTTAATTTTCAGTGGGTGTAGCAGGAAGTACTAGTGTAAAAAAAAAATAAAACATATATATTACTAATACTGTTGCTATATAAAACAATATTTGGCCAAGATGGTTAAGATATGATTCAGTCCTTGTTCATCAGGTTGCTAAATATTATTCAGTGAGTGGAGTCAACCATATGGCATAACTGAGTTTCCTCGGGAGGCTGGGTAAAATATTGTGTTGGATATAGAATTTGGACTTGGGCAGGTCTCTGGTGGATAGAGTCTGGATCAAGCTGCAGACTGCTAATTCCATTAAGACGAAAGACTAAAGACATGCAGAGACTAAAATGCACATGCAAATGGAAAAAGCACAGCCCAGCACGGATCGCTCTACGAGGCCGTTTCTCTCAGACACTGATGAAGAGTGGGCAGAGCCACACATCTAGACACAGATGCAATCTTGAAAGAAAAATGTGTGTGGGCAAGCACAGTACCAGCTGGGAAAGTCTAAATGACTGAAACCTATGACTCAGAAATCTTAAATTGCCTTAAAATTAATGAAGCTCTGTGGGGATGACTCAGTTCATTCATGTCCTTAGCTTGCAAGCTCAAAAGCTTGCAGAAGGGGCCATTGTCCAAAGTTTGGAAGGTCAGACCCCAGAGAGAAACTAGCCACACACGGAGAGGTGGTCTGGGATGCCGCTCCAGGAACGCTGGCTGGAGACGCAGGTGAGCTGGTGCTCATTCTCCCCACAAGCGCAGTGACCTCAGGCAAGCTGTGCTCTCTCTCGGCACTTGATTTCTGTCCCTGTAAAATGAAAAGGAGAGATCAGATGAGTTCTAAATTTTCATCAGCTTTGATATTCTGATTAGCCATGGTCCCAGTAAGGAATAGAATTTGATCCAGATGGCTCACCGGAAGAGATTTTTTAGGACAGGGACCCCTTGTAGATGTGCGTGCCAGGTTAAGAGAACAAATAAAGAACAGTTAGTTAGGCACCCAGAGACTAGTTAGGGACCACTAGAGAGTAGGCAGGAGGCAGGTACCACTCCCACGGCCAAAGGACAAAAGGAAAACAGGGTTCCTGAAGCCCGATGAGAATTGGAACTCTGGAGGAGACCCACCCAGAACTTGGGAGGAGCCCCAGTCCAGAGGGTCACACAGCCCCTCCCAGACACGCAATATGGATGCCAGGACTGAGCAGAGAAGAAATAACCTGAATTGTATCTTATCCCCTTCCTAGTCCAGTTTGTCACTGGTGCATCCCCTGGCTCAGACCCCATGACATCAGGCAAGGGAGCTCACATAGGAACTGGCCTCCTGTGGCACAGAGAAGTGAAAAAAAGAGGAGAGAATACATCCGGAGGGGGTGAAAACAAAAATACCAGCACATATTCTATGACTTTATACATGTCGTTATGCTTCTACAATAGGCAAAAGGGCAGAACACATTTCTTCTTCCTGGAGCGATTGAAGAATGATTCTCAAGTGACAGAGTTCTGGAGTGCAGGGACCAGGTTTTGCTTCATTTTTTAACCCAGCGGAATCTATCACGTTGTTTGGCACGTAGTGGACAATCAGGAAATATGTGTTGAATCAAAGACAGATCACAAGTCAGCATTTATAAACAACTACAAATGTACAGAGCACGATGCACGGTGGATGCTTCGTTAATATCTGTTGAATGAATAATGAATGTGTAGGTTCAAAACAAATTACGTAATCTTTCGGATGAAAGGTTCTGCAAACCTCAGGCAAACCCTTGGTGTTTTTGTTCTCAGAGTTGTTTCGACTATGATTTATGTTTGTCATTGCACAATCCACGTAAATTTCCTGGGCTGTGAAAATGGGCGCCACAGTGTGAGGCCCAGTGATGTAATCAATTAATAAGCAAGAGTGGGCTTAAAGGAGACATCTTCTGCCTACCATCAGTTTTTCTAGCAAGAGTGCTTATAAGAGAAGGATGTCTGGCACATTCAAACCCTCATGACATCACCTCCGGACATGCAGGTGCTCCAACGGAGGGATGCTCTTCAGAGTCGGACAAGCCAAAAATGGACACCAGGCTATGCCATCTCTCGGCTCTGACTTGAGACAAGTACTTGACCCAGTGAACCACAGTTTGCATCAAATTTCCATCAAATGAGGAGTGACGGGTTGTGTGACAGGCATCTAGTAAAGAGTCCGCATGGAATGGATGTTCAGCTCTTCTCAGTTCCAAGTTTCTAGTGGAGTCAGTGATTTCTTTGGAGTCGAAGTGAGGTATTGACCAAGGAAGAGAAAAGGTGTTTTCTGCATTGCTATGGATAGGATATTTAAAAGAAAGACCCTTCTTTTATTATGGGGACAACTCTGTGCATAAAAGGAACATGAAGAGTCAGTGTAAATTACAGACTTGTTATTACTTGTTCCTATTTAAGAGCTGATGTCCACCTGCATCCCCTTAACATGCAAAGCATCATCACAGGTACGGCAATTCTCGTTAGTGTTTGCTTAGCTCATGTGCACACACCGTTGTGTGCAGAGCCAACAGCCATTCCCCTACCCTTCTTCTAGGGTTCTCTCTCTGGGGGCTGAAAAGCCAGATGCTTTTTCCCCAGCCTTCTTTGCAACTAAACAAGGCCATGGGATGTAATCTTGACCAGGGGAACTGTGGAAAGGTATACTCGAGAAAACTTCCGGAAAAGGTTTTCCTCTCCCTCTGGTAAAAAAAAAGAGTGCTTCACAAGGAGAAGCTCTTCTCTTGTCTTGTCTTGCTGTGTGAGGATGTGATGCTTGAGGCTTTAACAGCATCTTGGACCACAAAGGGAAGAAAGCCAAGCTGGGATAGTGGGACTTATAATAAGAAATGGACATTTGGTCTTCCTCCACTGTTCCTGGCACACAGCTCCTAAAACTCTTGTAATTTCCTATGCAAGAGCCAAAGGGGCATCTTCTGTTAGAATATTTTATTTTGTCCTCCATTCCTGAAATAGCTGCAAGAACAATAAAGATGAAGGGGTGACTTTTCTCATTCATAATAAGTCCCTTTCAATTACACCTGAGTTTATGTTGATGAGGTGATTTTTGGGAAGCCCGCAAGGATGGGGGGGTGCCGGTTGCCAGGGGAACCAGCCAAAATTAGAGGGTTGGAACTTTCAGCCCCACCCCCAACCTCCCGGGAAGAGAGAGGGGAAGGAGAATGAGTTCATCATCAATAGCCAATGATTTAATCAGCCATACCTATGTAATAAAGTCTCCATAAAAACTCAGGAAGGTGGATGCAGAGAATTCCAGGTTGGTGAACCATCTGTGTACCGGAAGGTAGTGCACCCCGAACTCCATGAGGACAGAAACTCCTGTGCTCAGGACCCTTCTAGACCCTGCCCTATGTATCTTTTCATCTGGCTGGTCAGTGGCATCCTTTAATATGCTTTGTAATAAACGGTTAATCTAGTAACTAAACTGGTTTCCCGAGTTCTGTGAGTCACTCCGGCAAATTAAATTGAACCTAGGAGGGGGTTGTAGGAACCTCTGATTTATATAGTCTATCTGTCAGAAGCACTGGTGACTACCAGACTTGGGATTGGCATCTGAAGCGCGCGCATGCGTGTGTGTGTGTGTGTGTGTGTGTGTGTGTATTAGGCAGTCGGGCGTGGGGGGGGGCTATCTTGGGGAAGAGAGCCCTGAATCCGTGGAATCTGACACCATCTCTGGGTCAGAATTGAGTTCAATAGTAGGGACATCCAGTTCGCATCACAGAATTGCCTGACGTGTGGATAATCTACACCTCTAGTGTCACGTGAAGTAGTGTTGGGGGAGAGTCCTGTGAGCAAAGGAAACACACCCCAGGGGTGCTGTTTTTTCCTGTCCAGAAGAACCGGAGAGAAGCTGCCCAGAGCTGCCCTGGTCTAATTGAGCTGTGAAATAACCAAACCCCTGTTGGGAGCATTCATGTGCCTAGAGGTTCATTTATGAACACTTCGGGGTTATGCCTTGCTTCAGTCCTGTGTTCTGTTCCAGGCTGCCAAAAACACTCTGACAGACAAGTTCTCTTCAGATTTGCTCTGGAAGAATAATTGAGTTCCTGTGCTTCTGTTTCTTTTCTCCAGTGGGGAATTAAAAGCCTAGAGGTCAGACATCACATGTTAGGTGTTTTTGATTCCTCCATCCACTTACTGTTGATCTGTTCAATGAACCATTCATTGTTTATTCAATCAATTCAGTACGTATTCAATATGTACCGATTCTTTATTCTGGCGGTTGACTTCTGCTGGCCTTCTCCCTGCTCTAGCATCACCACCTCCAGGAAGTCTTCCTGGGATGCCCACACCCGGCTAAATGCCCTTCCTTGGTGCATCCATAGCAGTCGGCCATGACATCCTTTTTGGCATTTGTCGTATTATATTGAAATAATTTGTTTGTACGTCTTTCCAACTGGAATATACTTTTCCTAAACGCAGGAACTAATCATAGCCCCCTCCCTCTCGTTCTTCTTTCTTTTCTTCCTGGTTCCTTTACTTTTCTCCTCCTCCTCCTTCTGGTCCTGCTCTTCTTCCTCCTCTTCTTCTTCTTCCACTCTCTACTCAGAGTATTGCAAAGTTCTTGGCCACCAATGAGTATTCAAAACTCTTTGTTGACCAGAATTGAACTGGATTCTGTGAGAAACACAGAAGAATAACACAGTTGATAATTAAGGGCAGAAATGGTGCTTTTTAACTTTGTAATCCTATCGCATGACCCAGAAAAAATGCTTAGCACGTGTTTGCTGAATGAAAAACTTGGGCTCGAGGAGAACTGACATGACAAAACTGATATAAGAACCATTTCGGATATGAGTTAATGCTACCTCTCATAGCATTAGCTAATAGTGATGTTTCATAAATATGCATTAAATAAATAATGTATGCCTTTAATGCATCCAGAATTTAAAATTAAAAATTTTATGTGTTGTGAAGTATCACTCTATCCTGGTAGCTAATATCTTTGCCTCATTTTGTACATAGTTTATTCTTTCTCTGGGATTTGAATTATTAGCTTTATTCATATACCAAGTACTCATATGTAAAATGGATCATTTTCTGAAATCCTTATTTTATTACCTTGCACCTTACAACAATGCCACACTGTTTTCATCTGTGTGTGTCTGTGAGTGTGTGTATCCCACATTTGTCTTCCTTTAATTTCCAGCATTTTTCAGTAATTCTTAGACATTTCAGGAGCCAGATAAACTTTAGGCTTTAAGATTAAGCTCCATCAACATCTCAGAATGATTTCCTAAAGTTGAGATAGTACTAAATTTAGAGATTATGAAATGCAATATGGCTCAGTGAATAAAAGCACAGCTTTGGATTCAAATGCCCAGAATGAAAAGAATGGCTTTACAACTTTCTAACCTGTGGTATCTGACGAGTCAGTGAATCTGTTTCTTCATGTGTAAAATAAAAATAATAGTACTACCTACACATACAGTTGTTAACTAGATAGAATAAGAAAATGCATATAAAATATTTATCCCTGTGTCTGGCACATAGAGAGTGTTAACAGATATTAATTAGATACTTAACTTCCCAACATTTTCTGACAAGTTCCCACACCCCCATCCATGGCTGATTGGGTGAGGGTGATGCTCTAACCCAAGGGAACCAGGTCACAGGAAGGGTTGAGTCATTCAGATTTTCTATGTTTTTAGGAGACCCTGAAAATTCTTAGATGATTGTGGTGGATTGAGGACGATGCAGTTGGACAGAGACCTAGGGGCTGCCAGCCACTGTGGGTCCCGAGGAAATCAATTGAGCTGAGTTAGAGATGAAGAAAAGCAGAAATAAAAAATTCAAGGTGACCCGTGGTTGGAGGGAGAGAACAGTCTTCCTCTGGCTGGTGGGATGCTGTTACTTGTCATGTGAGTTGGAAAGGCAATCCTTACAATAAATTTCCCTTTCAACTGATCAAGTTTGCAAGATGTTACTTTCAACTCCAACAGCCTGGGGCAGAGAAGGGGTCTAATTTTTATGCTGACTTTCTCATCAGATTGTTTTCAGGATCTAATGAAGCGATGTAAAAAACTTGAAAAAAGGGAAATCTGACTCTTGAATTTTTCTATAGAAATATTAGAGAATTGTAACATTGGTCTATCCTCCTCACAGTTGATTTTCTAAATCCAATGAAGTGACATATCAAGGAGAGTCATCTAAAGTGAAAAGGATCACAGCCATCCATGTGAGAATGGTGATTACACTGCTCACAGGTGCCAACGCTGTATCTAGAATGTTCTGAGAATCACATGAATGATTGCTATTGGATTGCTTCATGTTGCCTTCATCTTAGGTGCAAAGTTCTTACAAGTATCTGTGACCTTTGGAACATATGTGTTTTATAACTAGGAAACATATCCTGGGATCCAAAGACACATGTGTGACGACTTACACACTGTCACATTAAAACGGCTTCAACATTCTTGTCTGAGCTATTTTTAAAAGGTATTAACCCTGAGGCATTAATGGTTAAGCCTCCAATGAAGATAGAAATGACTAATAGAAGTACGCCGTAAGGAAGTACACCCTTATACCATACATGATTCACGGTGTATAGAAAACACTTTGTAACACGTTTGTTTGCTCTGACAACTCAGGTTCACTTTGAACAATAAGGAAACACTGAAATCTCTTGGTCTTTGTGCCAAAAGCTAATCCTAATATTCTCTAAAACCCTTTGTGACCATTTTATTCTGACATTCTCTGCCCACGTGCTGTAGCAAAGACCATGAAACATGTCTCTTCCCCAGGCCAGTGAAACAGACATGACAGATTGTCCCATGAGATACTATTTTATAGCTAGCACATTGGTAACCAACTTTTTTGGTTTGTGACAACAAAAGAGTATCGTTTTTAACCATAACTTTGACATTTCTCACTACTTAATAGAGAGGTTCTCCTAAGTAAACATGAATAGTGATTTTTAAGGACATTTAAAAGAACGCAAGTAGTACCTAAAAAGAACATCAAAATCCTGCACTATTGCACTACTACGTATTTACCCAGAACTTTCTTGATCCAAACCCTGGATTTTTCGTCCAGAAGCTTCTGTCGTTCCGGGTTACTGGGCCCAGTGTGGCTGAATACTGAAACACTGTTCTGTAATCTTTTCTTCTGCACAATGAAAATGGGACTTTTGAAGTGCTCATTGATTGCTTTACTTAGAAAACAAACAACAATATGACACTGAAAGAGACCTGAAATACAGTGACTCTCCAATTTATTGTTGGAGCCAGGATAAATTTTGAGACTGAAAGAATTGAAATTAAATATGTTTTTTAAAATGTTTTTTTTTAAGATTTATTTATTTATTTGAGAGAGAGAAAGAGAGAGAATGCGTGTGAGAGTGCAAAGCAGGGGGAGGGGCAGAGGGAGAGGGAGAGAATCTCAAGCAGACTCCCCACTGAGTGCAGAGACCCATGCCGGGCTTGATCTCAGGACCCTGAGATCATGACCTGAGCCCAAATGAAGAGTCGGAGGCTTAACCAACTGAGCCACCCAGGTACCCCTTAAAATGTATTTATTGACTGACAAATTAACTGTATAATATTGATGATCTATAACCCAATTCTAGTCAAACCTATTTTTAAAAATAATTTTTAAGTAAAAATAACATACTCAGAAAAAAACAATATATATCTATGTACATTAAAGCAAATGTCAAAACTTCTTTACACTGATTATCTCAAACAAAAAATAATCTAAGTTGAATGAACAATCTTAGAGTGTCTTTAAAATTATGTACTTTCCTGAAAATTTATTCAATAGTCTTATCTTTCATTTTAATAAAATTGTTTTTAATCTTCTTCAAAGTTTTACTTTAAAATTTAAAAATTTGACATTTGACACTTCCAACTGACTCATTTCTCTAGAACACACTTTAAAAAGCTCCCTTCAGGGGCGCCTGGGTGGTTCAGTCATTAAGCGTCTGCCTTTGGCTCAGGTCATGATCCCAGGGTCCTGGGATTGAGCCCTGCATCGGGCTCCCTGCTCAGTGGGAAGCCTGCTTCTCCCTCTCCCACTCCCTCTGTTTGTGATCCCTCTCTCTCTATGTCTCTCTCTGTCAAATAAATAAATAAAATCTTTAAAAAGTTCCCTTCATATTGAGAAGTCTAAGTATTTCACTCTTCAAAGTTTGTCCCTGGGCCTAATTTTGCCTCATTCAGAGAACCTTTCTTCGTCAGATGCAGTAGTAGAAAAAACTCTTCAAATAGGTTATTTCTGTTCATAATTCTTTAGAATTTTTTGTCCAACATATTAAGAAATTTCAGAGTGCAAACTTGTAAATTACACTTTCGACATTGTTAATTTTTTCCCTTGCTTTTGGAGGGAATATTTCAAGATCTTCTTGTTTATAAGCTTTGTTTTACTAATTGCAACTTAAGAGCTTCAGAAGCCCCCGGAGTTATTTTGCTGTTTATTTTGGGCAGTGATGATGTGCATGCCATTTGCCGAATACTTTGATTCAAGATTCCATCTAGTTTTGAACAGAATATAACCAAAATGTAGAGGTCTTTTTGCAAAAAGTTTAATGGCATTGTAGGACATTTGGGTTGATTTACAGAGTAGTTCTGCAAAAATGAAACGTTTCTAAAATCTGAATAAAGAAAGGGAATAAACAATGTAGACGTACATAGATTGATTTTTTAAAAAAATAATTCAACATTAGCTGAGTCAACAATTTTGTAGTTTAGCTACTAGGGATGATTATTTGCCTGTGGGTGTACATATCATGTGTATGTATTTATTTTTACATTTTGACAACTACAGCTTTTATTTTGATTGGTAGATTCCCTATAATTTATCTGAATGGCTTTTTTAAAACGGAGGTACAATTGACATAAAACGTTGTATTAGTTTCCAGTGTGTATGAATGGCATTGTTAATTATGTTTGCCTCACAGCCAATTCCAAGCCAGCTTCTGTCATGCAGGTTTCTTACTCTTATTTTTACATGACCCTGTAAAGACAAATAATTTGATCTTTAATTTTAATGCTGAATTTGCAGTAACATTTAAATAGCTCTACCTTGATTTCATGAATTGAAAAAAAAGATTAATTATTGAAATAATCTGACTTTCCATTTGAAGTATTTATTTATGTAATAAAACTGGAATCATTGAACACTCTGTGAACTTCTTCTGCTCATAGAGACAACACATAAGCCATCATAGTTTCACATTTGGTATGTGCACAAGAAAACTCAGGATGAAACAAGAGCCAATTTAATTTGAAGAGTGATTTGATCTAAATTCAAAGTCATGCTTCATACAGTGATTACAAACACACCTTCTGCCACTTCGTGTGTTAAATCATGGTGGTTGGGCACTGTCTTCTCAAATTATGTTGAAATGGATACTGATGCTTCTTCAGTACAGTTGGTCTTTTAGATTCCCTGTGGTTAGTGACATCACAGCAGCCCTCCATGGTGGAAAGTAAATGTTTGCAAGCATTTTGTGACTTAGCATAATTAACTTTCTTGAAAAGAGAAATTTATAATGTATATTTCACTAATTACGCACTTTTCTTTGGTTCTTTGTGCCAACATAATTAATAGCAAAAGAAAAAAAGTGTGTCAAATAAAACCATTAAAATATGGTTGTAGATTTGTATTAACTAATAGATGACATCCTCTTCTCCTACAATATTCTAAAGCAGGCTTCTCAAACTATTTCTTGCACATACTTCATCTACATCTAACCTGTATTTTACCCGTTCCTACACACGCCTCTGACTAGTGGCCTAGGAGCTCTGTGCAGCTTTCAAGCTTCCTTGTGGACCTACCACAGCTGGATGGTATACCAGCTGACCGGTGGCAGGAGCTCCAGCTTCTCTCCCACTACCATTCAAGGATGGAAAGAGTTAGCTGTCCTTAGCTGCTAGTGCCCAAGCACATTTTGCTTTATTTGCGAGTCCCTTGCATGTTGTCACTGAAAGAGAGGTGTTAGTTACATTCTGTCTGGGACGGTCGAGAAAAGAGAGATGTGTTTTTTTAGCCACCTTTCAGATTTAATCATATGTTAACATGGGTGTCTCTTGAGTGCACTCATTTCAACTCCAATAGATAGATCATGCAAAAGGGTCAAGTGCAAAGTCAAGGTCTACCAAACCCATTTGAGCTTATTTCAGTGCAACAAATAGCAATACTTTGTTTAAAAGAAGGAAAGAAAGAAGAAAGAAGAAAGAAAGAAAGAAAGAAAGAAAGAAAGAAAGAAAGAAAGAAAG
>NW_022589745.1:9099390-9361827 GCF_004348235.1 Phoca vitulina | reverse complement strand
AGAAAGAAAGAAAGAAAGAAAGAAAGAAAGAAAGAAAGAAAGAAAGACAGACTAGGAAAATGTAAAACAGATGAGACACTAAAACAGATGTAAACCAAGGCTGTTCTGCGTAAACAGAGATATATGGTCATCCGAGGTAGAGAAGGGAAAAGTTAGTTAATGTCACAAAATTACTGCAAACAAATCACTCTCAAACTCAGTGGCCTCAAATAACAATCACTTATTCTCATGGTTCTGTGAGTCAGCTGATGTTCTTATTTCTGCTGGGCTTCCACATGCTTCTAACAGTCAACTGAGATCAGCTCACTGTGGCTGGGCTCTGATCCATGTTTCTTTCCCCCCACACCCACCCGCCAGGCAGCTCTGCCTGCATAGAGTTTTGCTCAGGGCAATAACAGAACCAGCGGAAGACAAGAACAGCCCTGCCACTCTTCTTCAAGCTTACGTCACACCAATTAACATCTCATAATCCAAAGCATGTTGTGCAGCCAATCCCAGAGTGAAGGGGTGAAGAGGTAGTTTGCTCTTGGAACTAGAAGAGAAAATTTTTAATATTTTTGAATAGTAACTCAATCTCCCACCCAGGGACTCCCCGGGGAGCCCCAGTTAAGAGTTTTCATCTTTCATTTTGTGACTATTTCTTATGCACTATCTTCCCTGATATAATTTATAATATACGTAACAATGTATCCCTCATTCAATCATCACAATTACATATGCTAGTGTAGCATCATTTCTAATTTACAAAGAAGAGAACTAAGGTTTCAAAGACTTAAGTCTTGGCTAGTGGATGACAGAGGTAAAATTCCTCAGGTCTGAGTGAGCTCACACACAGCCTTTCCTCTTAATTTTTTTTGCTAAAATGCTCTACTTAATTATTTGGCACAAAGAAACTGCTTTCCTGATGGTTGCTAGAGGTCCCGCTAGCAGTTTGGAACACACTCATTCTCATCTGAGCAGAATATAATTATTGATATAATTTTGGACTGCTGTAATCTCATTTCACTAAAAAATCACAGCGTGAATCTGAAATATCAGGAAGACTTTGGGGCTAAAGGAAACAAAGTGCCTGGAAAAAGGCTGCCATATGTACAGGATTCAAGTGGCATCTGTGTGTGCTCATCACAGCCCACCACTCTGTATCTGTTCAATTTGTTCACCAGGTGACTCAAACAACTCATGGGGTTGATGCTAGGATGTGCCCAAGGACCTCTGCCTCTGGCTTATGCCTAACAGGGCAGTTTATTATTTTATTTTGTATCAAACAAAGGAGACAGTGTTTCTTCTCTCAAACAACTGGGTAAATAACCTTCCCCATATATTTCTATTGACAGTAGCATGTTTATTATAATACACGCTGTGTCTTTCCACGCCATGGCTCTGCGATCAATAGTGTTAACCTAGAAGTGGGCTTCAGGAGCGAGTGGGCTCAAGGATGGAAATGTGGACAGGATTGATAGTAACACAGATTGTAAAGAGCCAGAGGGGGTCCTGAAGGGAGAGGAGCAAATGAGGACTACCTAGAATCTATAGCCTCTAGCTTTGTTTTCAGCACTGGAAGCCAGGAGCAGAGCCTGGCAGATCTGCCCTTGGGTGTGCTGGAGGCACAAGTGGGAGGCGGGGGCGGGGCAGTGGCCACTGAAGTTGGGACTGCTAGCCAGAAATCAAGTGCCAATCCATGGAGATTGACTCAGAATTGGAGCCAAAAGGAGATGAAGATAAGAGGCGGTGTGAATCCTGGAAGGAAAGCAGATTGGAAGCAGGAGCAAAGTGGACAGATGCGGGGTAGCCTGGCACAATCCCAAAGGCAGAATGTGGGTGACGGTAGTGACTTCTAATGCCGGCACCACATGGGCTTGGAGGCCCACCCGGGGTGTACTTAAGGAGATGGAGCAGTTGAACAGTAGACAGGCCTGGGATTGTGCCCGTTGCCTATCAGTCCATTAGTCTCTCTGGGGCTCCCAGGAGGGAGGTCCTGCCCAGGAGCTAATTCAAAGCCAGTCCTCCTTCTGTGTGACCCTAATCCCCTGTCCCTCAGCACTTCCCAATAGCTTCGCCAGAAGTCTTGACAATGGGCTTAGCACTCAAAATGGATAAGGAAGGACTCCCCTGAATGAACCACAAGGAACCACAGCCTTTTGTTTTCAAGATGTGGCCTCTGCAGACAGATGGACACACTACCACCTGTCCTTTTGCATGGCCATTGGCAACATCTGTTAATTGTGCTGACCTGTCCTTGTAGATGGCAGCGTTCAGGGCTCTTGCTTGGAGTATGGAGTGGCCAGGGGTCATGGTGTCAATCCAGTCGCAGGCGGATGAAGCCAGTTCCACTCTGCACCAAGATGTGTGAACTCATCCTCCTTTGTCCAAGTCCAAAAGCCAACACATTCCCCTAATGGCTGTATGCCCCCTGCAGGCCCTTGGAGAACAGTAACTCGTTGAAAAATTGAGTCAGGGCTGGTGGGAGCCTCGGAGAAACGGCCACTAGATCCACATGATCTTTCTTTCCCTTTTACCCCTACTACTTGCCATTTGAAACACTTTGTAAACTGTAAAGCACTAGTAAATATCAATTAATATGATTTACTCATTCATTCTACAAATATTTGCTGGGCATCTAGTCTGTAGCAGACGCTGGGCTAAGCAATGGCCACACAGACATGAAAAAGACAGTCAACATTCCCAGGACTGCAGAGAGTTGGGGGGACAGATAATAGGAATGCATAATCACAGTCGCCAAACCAAGAGAGCGAACGGGAACTCCAAGGTCTACCCTGCCAGGGAGGCCCGTGGGGGTGGAGCATCTATGAGACGCCAGGTTCAGGGGCGGAGGTTCCTGAGCTAAGTGTTGGAAAGTAGTCCTGGTTGGTTTGTGAGGCAGAGGGAAGAGCAGGAGTGAAGCCCTGAGGCAGGAGAAAGCCTCCTGTGGAAAGGGAGCTTTGACTAGGGCAGCAAATCTCAGCTTGTTTCGGAAAAGCGAGCGGGAAAAGGGTGAGAATAGCAACAGGTGTGATGAGTCACAAAAGGAGTTTGAACGTTTTGAAGTATGTGATGGAGAGACACTCAAATTTTTTCTCTTTTTAAGACTTATTTATTTTAGAGAGAAAGAGCTCACGAGTGGGGGAGGGGCCCAGGGAGAGGGAGCGAGAATTTCAAGCCGACTCCCTGCTGCGTGTGGATCCTGACTCTGGGCTCAGTCCTCCCCCCCACCCCCCGACCCTGAGATCATGACCTGAGCTGAAACCAAAAGTCAGATGCTCAATCAGTGGAGCCACCCAGGTGCCCTGAGACACTCAACTGTTTTTAAGAGGGAGAGGATTTTTTTTTTTTTTGACTCTTGATTGCTTTATTATTACTGTTACACTTCAGAAAGAACACCCTGGCCACATTAGGGCTTGCATTCACTTCTGGATAGGTATGAAAATAAACGGGAATTTTTTTTAATTTAAAAAATTTAAAAAAACATGGAGGTGTGGTGATCAAAGCCCCATGGTGGAGAGTGACAGTGAAGTGAGATCTGATACAAGGAGGATGGCGGCCCTGGAGAGCACAGAGCATGGGAGGAAAGGAGGGAGAGTGGTGTTGAGGAGTCAGACAACTTTCATGGTCAAGTTCACACAACCAACAGATGGGTCCAATACGGTCTGGAGCATTGCAGTTGTGTATTGACCTGTTACCTGGGATGCAACTCACTAACCCCCACCTATCGGGGCACCCATTGAACCAAATATGGTGGACACCTGGTAAGGCAGCCATGGCCTCGCCCTAAGCGGCATGTGGCCCAGTGCAGCGTCTTCACCCCGCTGCTCATGAAAAGCACCTGGAGAGCTTTTAAAAATGCAAGGGCTGGGTTCCACCCTAGACTAATTAAATCAGAATCTGTCGTGGGAAGGATGTAATTCCTAATTGAAGTGTAAGGTAGGAAACGGGAAGGTGCCCAGGTTATTGGGGAAGATGAGATGACACGTTCTGAGTGTGTAGAGAAAGGGGCCTTGGGAGGGGGAGCTGGAGGAGGCGACAGGTGGGGGGTGTGGCTGCAGAGGGGGTCAGCCAGCATGCTCCCCATGAACCTGTACTCTGGCTCTCCCTCTCCTCTCTGCTCTGTCACCTCAGGCATTTGTCTAGTGTCTCTGTTCTCAGTATTGTCAAAAGTATGGACACCACAAACTCGGGGCTCCAACAACAGAAATTTATTCTCTCACAGGTCTGGAGGCCGGAAGTCCAAGGTCAAGGTGTCCGTGGTGGTGGCGCCTTCGGAGGCTGTGAGGGAAGATCTGTTCTCAGCCTCTCCCCCGCTGCTGGTGGTTTGCTGGCAATCCTTGGTGGTCCTCGGCTTGTAGAAGCATCACGGGGACGTCTGCCTTCATCTTCACACAGCGCTCTCCCCGTGTATGCGTCTGGGGCCAAATCCTCCCATTTTATAAGGACACAGTCATACTGGATTAGGGCCCATCTTAATGACTTCATTTTAATTTGATTATCTCTGAAAAGACCTTCTTTCCAAATAAGGTCACATGTTGAAGTACTGGGGTTAAGATTTCAACCTCTGAATTTGGAGAGGATAAAATTTAACCTGTAACCACTTGGAATAAACATGTTACTATTATCATCCTCTTTATTGTTATTTCTACCCATTTTTGAACATTAGGTGCCGGACTCTGCAGAACATGATCTTGTTAATCCTCCCCCGAACACTGTGCGATAGATGGTATTGACCTTATTTTAGAGCGAAGAGCCAAAGGAGCTGGCCTGGGGTGGTGAAGAGCAAGCAAATGGTGGAGCCTCACCTAACCCATGTCTGTGTTATCCGACACGCTCCCATAAAGGATGGGGTGAGTCTGAGCTCTGAAAGCCTTTTCAGGCCTCTGAGATCCGTATTTTTCTGCAGGGCTAGAGTGAAAGGCTTTTTTGGCTTTGCCATTCTCAAGAAAATGGAGCTCTGCAGGACTCACAGGAAAGGTATGCACGTATTGAATTAGTAACAGGATCCTGAAGTACCAGCTGTCTTTCTTTATTCATAGCTTTTCAGAGCCGGAGGTACAGTGCAGGAGGAGGAGGAGGTAAGAGGAGGACAGAAGGTTGTGTAATTCTTATAGGAAGAAAGCCAAAAAGAAAAGGAAAAATGCAAGCAGCAAAACCACGCAGGCGACTTTACAGAAAAGAGATGAATGTTCCACTGTGTCCTGAAATGGTCATGGAACACAGGGCTGGAGGAACTGTTGCCTTTTGCAGTTTTGCTGGAGGCGAGATCTAGACTTCATAAATTATCAGCCACTCTGCTCAGCTCAGCTCAGCCGTGTTCAAGAAACATGTACGGAGGAGCTGTTTAGGCTGCGTGCTCACATACAGAGATAGTCCCTGCTCTGCAGGAGCTGGGAGTCTGCAGGTGCCGCAGACCCACAAAGAGATCACCTTGGAACCAAGTGCAGAAGAAAGCAGATTTGCTGAAAGAAAGCTGAGGGGAGGCTCCGGAGCAAGGCTGGGGGTGGGGTGGAGTCAAGGAAGGCTTCTCGGAGGAGGCAATGGCGGAATCTTCCGAGTTGAGCATGGAGTTGCAAGGTAAAGTGAGGAAGGCAGTAGCATGAGCAAAGGCACACACGTGTGGAGCCACACATATGTTGACCAGCATGCATGGTGACCAGTGTGCATGAATATTCTAATTTGGGCTAAATGTGCCCCTTCTGGTGAGGTGTATAATGCCAAGCTTCTCTTCAAGGGTTAGGAGAGCATACCTTTCTAACTTCTTCCACTAGAATCTCACAGGGACAGAAATATAACACAATTTTGTTTTGGCCCAATAGGCTTAGAGTTGCCAAATATATACTCAACTCAATATGAATCAGAAAAATCAAAGCACTTTAAGGAAAGGATTAATTATTAAGACATATCTATTAAAGCTTAGCACTTAGGAACTAACTACAAATTGGTTCTGAATAGAGCAGGGCAGAGATTCTGGACATATTCATTAGGTTCTTATTCCCCAACATCTCGCAAAGCGTTAGCTGAGCCAGGTATCAGAAAGAGAAGTTCACATAACCCCGGCTAACTATTAAAATTTTTCCATTACCTTCCCTTGAGATAACCCAAAGATTAGCCAAACATTTGGGAACACATCCTGCTGCTGCAAAGTTTTATGTACTGTGTCTTCCTGCTGGTAAAATGATGCTTAGTTTGTAAAAGTAGCAAGGGGCAGAAATTCAGAAAACGGATCTGTTGTTATTATAAATATACTCCCCTCCACCATATTCCACTAACAGAGATATCAGATAAAACGGCCGCATCACAGAGGTACATTTTTCCTTGGAACAAAAGCCTGTTTTCTTTGTAATGTTAATCCTAATGTGGCTTTTAGAAGAAAATTAAATATTGATGAACCTTTTAGAAAATTTGTGGAATATAATGTGTCTTCCTTCATTATAAAAACTTTTTTTTTGTAGTTTTTAATTTTATTATGTTATGTTAGTCACCATACAATACATCATTAGTTTTTGATGTAGTGATCCATGATTCATTGTTTGCGTGTAACACCCAGTGCTCCATGCAGTACGTGCCCTCCTTAATACCCATCACCGGGCTAACCAATCCCCCCTCCCCCCTCCCCTCTAGAACCCTGTTTGTTTCTCAGGTCCATAGTTTCTCATGGTTCATCTCTCCCTCCAATTCCCCCCCCATTTTTCCCTTCCTTCTCCTAATGTCCTCCATGTTATTCCTTATGTTCCACAAATAAGTGAAACCATATGATAATGGACTTTCTCTGCTTGACTTATTTCGCTTAGCATAATCTCCTCTAGTCGCATCCATGTTGATGTAAAAGTTGGGTATTCATCTTTTCTGATGGCTGAGTAATATTCCATTGTATATATGGACCACATCTTCTTTATCCATTCATCTGTGGAAGGGCATCTCGGCTCTTTCCACAGTTTGGCTATTGCGGACATTGCTGCTATGAACTTTGGGGTGCATATGGCCCTTCTTTTCACTACATCTGTGTCTTTGGGGTAAATACCCAGTAGTGCAATTGCTGGGTCATAGGGTAGCTCTATTTTTAAATTTTTGAGGAACCTCCACACTGTTTTCCAAAGTGGCTGTACCAACTTGCATTCCCACCAACAGTGTAAGAGGGTTCCCCTTTCTCCACAACCTCTCCAACATTTCTTGTTTCTTTCCCTGTCCATTTTTGCCATTCTAACTGGTGTAAGGTGGTATCTCAGTGTGGTTTTGATTTGGATTTCCCTGATGGCTAATGATGATGAACATTCTTTCATGTGTCTGTTAGCCATTTGTATGTCTTCTTCAGAGAAGTGCCTATTCATCTCTTCTGCCTACTTTTTGACTTGATTATTTGTTTTTTGGGTGTTGAGTTTGAGAAGTTCTTTATAGATTTTGGATACCAGCCCTTTATCTGTAGTGTCATTTGCAAATATCTTCTCCCATTCTGTGGGTTGCCTCTTTGTTTTGTTGACTGTTTCCTTTGCTGTGCAGAAGCTTTTTATCTTGATGAAGTCCCAAAAGTTCATTTTTGCTTTTGTTTCACTAGCTTTTGGAGATGTATCTTAAAAGAAGTTGCTGTGGCCGATGTCAAAGAGGTTACTGCCTATGTTCTCCTCTAGGATTTTGATGGATTCCTGTCTCACATTGAGGTCTTTCATCCACTTTGAGTTTATCTTTGTGAATGGTGTTAGAGAATGGTCGAGTTTCATTCTTCTGCATGTGGCTGTCCAATTTTCCCAGCACCATTTATTGAAGAGACTGTCTTTTTTCCATTGCATGTTTTTTCCTGCTTTGTCAAAGATTGTTTGACCATAGAGTATTATAAAAACTTTTAAAGAAACTGATGATTATTCTTTCAAAATTATCTTTCTGACCGTAAACACTTTGATGTCTATTGAAATGAATTTTTTTACTGTAAAATTATAGATCTATCATGGAACTCATCTTTAAGGCAGGGACTTCAAAATTTAAATCTTGTCTTTTTTTTCATTTAAAAAAAATATGGAATGCCTCAGGAATTTGCGTGTTGTCCTTGTGTGTGTGTGTGTGGGGGGGGTGGTGGTTCATGCTCGTCTTCCCTGAATCATTTCAATTTTATGATATGTGCTTCCGAAGCAAGCACTCGTCTTGTATTGTTTTTAGGGCAGCACATTCTTGAGGGCATGGCTTTCTATCCTTTGAAAGTATGCTTGTGTGTCATTCAAGAAAAGCAGAAGCTACTTCAAGCCTTCAAAGCAGGAGGGATTTCATCCAGGGAATTAGCTACAACTGGCGATGAAAGATAGGCAAAGCCAACTAGAATAAATTACAAGCAGAACAAAGCGACCCAGAGATTAGCAAAAGGAGGAAAGCCATCCCAAACTGGACAGCAGAGAGGGATGGAGCTGCACTACCCAAGGTCAGGGGCCCATCACCAGCGAGGGGGGCAAGTCGCCCTGAGGCTGGAGAGAGGAGGGAGAGGGAAAACCACCCAGTTTCCCTTCCTCTACCGTTGCCATCTCTCATTCTCAAGATCTTCTTTGGTCAGCTGGAGCCCAAAGCAGGGGAGGTGGGAGCCTGGAGCGGCCGGGGCACCCTGGTGCCATGGAAGTGGTGGCAAAGAAAAGGCCAGGAACAGATGGATGGGCAGACAGGCCTGGGGGTTGCACAGCTTATTGGCTTTCCATTGGCATTATTATTTATTTTTTAAAGATCTTATTTGTTTATTCTACAGAGAGAGAGTGAGGGAGCATGAGCAGGGGGTAGGGGGTGAGCAGAGGGAGAGGGAGAGGGAGAAGCAGGCTCCCCACTAAGCAGGGAGAAGGGGCAAGGCCGTACAAGCCCCTCTTGGATAAAGCCTGGTGAAAAATGAGGGAAGAGGAGAAAGAATGTTCCAGCAGCTAAATAGAGAAAAGAGCTTGAGCTGGAGGACCCACCTCCTTCAGATCTCTTCCTCGACACTCTGGAGTCTGCAGATGTATTTCCGATTTTTATTTTTATGTATTTTTTAGTTTCTTCTGACTCCCCACGTTTTACTCCATGCCTTTCTAAATTATGCCCAGGACCTAATGGGTCTCTCGCCGAGAAGTGTATTTGTTGGGGGCATCCAGGGAAAACTTCGTGGGGGCGGAATCTGCCGGAGGCACAGAAGGACGCCCTGCTGTCTCTTGTCATCTGTTTGTTGGCGCACGTGGCCCCTCCCCTCTTGTCAGCTGCCTGCCCATCGCTCTGAAGAGCAGGGATCCCTCCCTCCAGCTCTCAAAGTGTGCCTGCGTACAATAGGTGCCCAACGCTTGAGAGCCAGGGTTCGAAATCCGGCTCTGCCATTCAGTAAATACACATCACTGAGGAAGGCCTTTTGCTCTGAATTCAACCTTCTCATCTAAAAAACAGAGTGAGGGTTCTTAATATTTACTCGGCACGGTTTCTATACGAATGACTGATGGCATCTCCCAAGTATTTGCCCGGAAATTACGTTTTGATTCTTCCTCCTGTTTAATACATCGTTCTTGCTTGGACCCTGCCGTAGCCTTCCCACGGCCTCCCCACTGCTCTCCTACCACCCACTGTCTGTGCCCAGCTTTACAACCAAAGTGATCTTTGCAAAATGTAAGTTGGATCTCCGTCTCGTGCCTGGCTGCAGTCCCGCAGTGGCACCCATTACATGCAGGGTGAAAGCCAGCGTCTTTCCAGTGGCCTACAGAACTCTGTGTCACCTGGTTCTCATTATGGCTCATTAACTGTCTCCTCTCCCTCTGCCCCCCTCCTCCCACACACACCTTGTGCTTCAGCCACTCTGGCCTCCTTGCTCTTCCCTGGGCAGGTGGACTCCTGCCTTAGAGCCTTCTCGTTGACTGTTCCGGTAGCCTTTTCCCCTGATGCCCATACAATGAACCCCTCAGCTCCCCTAAGCTTCTGTTCAAATGTCACCTCTTCACTGAGGCCCCCTCGACTCTTCTATTTAAAATCACACCTCATTCCCCACACCTTGCCCAACATCCTGGCATTTCTGATCCTCCTTTATCCATTAAATTTCCTTTTCCCCATAGCACATGGCACCTTCTCACACACTTGGGGATGCTCTTGCACGGACGCAGTTGGAGAGAGACGCTGGGCTTCTGGAGCTGCTCTTGCAGCACAGGTAGCTTCTGTGTCCTCATCATTCCCGTGGAAGGGTTGGTCGCGATGAGCTCCAACATGCCTTCATGCTTTACATTCAATTGTGTTAGCCCATGCACACTTTTTGAGAAGCCATCCACTCTGCAAGGGGAGCACACTTGTATTTCCCTAACATATCTGTTCCCATTGTCAGGATAGAGGCAATGGATTAGTAACAGAGAGACTAAACTCCCAAATGAAGGAGAGCAAAGGGGTAAGCTTTCCAAAGAACCTCTCTACCTGAACAGGTCTCTCAGCAGAGGTATCTGGCCCCTCGCCCCTCTGCTCAGGGTACCCACCTTTCTGCAGCACCTGACGTGGTCACTTCCTTGACTGTGTGGAAGGAGAACAGGATGCTGAGAGGACTAGGGTCCAAGTTCAACTTGCATCTCTCTATAGATACAGAATAATATTTGAGCTCCTGGGCTGTTGGTGCTATTCCATTTATCCACATGTCTGCCCATTGATTGATTTGTCCCTTTCTCTCATAAGCCTACTGTCCTTGAGGCACTAGACATATTTATAATGTATCTCTGGGTTGATTGCACTTCCTCTCAAAACATTAGATTTTTGAAATATTATTTTTATTATTTTTCCTCTTTGAGCTCTTGCTCATTCCGTTGGCTTAGCCCTCCATGTCTTTGCCTATCAAAATCCTCATCATCCTTTCAGGTTCCTGTGGCAGAGAATGGCAGCAAGAACAGTGGACGTCTCCCACTCACCTCTGCTCTTGGCTAGGGGCACTGGAGTCTCTAACAGAAGGACAGTGGAGCGGGGTTTTCTGTAGATGCTGGGAATTTAGCTGATAGAAGGGATTATTAATTTGCTAAATAAATGATCAAATGGATAAACCCTTCAGTTAAATGATAGTAGGAAAAGACCAATGGAAGTAGAAGTGAAGAAAAAGAATAAAAACTTGGAGATGAAAGGTATCTTCTCAGCAAAGAAAAGTATCTGTATCTATATATTTTTTAAAAAGGTATATGGGATGTTTCTCTATGTAGAATCTCCCTCAACCCCAAACCTATTGCAATTAGGGAGAGGGATGTGAAAGCCTTTCTCAATCTGTCTTTCATAACATGAAGCTTTCTAAGGGGCTTATTCTGTATTTCAACCCCCATTAAGATTTTTCTGGAGCCTAACTCTCCGTAGGCATTGGGAAGCTGCATGGGGGTTCATCAGAGGAGAGGAGAGTCTGCCTTTCACATATTCTACAGAATCGAAAAAGAATTGATTGGTGGGTCTTTATGGCAAATCTGGACCCGGTGTTTGGGAGAAGATGCACACAATTATTTCTAGCCTCCTACACTGCCACAATCGAGGGAGCCTTTGTGCTATTTGGTGGTTGATAAACGGATAATTTATATTTTATAATGTAAATTGTCAGAGTTTCCTTTATGTAATGACAATAGACTATACCCAGCTACTTTTGTGGAACCTAAAAACATCATTGCTTGGGGCCAGATGTAAGGTGCAATAAACAATTTAACAACAGAGCTCTTTTCATTCTATTTACAGTAAGTTAGAATTCATCTCCGTGGCCAATGTGAAATACCACTTAGTGGATGGCAAAAATTAAATATATCTCCAGTGTAACCGGATGCTCACTGAAAGGGCTCCAAGAGTTCCAAAGATACTTAGGAGTTTGGGATTTCTTCTGCCCTCACATCGCGATATGTGTCCTTTTTTTCCTCCTGGCTGTTTTTACTCCAAATTAACTCAGTGCCTGGTATGTACATCAATTTGTTTGTATCTTCAAATGCAGTTTTCACCTCCTAAAATGCATTGCATAGAAACTGTGGCACCTCAGTCCCACACAGTATGTTAATGTTTTATGTCTAAAGAGCTTTCAGATTCCACAATCCTCACCATAACAATGCAATTGGCCAGGGAGATCCTTCCATATATATGGAAACCAAGGCTCAGAGAGCTTAGGTCTTCCCCAAAGTGACTTAACTGATCCTGTCATTCATTCAAAATATTTTAACAAGCACCTTCTACAAGCAAGGTGTTGTCATCACAGTGGATCCTGGGTTCCGATGTTGAAAAAGAGGAGATTGTCCCTGACCTCATCAAACTTAATCCTAAAGGAGAAGAGAGACATTTACTATTTATGCAAATGATGATTTCGTCACAGCTGTGTGGTGCCAGGGAGATTCATGGGGTGACATCTGAGCCCAAAGTAGGAGACCCCATGCAGTCCTGGGGGCCAGGGAGAGTAGCACGTGCACTTAGAATTAACTGGTTCAAAGAGGGCAAGGGAGAGCATATCAAGGAGACGGACTAGCAAGCACAAAGACCCCGAGGCAGGACTTGTCTGAGCATGGAAAGAAGACCTTTATCAAGGGGCAGAGGTCTCCTTCAGATCCACACCTTTCGATGCCGACCGCCAGGCTTTTCCACTGTTGTAATGGAGAGTTTTTGTTGTTGCATCTGGCCTGAGTGTGGTCTGAGTAGACGACCTCTACGGCCCAGAAAAAGACTCTAATTTCAGCTTTAGTGCACAGGCTGCTCTGTTAAAATTAGTAACAACTCATGGCAAAGGCACCCAGGTTATATGAATGGATGGCAAACGTTAACAGTGTTTATTTCCTCGAATGGGCTGGAAGCAATCATGTAATGATTGTAATACTCTCATAACATGGAATGGGATAGAAACCTTAATGTGGCATCATTGCCCAGTGAGTAACATTAGCTCACATTTTGATAGCACTTTCACACCTGATTGCCTCTCAGCCCCTCGACAGCCATAAGAATGGATACAATCATCCCCATTTTACAGTTGAGGTTACTGATGTTCAGAAGGTTGACTTTCTTGCTCGCGAGGCTCCTCTGTTGAGAGGCAGAACTTTGAATCCACTCCTTTTGCTTCACCTACTTTATTTCCTGCAATCCGGCATGAATCCTGGGCTCCCCACATTACAGCTCTATGACATTGGCGGGGGGTTACTTACCTCTGCACACATCCATGTTCTGCTTTATAGAAGGGGATAACAATAATAGTGACTCACAGGGTTAGTGTGATGATGAAATGAGTTCACATATGTCAATGGGCTTAAGACCGGGTAGAAGTAGAAGCCAAGCGACCATTAGCCATACCATGGATATTCATCACTACTATTCTTGTTTCCAGAAGAACTTGGTTTAATATTTTAACTTTATATTGATAGCATCCGACCCTTCTATCAGCTCACTCTGAAACTAAAAATGAGTTAAGATGACTGGGGGGGACAGGGAAAGAAAAGTATTCTTTCTTCTTTTTTGATAAATGGCATCTATTAAAATTGGATTAATGGACCTTGAACTTCAAGGGACTCTTGAGCCTTTAGGCTAAAGTGATCACTCCCTTTTCTAACAAAACTGTCAGCCACAACACAGGTAGTTTATGCTTCTCGTTTGTTCGTTCATTCATTCATTCATTCACTCATTCCTTCTACAATATAACATGCATGGAACAGCTAAGGTTTGACAGGCATTGTTCTAGATACAGCAATGAGCAAAACAGGCAAACTTCCTGCCTTCATAAGTCTTACATTTTAATCAGGGGGAGAAGGGAAGGAAGGAAGGAAGGAAAGAAGGAAGGAAGGAAGGGAGGAAAGAAAGACAGAAAGAAAGAGGGAGGGAAGGGAAAGAAAAGAAAACCATATTCCCTGATAACCATGGCATCAGAGAGACACGAAGCAGGAAAAGAGAACATGGAGTGCAGGGTGAGGGTGCTTTAAATGCAGTGACCAGTGTCACCTAACAGGAAGGTGACATTTGGGCCAGGACTTGGGGGGTCAGGAAGTGGCCCACACAGCTCCGTGGGTTAATAGCATCCTAGGCAGACGATTCCCTGTGTGTCCTCTAATGGCTTTATATTGATTTCTTGGAGGAAAGAACCCTACCTTTACACTTAATTAATTAATGATTTTCATTCACTTATTAAGTATTTGATGATTACTTGCTTTGTTCTCAGCCTGGCCCTGGGTGCTTCGGCCTCAAATGAACAATGCACCATTCTGGCAATTACTGTGGGACACAGAGTCTAGTATCTTCAGTGACAACGCTGTGTGATGGAGACTACAGCTCAGGGATCAACCTGAAGGAAGGGAGATATTCCTAAATACCAAAGGTGAGGATGAGAGAGCCAGGGCCTTGGGCCTGGGGAAGAGTCACAGAGGAAGTGACAGTCAAATGAGCCTTAATAATTGAAGGGGACTTTATCAAGAGGACCAAGGGAGGAAGGGTATTCCAGGCAGAGGTCCATGCACCCTCAGTGACCCAGTGGTGTCCTCTGGTGGCAGGAGCAAAGGATGGGAGGAGGGGTGTTGTAGGAAAGAAGCTGAAGACATCAGGGGCCAGAGCACATGGGGCCTTGCAAGTCATGATCAAGCGAGTGACCTCTTTCCTGGAACAGGCCAGGGTCATGGAAGACTTTTGAGCAAGAGCAGGGTGTGATTACGTTTCTTTGTTAGAATGGCCACTTCCATGGCTGTGAGGTGGGAAGGACTGGTTTTCTACCAGTGCCAGGTCACAGGACTGGAGACCAGGTCTGTTGACAATGGGAGGGTTATGAAGCCTGACTGGCAGAGGAATGAAAGAGTCGGTGTTGGGTTCTAGATGTCACAAAGAGGTCAGTTCAGCAGGACCTAATGATCACTTGGCTCAGAGCATGATGGAGGAGACCAGGAAGTATCTTGGGCTTCTGACATGGGTGGCCAGACGATGGTGGATGACAATGTCACTGACAAAGATGGGGACTCTGAAAGATGGTGGGTTCAAGTTTGGACATGCTGACCTTGAAATTCTCCAGGGACATCTCCAGGCAGTTGAAGACAGCAGCTGTGGATTAGGGTCTGGAGCTCATTTCAACAAGCAGCATCACTGTGTGGGATGCCTGTACTCCATAGGAGCATATTGCCCTGGCCTGGGTCCTGTTTCAGCGTTCTATGACTTAAGAAACCCTGCAGTATGGTGCCTTCCCACAGCCTGGAGGTGGAGGTGGCTTGTCTTCAATGTTCAGGCATCATGTTTACAGTAACAATTTGTAGAGCATTAGGCATGTGCCAGACACTGTTTAGAGAACTTGACATTAGCTTTCACATTTGGATCTTCAACTGCTCTCCAAGGGTAGGTGCTCACATTATTTCTATTTTATAGATAAAGAGACCAAGGCCCAGAGAGGGAAGTTACCTTGCCCATGGTCACTCCACTAATAGTAGATTTGGGACTTAAACCCAGATCAAGTAATAGAGCCTGCACTTTTAGCTACGCTTTACCACTTAAGGTTTTGTTGTCGTTGTTTTGTGTTTTATTTGGCTTTTTGACAGTTTCACTTAAAAGAAGGGGTCATTTCCTTTATGTGAAGATAAAGTGTTGCTGACCTTCACTATAGAAAGAGTGCTTAAAGGAATATTGGTCTCACTTAACTTGGATTTGATAATAAGTTCATGGACACAGGAAATAAAGCTTTGGGTTTCCTCGAGGGTCTCTCCAGTACATTTACTAATCAACCAACAATTACTGAATATCAGCGGGCACAAGGGGGCTGCTGGGAACAGAGGAGTAGACAACATAGATAGCACTCATGCCCTCGGAGAGCTTACCAGAATGAGAAACTGAAAGTGAGTTTACCGTATTGTCCCCAAGATGAGGTCCTTTCTACCACATTTAGAAACTGAAACCTCAAAACCAATTTGCCTAGATTGGTCTTGGTAACCTAAGACCCCACACCATTCTCTGACAGGTCTTGTGTCAAGGATCACTGTCAAAATCCATCAGGCCTCTGTTAGGAGGGTGGAGTAGGCAGGGAAAAAAAATCTGGAATGGAAAAGATGATACTCAAATTGATGACTGTTGTTTCATTATTATTAATAATGATAACTAGTGCTTTTATTACACTTTAGAGGTCATTAAAAAGGGCGTTCTCTTAGATCAATGCTGTAGGATTGCTATCATACCCATTTCATGGATGAGGACAGTGAAGCTCACCAATGTAAAGCCATCCACTGGTTAGTAGCAAAGCTGGGATGCAGGTATTCCATCCCCAAGCCCTTGCCCTGGTGGGGTACCTGGCTGTCTTTCTATTCCAAAGGTCTTGCTGAGATTGCCTTCCTATGCAATGTTTTCAAGGCTCTGAGGGGAAGGAAGATGTGTGAGAGATTTTTGAAAAGTTTGCTGGGGAAGGTTACCAATACTTTTCAGCTTCTGTGGCCCCAGCTCCAGCAACCCACACAGAAAGTAAAGGCTGTTGGGGATAAGTTGTCTCCACTGTGTCAGAGGGTGAGGACAGAGGAAGGTCATGTCCCTGGGCTTTATAGTTTTCGCTTTTTCTTTTCTGGAGAAGACAGGTTGCCTTGCTTTGGGGCAGATACTCTCTTGATGAGGTATATCACACTCCAGGAAGCTCGTGGCTTAATTCAGAAGCAGGGAAAGCCATGCAATCTCTCCCGGATTGTCACAGCAGGAGCTTGGCTTCCCCTGAAGATGCCACCACCAGGACTCTAAGACTGGCTGGGGTCCCTCCAACCAAGATCTGTCACATCATGTGCCACCTCTGGCTGGACCCAGCGAGCCCCATGGAGCTCCCTGCAACCAGGCGTGTTGGGAGGACAGTTTCTCTGCTGTGTTACATGGCAGAGGTCTTCCCCTTAGGCACATGAGGCAATGCACAAGGCACCAATTTTCCTGCTTCCAGAACAATGGGAAACTCACTTCACCCCACAACCTTATTCCTGATTGTAAAGGGAAGCAAGGGCTCTCAATTTTCCTTTAAAAAGTAGTTCTTTTTTGTCTTTTTTCTTGCTAGTGTTCATGAATACATATGTATGCTTGCTGAGATGGAAAAGCTGGAAAACTTCAAAATTGTGTTGCAATCCAACACATAAGCCAGAAAAATCCCCAGGGAATAGGAAGGGGGTGCTATAGGGTGATGCTGCATTTAGCAAGAGTTTGGGTATAGCACGTGGAATTTATCATTCCATTCTTGTGTTAAATATTTCATGCCCAAATATATACCAAGAAAAATCCTTATGTTCCAGATAACAGGTGATTCCCCTTGCTTTTTCCTGGGTGGCTGCTGATTCAACCCAGCAGCAGAACGGTACTCCGGATTGGCAAGAATTATCTGCACACCCTCTGTGTCTTGGCAAAATGAGAATTGCTATGAGCTGGTTAAGAAGTGCAGCCTACAGTCCCTACAAACAGGATTACATCTGGTTAGAATTGTGCAACCCACTCTTAGAAAGTCATTAAACCAACTCTAAGTCCCTGTAGGTCAGGACTCACATTGTATTTGCATTTATATTCTTGACAGCTAAGGAGGAAACTGGATCCTAATTCACACTCAGTGACTATTCCTTGCATAAATAGATAGTGAACAAGAACTTAGCATGTTAGTGTTATATTCAATAGTGCTTTCTACTAGTACACTACATTTAACACTAAAACATTGAAAGATATGGTCCAATCAGAGTATAGACACATAACAGTTTAACATAAGACACATTATAGTCCTCTGATAAGAATCTTTATAGAAAGGTTCTCAGGGAACGGGATATTTGAATTGATTTCTGAAGGGTTATGAAAAAGTTTTAGTATACTGTTACAATTTGGGATGGATTTATATGCATTTGCCTGTCCCACTAGACTCTCATTTGCTGGGCGGTGAGGAATCAAATGTGATTTACTTTTTTTTGTTTCCAAAGCACCTCCCAAAGGCAGCCCTGCAAGTCAGTGTGTTATAGTAGAAAGAGCTGCCATTTGAATCATACTTCTACGACATAGAAAGCAGTATTGAATATAACATAACTAGCCACCACCAAAATGGGTTCTGAATGCAAATACAAAGATGACATCCAGTGTCGTCTCCTATATTTTGGCTAGTTTTTCTTGGATTTCTGTCTTAGGTACTGTCACCTTCCCTGGGTGAAGGACACCAATGACCATTTTTTCCCACTAAAATAGTTGGTTGGTCATGAATTTCCTGGTCTGGATAGTTACTATGTCTTTAATGACGGCGGCCGAGCTTCAAGCAGCCAGGGAGAAAAAGAGCTGCATAGCATTTACTTAATGATCTATTTTTCCCATTGCCAGGGAGTTCCTCAAAGGTGGCAGTGACCAGTTCTGATGAAGCTCAGCAATACTCTCCACCACTTGCTTAGGAAGGACCTGCCATCCAACACATATGTTAATGAATTAAGTTTATGATATCATTTACATTCCAATTGACCTATAGAAAATTATGATGGGGTATCCACATCTTCAATTTTTTTCTCCTTCTAGAAATCTAATTGTAAGGCTTTTTGTGTGTGTCAGGAGGAGGAGGGAGTTGGAAGGACAATAGCTTCTTTGCTAAATCTGGAAATAAATTCACAGACATGCTGTAGATGAATGATTTTTTTTTAATAATGGAAGTTCTCCACTTTTAAATTGAATAATATATAGTTACTGACAAAGAGAGGTTAGAAATGTTAATTAAATCCAAATCTAGATATTCAATCAGATACCTATTATGTAAGCTTAATTATTTAACTTTTTTTAGTTATCTCATGCTGACTCATGTTCTCCAATAGCTGTCTTTCAAATCACAAGCTCTTCTGCTTGTCAAACTTTTCAATGCCTGGAGACTTTTCTATTTCATCTGCCTTCTCTTGTCAGATTCCTTGGGGTTTTCTCTGTCTCCCAATTAAGCACTAACACTGATTCTTAGATAATTCATTCAAATGCACAAGAACTCAGCAGTCTAGGAAGGAATTTTAATCACAAGGGACACAATCCTCATTTTCTTCCTCTCATCTCTGAACATTTGGATTCACCAGGCTTGCTGGGAAACCATGTGTGCCTTTACTTAATGGCTGGAGAGTTGGTGCCTGACCACATGTGCTGGAAGGGAAGAGAGAAATGAAGATGTCATGGTAGTTAAAAGTCCAGAGAGATGCAGAACTTGAAGCAATTTCAGAGATTCACTTGTGCAGCCTCATCTTTTATAAGTAGGGGGCTGAGACCCCTAGATGGAGAGATGCCCAGGCTCACACAGGAGTTCTAATTCTCAGCCTGGTGACCTTTCATCAACCATCTGTTGCTTTGAGGTTCATGCATTTGGATGAGGCCACCATTTGATCCAAAAAGGCAAATTCATGTGCAGTGTGGCTGTAATATTGGGCCTCTTGCTTTGAGATCTTTTCTGAATTTCCCCTCCATCTTTCATTGTGTCTAGGATCCCTCTCTGGAGTAGTGTTCTGTGGTCTAGACAGGGCACAGATTTGAAATCCAAGCTCAGAAGAAAACAGTTCAGTTGAAACCAAACTAGCAACCGTGTTGAGAGCTTGCTTTATCTCCAGCCCTCCTGGAGCTAACAACTTAAAACTTTTCATAAAGATATTTTACTCTTAAGCAGCCAACTGGCAAGACTTATTATTTTTTTTAAAATTTTATTTATTTATTTGACAGATAGATAGCACAAGTAGGCAGAGCAGCAGGCAGAGGGAGAGAGAGAAGCAGACTCCCCGCTGAGCAGGGTTCCCGATGCGGGACTCAATCCCAGGACTCTGGGATCATGACCTGAGCCGAAGGCAGACGCTTCACTGACTGAGCCACCCAGGCGCCCCTGGCAAGACTTATTTTTAAAAGATGTTTTCAGTTAAATAGTTCAAAACAGACTTGGCCTGAGAGAAATGAATAATGCCACTCATCCACCTGTTACTGGCTGTTGGCTGAGGTTCCGTGAGTACAAATTATTTAGAGAAATCCAAGTAGTAATGGACATGACTTTGGCTGTGAATTGAAAGCTCTACCCAGGGCATTTCTAAGACCAGAAGAAGCTGCTTAAATAAAACCAGACAAAAAACTTCTTAAACTTACTACTAAATTTTCCAGTATGTCACACTGTTCTATAAAGACAGATCCTGGTTTAACACTTCTTAAGACTATTGAATGAACAAGACCTACTACCTTTGAGCATCTATTACATGCTGAGCACTCTGATCGTGTTTCATACTTGCAAACTCTTTAAGTAAATATTTTCTTTCCCACTGTGTAGATGAAGAATTTCAGGTGCAGTGAAATTCACCGTTTCAGGGTAAAGAGGTATGTGCCTTGCTGAGCTGGGGCTGAATCTCAGAGCCCATCTTTCTCCAGAGTTATCTGTTAGTGTTCTTTCCATTGATCAGACTTAGAGTGTCCCTCAAGACAAATCCCATGCAGCTCTGAAATTTCAGCTTAGAGGCTTCTTTCTCAAGAGAGTCTCAAATGCATGTTTGGGCCACTTATGTTACTTATATGCATTCACAAATCATTCACTTATTTGCTATCCACAGGGTGTGTGCATATTCCCACCACTGTGCTAGGTTCCAGAGAGAGATCAGAAATGATTTCTGTCTTCAAGGAGCTCAATGCCTTAAGCTGGATTAGATCAAATTTCATTCATTCATTCATTCATTCATTCATTTTTTAAAAATTTGTTCATTTGTTCTTTAGTTTATTCATTCACTTGTTGCCTCTGGGTGTCCAATTGCTTCAGGAACAATTATTGAAAAGTCTCTCTCTCCTTTATTGATGTGCATTTGCATCTCTGTCAAAAATCAGCTGAGTCTCGGGGCACCTGGGTGGCTCAGTCGTTAAGCGTCTGCCTTCGGCTCAGGTCATGATCCCAGCGTCCTGGGATCGAGCCCCGCATCGGGCTCCCTTCTCAGGGGGAAGCCTGCTTCTCCTTCTCCCATTCCCCCTGCTTGTGTTCCTTCTCTCGCTGTCAAATAAATAAATAAAATACTAAAAAAAAAAAAAAAATCAGTTGAGTCTCTTTGTGTGGATCTGTTCCTGGGTTCTCTGTTCCATTCCAGTAATCTGTGAATCTATCCCCTCACTAGTACTGCACTGCTCTGATTACTGTAGCTCCTTGGTAACTCCGATCATAAGGAAGAGTGATTCCTCCCACTTTGTCTTGTTCAACATTGCTTTACCTATTCTAGGGCTTATGCCTTTCCATGTAGATTTTAGAGTAATTTTGTCTTAAGTCTAAAAACTTCCTGGAATTTTGATAGAGATTGCATTAAACTTATAGATCAACTTTTGAAAAATTGACATTTTTACTGAGACTTCCAATCCATTAACATTGAGTCTTCCAATCCATTTGTTTAGGTCTTCTTTGGTTTCTTTTGCCAACAATTTATAATTTCCAGCATACAAATTCTGTACTTGTTTTAAGTGCATATTAAATATTTTATTTCCTTTGGGCCAATTGTAAATAATATTATGTTTGTAATTTGGTTTCCACATTTTAATTGTTAGTATGTATAAATATGACTTTCTTTCTGCTGATCTTGTATCTTGTGACCTTGCTGGAATCACTTATTAATTCTATTTTTTTTCTTGTTGATTCCGTGGGATTTTCTGTGTAGTAAACCATGTCATCTGCAAATACAGGGAGTTCCCTTTTCTTCTTTTCCAATTTGTGTGCATTTTATTTCTTTTTCTTGCTTTATTGTAAAGACTAGACCTTCCATTATCCCCTTAAGGTGGATGTGCCCTTAAGCACCTAACATCAAATGCTGGTGAGGATGTGGAGAAACTGGATAGGCATACATTGCTAGTGGGAATGCAAAATGTTATAGCTGCTCTGAAAAACAGTTTGGCAGTTCCCTAAAAAATGAAACATGCAGGAGTGCCTGGGTGGCTCAGTCGTTAAGCGTCTGCCTTTGGCTCAGGTCATGATCCCAGAGTCCTGGGATCGAGCCCCGCATCAGGCTCCTGCTTGGTGGGAAGTCTGCTTCTCCCTCTCCCACTCCCCCTGCTTGTGTTCCCTCTCTCGCTGTGTCTCTCTCTGTCAAATAAATAAATACAATCTTAAAAAAAAAAAATGAAACATGCAACTATCATAGGACCCAGCAATGGTTCATTAGGCATTTCTTTGAGGAAATGAAAATTCATGTTCACATAAAATCAGTATATTAATATTCATTGTCGCATTATTTGTAACAACTAAAAACTGAAAATAACTCAGATGTCCTTCAAAAGGTAGATGATTATACAAACTGTTGTTCTCATGTGCCGTCATGGCCATCATATATGCATCAGCAATAAAAAGAACTGTTGACCCATGTCATGTCACAACTTGGATGAATCTATAGGGAATCGTGTGAAATAAAAAAAGCCAATTCCAAAAGGTTGTGTACTGTATGTTTCCATTCTTGAAGTAATATTTATTTATTTATTTATTTGTTGTTTTTTTTTTTAAAGATTTTATTTATTTGCTAGAGAGAAAGACAGCCAAAGAGGGAACACAAGCAGGGGCAGAGGGAGAGGGAGAAGCAGGCTTCCCGCAGAACGGGGAGCCCGATGCGGGGCTCGATCCCAGGACCCTGGGACCATGACCTGAGCCGAAGGCAGACGCTTAACGACTGAGCCACCCATGCGCCCCCTTGAAGTAATATTTAGACTAGATTAATGGGCCAAGGGTTAAAAGGGGGTTGGATGGGATATGGGTGTGGCTGTAAAGGGGTATCATGAAGGATCTTTGTGGTGATGGGGATGTGTTGTATCTTGACTGTATCAATGTTAATATCTTGGCTGTGATATTGTACCATTGTTTTGCAATGTCATGGCAAAATTGTAAACCATTGGGGGATAGTAGGTAAAAGTACATGAGATCTTTAAATCATTTCTCATAATTGCATGTGAATCAAAATTATCTCAAATTAGGGGCACCTGGGTGGCTCAGTTGATTCAGCTTACTACTTGATTTCAGCTCAAGTCACAATCTCGGGGTTGTGGAATCAAGCCCTGAGTCTGGCTCTGGGCTCAGCAGGAAGTCTGCTTGAGATTCTCTCTCTCCCTCTGCTCCTCCCCACCCACTCACATGCTGCCTCTCTCTCTCTCAAGTAAATAAATAAATAAATAAATAAATAAAATCTTTAAAAAATTATTTCAAATTAAAAGTTTAATTTGGAAAATCCATTGTCTGAATGTGATATAAATTGTACAATGCAAACATTAATTATAGTTTTTACTTTTATCACTGTTACTAGCACAAGTGACATTAAAGAGAGGGGTTATAGAGAGTAAACCTTAAGAATGAGAAAGAATTAAAAATACAGATACCATCACAAAGCCTCGGAATGACATTTTTGATATGTGGTTGGAAATGGAGTGAGACTGGCTAGAGTCTTTTGGAGTTGGCTGTGCTCTCCTGAGGATGCCATGAACATTCCTAGTTCATGGGAATAGAAGCTGGTGAAAGGCGGGCTTAGGGTGCCCATTCTTTTTTTTTTTTTTTAACTTTTTTATTGTTATGTTAATCACCATACATTACATCATTAGTTTTTGATGTAGTGTTCCATGATTCATTGTTTGTGTATAACACCCAGTGCTCCATGCAGAACGTGCCCTCTTTAATACCCATCACCAGGCTAACCCATCCTCCCACCCCCCTCCCCTCTAGAACCCTCAGTTGGTTTCTCAGAGTCCATAGTCTCTCATGGTTCATCTCCCCCTCCGATTCTCCCCTTCATTCTTCCCCTCCTGCTATCTTCTTCTTTTTTTTTTTCTTAGCATATATTGCATTATTTGTTTCAGAGGTACAGATCTAAGATTCAACAGTCTTGCACAATTCACAGCGCTTACCAGAGCACATACCCTCCCCAGTGTCTATCACCCAGTCACCCCATCCCTCCCACCCCACCCCCCACTCCAGCAACCCTCAGTTTGTTTCCTGAGATTAAGAATTCCTCATATCAGTGAGGTCATATGATACATGTCTTTCTCTGATTGACTTACTTCGCTCAGCATAACACCCTCCAGTTCCATCCAGGTCATTGCAAATTAGGGTGCCCATTCTTAATTAAGCCACATGAGGAATGCTAATAAAGTTTGCCCAAATACTTCTTTCCTAAAGTAAGGGAAGGAAAGTGTGAATTAACAAAGGCATATATGCATTCAAGTGCGGTAGTATCAGATTATACGATAGACTAAGAAGTATGGGCTTTTGGAGACAATGAGTAAACACACAGACTGTTAGGCAGGGAGTGACCCGAGAAAACCACATCCCATGCTGGCTGTGCTGTGAAGACAGAGAGTGGACAGGAGCAGGTCTGAGGACTGAGTTGGAGGCCAGGGATTATGCAGAATCCAGGTAAGAGATGAGAGGGACCAGGAGGTTTCTGTTTCTGAAGAAAGAGGCCTCTTTCTTATAGGTGTTTGTAAATAGGCAAAGGAGAGAGTGGGTCTACTGCACATTGAGGAGGTTGTCTGGGGTTTCTTAAAATGTTGGGGGCAGGGAATTCAAGAGGAATCAATTAAGAGGAAGATATTGGAAGAATTAGAAAGGGAGGTGGGTTTTTAATGGTTGGGTGGGATTCAGAGTTAAGAAGTCAGGTTAATCTCAGACAGAAAAATACTCTCTTCCTCTGAGAGATGGAGAATGCATGAACAATGAAAGATAACCCAAGGAAAGGCTGAATTGCATAAAGTAGGCACTAGATGAGATGGGGACACTAGAACAGTGTTCCATTCCATCTGCTCTTCTAATGGCAGAATCTAGCTTCTTCAAAAGTTCTCCTGAATATTCCAGTCTAAGATGCCCCATTCAGAGGAAGGGGGAAAAATCATAAGAGAAATGGCTCCCAGTGGACTAAGACAATTCATTTTTCCTTTTTTTAAAAAAATAAATTTCTTTACAGCTTGTGACTTTAAGAAAATCAATGTCGGGGCGCCTGAGTGGCTCAGTCATTAAGCGTCTGCCTTCAGCTCAGGTCATGATCCCAGGGTGCTGGGATCGAGCCCCGCATCAGGCTCCCTGCTCAGTGGAAAGCCTGCTTCTCCCTCTCCCACTCCCCCTGCTGTGTTCCCTCTCTCGCTGTGTCTCTCTCTGTCAAATAAATAAATAAAATCTTTAAAAAAAAAAAGAAAGAAAGAAAATCAATGTCATTTCTCCTGTTTGCATAGCATTTGCTTAGCTAAACAATTCTCCAGGGAGTAAATTTCTTCATGACGAATTTGATGAGAGACATCATTAATTCAGAAAAGCCTCTCTCCTTACCTGTCTGATCTCCCCCACTTCATAAACTCATTCAATACCAAAGCCAGAACTCAAGTTTTATTGATTCTTTTAAGAGTTGAAGACAACATAGACCAAAATAGAAGAAGGGCTACGAAATAAACCACTGACGCTAGAACCTGGATTTCCTGGCTACTATTGAAATTCCCTTTTATGATTCCTTGAATCAGTAAAATGATTTGGAAATGACTCCAATTTAATGCAGTCATGCCCAGATCCTGGTTGTTGACTCCCTTCAGTGAGTAAATCCAGGGATCTCTGGGGTCTGGACAATAAAGAAATAAGATCTAATGGGATTGGAGTTGGTAAAGGTTTCAAGGTCCAAGTAAGAGACATGGGGCAGCACTGTGAGACTGGAAAAGCCAGTTGTGGAATGGATTTTGGGAAAATGAGTTCAGGAGTGAAGAGGCAGAGGCTAGCTGGGGAGAGAGCAGGAGAATAGGTAATGGAGACTTTGAAAGGTTTATGTGTACTGGGATCCTCCTTTTGATTTTTTTTTTTTTAATCCACATGGTAGACCATGCAGATATAAGTCTACGTACTATGTGCCTGCAGTTTACCAAATTTGTTAATGGTTTCCCAGAATAAAAGGCATAATTCTAGACAGCGTTAAACACTTGATTCTCTGGTTCTGATGTCCTGTTATTCGGTACAGTTGGGCAGATTTGAATCAGTCTCGGACACTCTGGGTAAATGGGACTGGACTGACCTCTGCCACAGATTCACTGGGTGACCTTTGGTATTTCCTTTCTCCTCTCTTGGCAAAGGAAATGAAGGTATTAAACTGGTCCCTTGGGACCTATTAATTTCTGGAATGCTCTCATTGTTTCTGGACCAGAGGGTCGGGCGAAGCATAGCCAGTGAATTCCATGAACTTCATTTCGTCTTTCTCCAGCTCCCAAGTATTTCAAAAGCCACCTTCAGGATGATGTGAAGCGCCACCAAAAGGGGCTCCCCTATTCCCTAGGGAGATGTAGAGAGCTAGCAGCATTTCTGCCCTCACTGCTACAAGGACATACTTTATTTTCCCCATGTGCTTAAAACCCTCCACGCCAGCCTCCTGAGCTGGGATGAGAGGCAGCTGTGCCCAAGAGTCAGGCAGAAGGGGTGGCTTGTGCCCACTTTTACTTCTGCCTCATCTGCAGGGGATGCCCTTGTCTTGATATCATGCTATATAATGAGTGACCTCTGAGGTCTCCTGATGAAGGGAACAATTACAGAACTAGACAAGTTATGCTAAAGGGAGTGAACACATAAGGAAATGGGCCTAGAACCTGGGATGGAGAGGAAGTTGTGAGCACGACAGAGAGATAAACACATCACACTGTGGACCCAGCATCTGCGATAGAGCACAAATACATTTTAGGAAAATTTCCAGCTTATCCAAACACGTTCTTTGCCTTATTCCAAGAATACAAATGCAGTGATTTTGAGCTTATGTCACATATCTTTATATTATAAATTTTTATAACTTTAAATTGTCCCTTGGGCAAGATAAAATTCTCATTTAACATAACCAAAGAAAACCTTTAATAAAGAGATTCAGATATACATATCCTTCACAATTGCTCTCTCCAGGCATCTAGAAATAAATTCTGTCCTGGCACTATTGACAGGGTGATTCTGGTAAAGTTGCTTTCTCTCTCTCTGGACTTCAACTCCCAAATTAATGAATTAAATTAATCTCTCATTTGTTCATTTATTCATTAAATTTCTATGGAGTGTCATCCATGTTCTAGGTGCTGGGGAAAATAAAATAAAGCTATTGCCTTCGAAGACAAAGAGTGATCTTCAATTAGGAGACGAGAGGCATTGACTACAAGCTTGAGAGCCACTTCTCCAACTGAAATCAAAAAGTGGCTGACGTTATAACGTTTTAGGTCCACAGGTCATCAGCAGGCGCTGAGTACTGTGGAAAAGAAAGAGAGGCTTTGTCTCCAGGAGGGCTTGTGTTCAGTCCTGGCTCTGACCTCTATTAGCAGTGTGACCTTGGACAAGGCTCATGGGCTGTGACCTGTTTTCCTTCTGTCAATCTTCGGTGACATCTGCCTACCTCACAGGGTGGACATCAACGATTATGTGTATGAAAGCTCCTCATAAACTTCAAAGTGATGTCAAATATCAGGAGTTGTTCATGTAGGAAGAACCTGCTTATCATAGAGGGCAAATTGATATCTAGGAAATGAATCTCTCCCCGATTGTTAAGGTTCAATATAGACTTAGATTTTGCATCTAGTTCAACCTTTTGTTGAATGATATTTTTAAAGTTTTGATTGGATTTTGTATTAGCCAGTGAGTTTTGGCAAGGTAGCCATAGAAATAAACTACAACTTGATACAAATTTCAGGTATGTCTAGTTCTATGAATTTCTAGATATATTCTGGAAATGCCCCTAACGGTAGTACTTGGAAGTCTTGTTGGAAGAAATTCTAGACATAATATATTCCAGCCCCAACATCTTCTGGTGAAGAAAATAGAGTACAGAGAAAGTTAATGATTCTCTCCGGATCATATACGAATTTGACTCATATCTGTTATGTACTGCTGGTAATTCCCAGGTCTTTTCGTTCCCCATTAAATTCTTGATTACTCTACTTTTCCTTATTGCAAAAATTTTTCTTTTATTTGTTACCCTGAAGAGATGGGTTATCTAAATGCTTTGCTCTTCCAAATAGCTATTTAACTATGCTTGTAATCTATTCATTCTAACAATATGGAACTCCAAGTTAGGATCCCATCTGTTGATAAGGGATTTATTATGTTGGATGGGGTTGGGGAAAGGGCAGAAGGAGACAGAGAAACAGGCTCCTCACTGAGCAGGGAGCCTGATGTGGGGCTCGATCCCAGGACCCTGGGAGCATGACCTGAGCCAAAGGCAGACACTTAACCATCTGAGCCACCCAGGTGCCCCAAGGATAGTGTATTAGTTTCCTTAATCTTCTGTAACAAATCATCACCAATATGGTGGCTGAAAACAGGAAAAACTTATTCGATCACAGTTTGGGAGGGTAGAAGTATGAAATTCAGTGAGGAATGTTTTCTACCTAGATAACTTGGCTAATGTTGAACCTGAAAGCAGCTTCCACTTATTAAGCAACTGCTGTGAAGCTGGAATTTTGCACTCATTGCCTGACTTAATCTTCACAACTGTAAAACTAGAAACCAAGGCTCAGAGAGGCCCAGTCCCTAGTATGGTCACAGTCTGTGAGTAGCAGAGCTGGGAGTCAATTCCTGGTGACCTGCCTATTATCTGTGGTGTACCAGGCTGTCTTTCTCACTTAGGGAAGTAACCCATGGAATGGACCCAATGCTCAGATAATTTGGGTTCCTTGAAAAGTATTCCTCCCTGAATATCTTCAGGTGTACAAATAAGGGTTTACTGCCTGTCTTCTTATTCTGATTTCCAGACCCCCTTCATCCTAGATGGCTCTGAAAGCATTCTGAACTTTTTCCTGAAATGGCTATGCATCTTCTAGCTTCTGAGTCACCTGTGTGTGCAATATGATTAGACTTTTAATAGAATTCTTAATTTAAAAAAAGTTTTCTGAGAGAGTCCACATCATGAATTTTAGAATACTTGCTTTCATTTGCCTCATCTTATTTAAGAACATGGAGCACCATGATTAAACATCTCTTCCATGAGCAATTGGGCTTTTCAGAAGGGGACTCCACTGAGATTTACTGAAGTGTTTGGAGGAAGTTCTAATAAAACAGTAGACTGTGGAATCTGCAGCTCAGGAAATTGAGTGGATGGAAAAAGCATTCAGATGTCGGTGGGTTCTGAGGCTTGGGATAATTTTTACATCTGATGATTCTTCTCTGTATTAGTATGCTTATCTTCACTCTGTCTGTGGGTCCCAACGAGTGTAAGGGAGGTACTTGTGAAGATGGGAAAGAATGCTGCTTTAGACTAAAAGTCCATCTTCCTGGAATCCTGTTGGCTGGAACTAGAGAGAACCACCCCAGAACAGGGAAGCAACATTTGGCTAAGCTCTGCATTGGTCAGTGAAATGTTGGATGACTCCAATTATATATGGAGCTGAGCCCTGCACTTCTGCAGGGACATTAATGAGCAGAATATGTTCAGAGAAAAGAGACCAGGATTGGACTATAACTGGACCAGGTTATAGAAGATACTCTTGAAGAGTATGTTGGTGGTTGTCCAATATCCAACTTCAGGAATCTGAAAGAGTAGCCAATCTGCTAAATCTCAAGGGAGAAAATGAGGACTAAAATAGGTGAAAGATGCAAGAAGACCACACAAGATAAACATCAACATCTAGCATGCACGGGGGCCCCACACAGTTGGACCCAATAAATACTTGTTCACTTCATAAATGAATGAATATAAATGGAAGAGGCTTTGGTGTGAAAAGATTAAGCTTTGAGTCAAATAGATTCAGCTTTGATCTGCCACTACTTAGCTGGGGGTACTTGGTTGAGTGCCTTTAAGCTCTTAGACTTGATTCTTCTTCTTTAAAATGAGGACAATGGTATTTACCTCCCAACACTATTGGGAGGATTAAGATTAGACAAGATCAAGTGTGGGAAGGCACTTTTTGAGCCTTGGTTAGGTTTGATAAGAGCACACAGGGAGGGGCTGAGGGAGGACATTCATGAGCAAAACAAGAGCAGATGTGGGCAGTATAAGAACTGTTCAGTCAGGGACACTTCATGGTGGGTGAATGGCTAAGACTGGGTCCACCAATGGCACCACTAAGTAATTCATGTGTGTGGTGATGACTCTGTGCTATTCAGAAAATGTGACAATATGGTATTTTTTTAAGCAAAGAGACATGTGGAATGCATTAGGGGACTGTTTTGTAAAAGCTGAGTTTTTTAAATTTGAATTTTTAGAATGTCTTTCATTTAGTTCGTTATCTATGCTTTAGACCTAAACAAGATAAAAGTCAGTTTTTTAACAAATTTTCTTAGGTATAGTGGCTCTTCTCCAATTGAGGCCTGAAACCTTAATTGTTCAATTGACTGGTTGGTGTCCACTATGATTTTGTGAGGCCAAACACTGCTCCAGTAGAATAAATAGTTTCTGTTTCATGAGTGTGAAATTAGAAGACTATAATGTTAATTCTCAATTAACATCAGTTTACAAAACCATGTAGGTTTTTTTTTTTTTTTCCCCTCACTAACGCATGGTCAAAGTTACAATGGAATCCAGGTCAAGCTAAGATGGTCAAGATTAACATGGCCTCCAGGATTCCTGACGACTCTACCTCCCCAGACTCAACTCCTCTTTCTGTTTGAACCCTATATCTCAAAGCTTTTGGCAGCTTCCTCCTTCCCCTCTCTTCTCTCTGGAAAGTTTTCCCTGACTTTGCCAACCTGACTTAGTTCCTTCTTTTCTGTTGTGTTTACTGAATCGCCTGCCCACTTCTATTGTAGCACAAATAAAATAATCGTAGTTCTCTTTTACTGAGTGCCTAGGATATAACAGACACTGCATCAAAGGTTCTGCGTCTACTGACTCAAGAAATCCTTTCAACAACCTTGAGAGAACATATTATTTTCATTTTATAGATCTAAAGCTTCATGGGCTTAGGAAGCTTGCTAATAATCACTTAGCTAATGAAAGGCAGAGCCTGAATTTGAATGAAGGTTTATCTGAATCCAAAGTCATTTTCCTCAACTTTTGCATTATACTGTGTCTCCCTCCACTAGGCTGTGAACATTTTTCAGGGCAGATATTGAATCTAATTTACTTTTGTGTTCCCCATAGGGCCTGGATTACATTAGATGCTTAGGAAATTTCTTTAGTATCATGAAAGGTGCTTCTGAAATAGACGGTTCCTAGAAGAACACACATTACGCTCCACGTGTAGAGGGGGCTCTGGCCATGCAGGGCTCTTGGCAATCTCTGAAGGTGCAAAGCCTTCTCTTATCTCAAAATATTTATATTTTTCCCTCCCCTCCATTTGGAATGTATCCTCTCCACCTTTAGTTTTATTTAGTCTTCTGTATATTTCAGCATTTATTTCAGGTAACTTCTCCCTCATCCTGGGTGTGGTTGGGTGGCCCTCCTGTTCACTCTCCCAGCTCTGAGTTCACATCCCCATCACAGAACTTAGCACACTGCCCTGTCATTGCATGGTTGCTCACCCCACTCTCTCTGTCTCTGTCTCTCTCTCTCTCTCATTAGATTGTGAATTCATTGAGGGCCACAACTGGTCTCACTCACCTTCTATCTCTAATAGTTGGCAAAGTGTGTCTGAGATAAAATAGGGGTTCAGTATGTATTTCCCATGGAATGAAGAATGAATGATTACTCCTTATGTAAAGTTTCCCTATCTCTCAAGGTCTTTACCAAATTTTCTTAGTATGCTCATTCCAATGAGAATTTTGTTTAAAGAGAAAAAGCCCACTGAGTTTCAGATTGCATTGCATTAAAAACAAAAGTCTTCCCCCCCCCATTGGTGGCTCCATATCCTCTTCATTTGAATGGGGTTTTTTAAGTTTATGGAAAGCATTACAAATTTCATCTCCTACCAGTCAAATGAGGTAGGCAGGGTTATTAGTACCTCTATTTTACAGATGAGAACATAGACCCTTTTAGATCAGTTGGTTTGCCCATGGTCACCCAAGCATCAGTGATGAAACCCATATTAGCTCGTTCAAAGCCCACAGAATTTATGCTGTCTGAGCTTGGAACTAAAGTTGCCTGTTAAAAAGCATATTAAGCAAATGTTACTGGAATCAAACTGATCTGTGGTGAGTAGAGAATATGCAGTGAGACCATCTAGATGATGCAAAGGGGGACTGATGCAAAGGGGCCCATGTCTACGTGACCCAGCCACCCCTCCTTCCTGTGAGGGCACAAGGATCAAAGCAAAGTGCTGTCAACAAAGTGTGGTGTCTAGGCAGAGCTCAAGGAGGCACATATGTATCTTTAAGTCACTTAACCCAAATATGAAGATCTGGAGTTAGAGAAGAAAGGGAGAAGGGAACTGGTCTGTCTGAGGTCAGGCTACCACTCCAGCCAGACGTGGACAAAGCAATAAGAGCCGCACCCATGTTATAATCTTACTACACACAGTGACCCACCCACCAGTAGAGCTGACTCAGTGCATGACCAATTAGATTAGCACCGCTCACTCCTTGGGGGAGGGACAAGAAGGGGCATACTGGGGAGTTTCCCCAACACATGCTGGATCCCAATGACCAGTTCAGCAATTCCTTCAGTTCCGGGGAGGTTAGTACCATCAGTGATAGTGTATCAGGTTCTCCTTCCCAACTGTGCCATCAGTGATAGAATAGGGGAGGAGACTGGGAAGCAGAGGTTTGATTACATGCCCCTCGGTGCCTTGCAACAAACAATATCTTGGTCTCTAGAGCTGTGGTCTTGAAAATGGGGTGCGCTCACTCAGGCAGTGCTGAGGATGACCCATTGTAATGGAAAGACAATATCGGAACTTCTACTTACTCTTAACCTTATACTCACTCCTTTATAAAATTTTTACATTTTTTTTTTTTTGGTCGGTTCAATAATGAACTTACTATTTTGGGTGCAGTAGTCTGAGCATATAATTTATAAACAAATAAATGTATGTAAAAGAGAGGTAAAATCAAATCATTTATAGATTACTAGCTTAGAAATATTAATCCAGTCAACCAAGGATTCCATCTAAGCCAGGCTGGAATGCTCTAAATTCAGTGATTCTCAAACACCATTCCACAAATCTGGCTTTATGAGAATAACTATTAAAAAGACAAAATTTCAGATGCCACTTCTGGAAATTCCATAGGTTCAGAGGAGGAGCCAGTCATCATTTCCTGTCATCTTCTAGCTGGCCAGTACATAGCCAACAAGGCCCCTTTCCGGGCCTTGGCTCTCCTGTACAACAGAGCCACTGGGCAAAAGGGAGTGGAAAGCCCTCTCTAGCCTCGACACGTTGTGGTTCTATTAATCTGACTGATATGGATGAGAGGGCATTGTGCCCAGAGTCTGGAAACCTCGATGCAGATTTCTGCATTCCCATTAATTTACCCTCTGACATTGCATCTGAGCACCTCGGTTTCCTTATCTATCAAATAGAAATAATGAAATAAGTGTTGCATTTATTCAGGGCTTACTAAATGTCAGTCATTCTAAGCGGTGAATGTCTAGCAACTTATTTAATCCATCAACTTCATGATGCCACTTGGGTTCACTATCACTATTTCGTAGACAGGGAAATTGAGACAGAAAAGATGAAGGGGTTTACCTAAGGACACACAGCTGGTGAGTGTCATGCCCAGGTTACAGACCCTGTCACTCAGTCTCCAGAGCCTTTGTTCTGAATCACAGTGGTATCAGCAACATGCAATAAATTAGACTATAGGAAAAATGGCTGCCACACCCACGAGTAGGATCCCATGGTTCAAGAACTCTGTGATTCCAAACTAAGGGAGAACAGGAAACTCTCTACATGCCTGTGGGATTTCCTGAGTCAGATTCGCCTAACAGCCAGAGTGGGGTACTGTGGGAAGGAAACAGAGCTGGACGTAGGGCCTGGGTTCTAGCCCTGCCCTGTCATAAAATCAGACACTCCACCGTTGTGCCCTTTAGCTATTGTATCTGTACCACATAGAAGGAGCTAAGGTGCCTTCTGGCACTAAGCACTAAGGAGTTCTTCTGTCCCTGATGCCTGTAGGTAAATTTTTTTTTTAATTGTTCATTTAGGTAAGATGACAAGAAATGATGACTGGCTCCTCCTCTGAACCTATGGAATTTCCAGAAGTGGCATCTGAAATTTTGTCTTTTTAATAGTTATTCTCATAAAGCCAGATTTGTGGAATGGTGTTTGAGAATCACTGAATTTAGAGCATTCCAGCCTGGCTTAGATGGAATCCTTGGTTGACTGGATTAATATTTCTAAGCTAGTAATCTATAAATGATTTGATTTTACCTCTCTTTTACATACATTTATTTGTTTATAAATTATATGCTCAGACTACTGCATTCAAAATAGTATGCTCATTATTGAACTGACCAAAAAAACGGTGACAAGACCAGTCACAGCTGGGTTGGCTTCACAGGAAGGTGTCCGAAATGACTGCCTTATACCCATGACCGAGGCCACGACAGCCCACGTCTGAAGTCTTGGCCATGTGGGTGTCTGTGAATTGCCAGCATCCACCTGTGGGTCTCTGGGGGTATTGGGGACCACAGGGCTTTAGGCAAGTTCAGCTGGTGGAAGGTGGGGCCGTTGGGGGAAGTTATGAGCCCAACACGTATAGCCAGGTAGGCTGAGGCCTACAGCTTCCTCTTGGGAATATATCCCGCGGTTTAAAAATGATTTTACGTTGGGGCTCTCTCTCTGTTTAACAAAAACTTTTGTCCAGTTTTGACAATAAGAAGGAGCTTCAAACCTGTGTGAAGGATAAGGAAGAATCATAAAGGTAATGCTGTGACTTTGAAGAAAGATATTCTGAACTCCGCCATGAATTTGAGCTTAGGCTGGTCAGTTTTCTCTTCTGGACTCACAACCCTTATAAGTTAGTAACTTTTTTTTTTTTTTTAAATAAATGAAGAAAGAAACAGGCCACAAGGCCCCACCATCACCTCGAATACTTGTAAGACGGGCATTATTAGACACACTGCTGGTGATGAAATGGAGTTCCTGCACTTAGCTGACCTCGCCCAGGTCACCCACAGGCAGGTAAGGAGATGGAAGGTCAGGCCAGTCCTTCCCAATTTTCTCTGGGGCCTTGGCCACTGCACCCTGGCTGAATCACGAGCCGGCGAGGTCAGCGAGTCCATAACCATGCACCAAGCCCCGACTTCCCTCTCATGGGCACGTCAGTGAGGGACGCTGTGTCATTTGACACAAAGAGTTCTTTCAGCAGCTGCCCCCTCTGAGGACCACCCAGGACAAAGTTGGTTTCTGCCACAGTGGGACAACTTTAGGTCCGATCTGTAGAAGAGTTTCCCGGCAAGGTGGTTGGACAAGGAAGTGAGCTCCTGAGCAAAGTTGTCATTCTCATCTTCGGAGGATATGAAAATCACTGCCATTTTCCCCTGTGTCTAAGTGGCAGGGGCATTCACTTGGCACCCCTAGACGGGACCTTGCAGCCCGGGACACACAAACGTGCCCCAAGAAGAAAAGAAGTTGCCTGGATTGGAAAGAGGTGGTGAGTTCATGGTATTTATCAAACCCAGCACTGTCCGGATGCCAGGGATGGAACAACACATGAGACAGAGTACTCGTCTGGACAGAGACTTGATCCCGGTGCGGGGAGACAAACCCCTAGGTGAGTAAGCTGATCTCATGTACTGGGAGAAGGGAAAGAGCTGGGTCTGCTTTAGCGGGGTGCTCGCCGTGCTCCAGGCCTTCCACCTCGGAGGAAGGATCCATGGAGTTTGGACCCCCAGGATAAAGGCAGCGCCCATGTGGATGTACAGGGAAAGAGCATCCTCAGGAGAAGGGACAAGAAAGGCAGAGGTTTGAAGCCAAGCAGACCCAGGACTGCGCATTCCACTTGCCGGCTGACCGTAACCCTCAGAGCTTGAATTTCTTTCTTTCTTTAAAAAAATCAAAGTTTTATTATTGAGGTGTAGGTGACATACAATGTCCTATTAGTTTCAGGTGCACAACATAGGGATTCGACAATTCTATACATTACACGGGGCTCCCCGCTGCAGGTGTACTCACCATACGGGATTACAGTATTATTGACTGTATCTCCTTATTTCTCATCGCTATGGCCTATTTGTTTTATACCTGGAAGTTCAATCCCCTTCACCTGTTCTACCCATCCTCACAACGCCCTCCTCCCTGGCCTCTGGCAACCACCAGATTGCATTTATGAGTCTGTTTCTGTTTTTTGTTTGTTCATTTGTTTCTCTCAGAGCTTTATTTTAAAGATGTATGTATGTATGTATTCGAGAGAGAGAGAGAGAGAGAGAGAGAGTGAGCGAGCAGGAAGGGGGAGGGGCAGAGGCAGAAAAATCTCAAACAGACTCCCCACTGAGTACAGAGCCCAATGCCAGGCTCCATCCCAGGGCCCTGAGATCACGCTCTGAGCCGAAATCAAGAGTTTAACCGACTGAGCCTCCCAGGCACCCCGGCTCAGAGCTTATATTTCTTTATCTGTAAATGGGGACAGGATCAATACCTGCTTCATTGGCTTGTTGTGAGGATTACCTGAGGAAAAATACAACTGACACCCAAATATTCTGATTGTAGCCTTTGGGCATGCAGGTGTTTGGGTTGGACCTTTGTAAAATCTGGAGTCAGAGTGGAATGAATCCCAAATGGAGAGTCAGTCAGACCTTGAATTCGGGACAGCCTTGGTTACCAGGGTGATTTTCTCCAAGTGAATGCTTCTCTTCAAGCCTCGGTGTCCCCTCCTACAAAACATCGCACTTTCCTCTGAGAGCTACTGAGAGGATCCCATTTATTTATTCAGTGATTGCCTCTTAAATGCTTACTATCTGCGAGGTCCTGTTTTACTAACTGTGAGGACTCAGCAGAGAAAAATCAGACTGCTCCCCCCACCCCCAAAACTCTTGGGGAGCTTTTGGCTAATGGGGAGTAAGAGACGAAATGAGAAAATGCAAACATGAGGAAATGTATGTGAACATTCTTCACAGGGAGCGGCCTTGGGAAGCCGTGCGTCCTGGTCAGCCCTCACCATCAGCAGGTGGGGCGAGCCCCAGGGTAGGCCGAGGAGAGAGCTGTAGTGAGGTCTCACGGTTGTTTCCTCCTCTGGCTTAGGATGTCTGCTCAGAGCTGTCGCCACATTTACTCCTCCCCAGGACTCGGGGAGAAAACAGTTTGCCTTGCAATATATGCTAGCCCTGCATTTGGAGTTCATGGTCTTATCCTGGCTTGGGCATAGAGGTCAGTAGGATGGGGACCCACGCTACAGGAATTGGAGAAATGTGGCAGCTTGGACCCTGGAACAAAGGTGAAGTCCGTTTACTAGAACGGGGGTATGTGCAGAGAGTGTGCAAGCTGCCGGACAGAATCAGCACAGTGGATCCAGGCGGTGGATACGGGCAGGCCATCAAAGGCCAGAGAGTGTAAGCTGCCCCCGACCTGGGGGTGAGGATGAGGCCAATCCAATTCAGTTGTAGAAGCTCCTGAGGAGGCGGAGGGGTCCTGTGCGGGGTGGCAGCCGTGGGGGCGCACCACCAGGCTCTCCCTTCACAGTAGCTCATCTGCCGCAAGTCGCCTTTCAAGATCGGCCTCGCTTTTCAAGTCAAGGCTGTGCTCTTCCCGAGCACCCCCAAACAATGACTGAGCATGGCTATGTAGCGGGGTCGGCCCATCCTTCCCCACACAGAACGCCTCTAATAGCGCTCCCGGCTCTGGAGCTCCTTGTCGGGTTGGCCGAAGTGGTCAGATCTGCACCTGTTCGCGGGTGGCAAGTCCGCATCGGGCTCCGAAGGCTTCAAGGGTCCAACCCAGCGTCCCCCCCACTCTTATTCCTCACAAGCTTTCCCCCATAAACCTCCGCTACTCCTACCCCCTCTCAGGGTGGGCCTCTCGAGCACCCAGCTGACACAGGTCGGGCCGTTACGATCAGACCCATGCTGCTGCAGCTGGCTGGGCGGTGCCAGCTGGACCGACTCATCTCACCGCGTGGCTGCCACGAGAGAGCAGGATCTGCTGCAAGCCTCCCAAACCTTCTCCTTCTCCAGTGTGGCTCGTGGGGCCATCGGTGCCTCGCCGAGGTGCTGAACTAAGTGATTTTCTGTTGGAATCAGAATTATTTCTAATCGCACTGCATCCTGGTATGTGGGGATCTTCTTGCAAGATGGTTCAATTTTTCAGAACGATGGAGGCAGAAAGACCATTCCTGTAATTATTCACTTATTTGCCATTAAAAACACCCTATGGCATTTGTCTTTTCCTCATCTACCTAGTGGCAAGCTCCGGATCAGTATTCAATGACTACGTCAAGCATTCTCCCCTCTGGGCAGCCTACCCCATCCATCTGGCAATGGTTGAGGCTTCTTTCTTTTTCCAGCGTGCTCAGGCATACATCTGGCATTTCTGTTTCACCCTCTACACTCTGACTTCTTAGGGGCCGGGAAACTTGGACTCCTAGGACCATGTCTGACAGAGAGAGAGTGTGGTTTTAATAAATATGTATATTTTTAACATAAAGAAATCCAACATTAACTGAGGGCTACTACATAGTAGGCCTATGCTACATGTTGAGAAATGAAAATGAGGCAGAGTGGCTGCCCTTCGGGAGCTCACAATACGGATGTTGATGAGGAGGTGTAAGCAATGAAGTTTAGAAAAAAAACAATTGAAATGTATCATCAATAATCATATAATAAAATCAATAATAATAATAATAATCAATAATCAGATCCCAAGTGCTGGTCTCTCCTTAACAAACAGACCTGCTATTGTAATCTAACATCTGTTTGTCTGAGTCATGAACCCAAACTCTGCTTGGGAACAGCTCCTTTCCACCCTTGCCCCCACCTTCCCCCCAGGGCCACCTCAAATATTCTTATCCCATATATATGCAATATATATATTTCCCAGTGTCTCTACCCCCAGGAAAGACCATGACAATTATATGTATGTATGTATATATATATATATATATATATATATATCAGCAAGGTGAACCTAAGAAAGAAGAAAAAGAAGTTTTACCCATAAGCTCCGGTATTTGCAGTCATAAGTAATTAGCACACACTTCTTTGTGCTTCTACGGATGATCACTACTGTCTAGTGCTTCATTTTCAAGAATGCTTCTCACCTTCCCAAGCAAATTAAAAGCTATAAATCATGCTGATTACAGCTTTATTCTAGGGGATCCATTTTTTAACCTCCCCAAACAGTGCATATTTCAACTTTGGATATAAATGATATAATGTCATTTGCTGGCGGTACTGAATGTCTTTCTAAGAGCCTGCATGCCATCACAACCAGAGGGATTATATACCAGGGAGGACTGTGAAATCAACTGAAGAGTAATCTCCTCGGAAAAGCAGTGCTGCTGAAGGAGGCGGTGTAATTGACTCTTCTATAATAAGGAGCAGAGCTCAGGCAGCATTTGGATGGAGAACTTTCAACCATTACCTCGTATGTCCCCCACATTGGTGCTGGTGCATCGCCCTGTTGGCGCCGCGTGACTGCTCAGCACAGAAAGGGACGGGGCTCCCTCCACATGGACCACCTGCTTCACTTTTCCTATAGACCACCTGTGACATTGACAATGGCCCTGCAAGAGAGGCCATGGTATTATTCCTACTTAGCTGGTCAGTAACTGGAGGCAGAGAGGTAAACTGGTGATGACCACAGGGGGTGGTTAGGGGCGAAGCTCATTCTTAGCCACTGTTTTTTGTTTTTTTTTCATGAAGCAACATTAGGATTCATATCCTAGAGTATTTTGAATAAAGTGTAAGATTCAATCTAAATGCATATGAGGATGATGATAATTTAATAGGTACTATGATTGTATAGTTTTGGTCATTACGAAGAGAACTTGATCCTTTTCTGAGAACGAAACTTTTTTCAACACGCTTTAACCATAATTGCCTCTTTACAGGAAAGTTTTCTGTGCAATTATACATATCATCCCCTCTGCCTGACACGACCTTCTCCTGTAGACCCTGCCTTCTGGTAAATTTGTCGTTATCCTTCCTAAAAACTTCAGGTGCAGGTAATCACTCTACCTCTGCTCCCAGAGAGCTTGCAGCACTCGTCACTTTGAATTGCGTGTCTTCATCATCACACGCTTCAGATCCTTATATCTCAGTGGCCAGTCTGCTTTGAGGTCCAGGACTGGGGCTAATTCACCTGCTTCCACATTGCCTCTGCAAGGTCTATATACAGTAGTGCTCAGCATGTGCTTAAAGCAGAAAGCGGGGACAGAGAGAGAGAGGGAGGACAGTGTGCACCCCCTTCACCCATGTGGATTCAGAGGTTAGACCAAAGACAATACCACCAGGTCACTGAAGCAAAAGGTGGTCAGGGTATGGGAGCAGAGGGGTGACCAGCGTATTTCAGGGTCTGCAGGAAAACTGAGAGTCCACAGGGCAAGCTCATCCTCGGACCAAAGAATTGGTGCTTAGTTCATAGCTGTTGACCAGATTCCAGGAGGACACCCTCATAGACTGTCTATTCCAGTGGGTTTGTTATCAACCTCCTGGTGTTAGAGGAGCAAGGGAAAGCAGTCCACACCCCACAGGGTGGCTTCCATTCGTGGGGGATGTTACAAACGTCAAGCACCAGCCCAGTTCTTAAAAGGCATTCTCTGCCACAAAACACCCTCCTTCAGACCTCTGGGTGTGAACGTGAGGAAAGGCTCCGTCCCAGGGTCCCCTCCATGCCAAACTCCGCTGCTAGGTCCTTTACTGTTGTGTATGTGATACACAGCCACCCCTGAGATGGGGATTACCATCAGCCCGGTTTCTTCGTGAGGAAAGTGACCTTAATAGAGCTTACGTGAATTACCGCAGCTACTGAGTGAAGTCACAATTCGCCCCCAGATCTGCCTGATCCCAGGGTTCTTTCCAGTTTCCGATTCAATTTCTTTTCCGGAAATGTTTCATTTTCTTTCCTAATTCTGGAGGAAATGTAGTCATTAAATATTCAATCATAAAGCATTTTCCCCCTGGTTCAAAATGTATTTTTCATAGCCTCCCATGGGAAGACACTATTCAGGGCACTTGGCACTACCGAGGCATTTGATGTGGGCTCTCCCTTTAGTGTACTTACGGTAGAGCTGGGGCTTGGATGGAAGGAAGAGAGAGGATGGAGAACAGGGAGCCCAGGTCCCCGGGGCCTGAATCTGCGCAGTTCTGAAAGGAGGTGCCAATAGAGGCCAGTTCCTAGGAGATGGAGGCCGAGGAAAGCTTCTGGAAGATCAGTGCCAGGTGCCTGTCTCCATCTTCATTTTCTTCATTTTCTTGACAATCATAAAACATTCGGCTGCTGTTGTCATTTACTTTTATTTTCCTGTAACATCTTTTTTTTTTATTTTATTTTTCAAAGGAAAATACAATGTCTGTCCAAGAGTGCTCTCAGAGCTTCAGAAAAAAGTGATTTTGAATTGTTTTGGGTTGTGCTTGGTGGCCCTCGGAGGTGGTATGAGTTGTGTGGATTGTGGTGACGTTGGGTTTAGCAAACTCAGTGGCTCTCTTTGTCTCCACTGTCAGACGCCATCAGGACAGGGGATGGCAGATGCCCCAAGGGCTCCACCCACTTTGAGATTGCGTCTCATCCACGCCATTAGAGATTAACTTTATTTCACAGGTGAGGAAATAGCTCTGGAGAACTAACTGGTCCGAGGTCCCTCAGTGACCTTCTGTTCCAATCTCAACAGTTCCCACTGAGGAAACTGAGGCCCCGAGGGAGGTAGATGCAGCATCCAGCTTTTGCTCAAGATGATGCTGCATGCTTGGTCACCTAAATTGTTAAACATCATTGGCATTTGGAAAGCTGGAATAAGAATTCCCTGTGTCTGTTTATGAACCTTTGGGCTCAGAACAAGTATAAGGTGTTTATGAACTTTCATGCTAAAATTATTTTCATATTCATCAGTAATATGGATGTGGAACCTCAGTGGAAGATTTTATACATGCAATGTGCCACGTGCTGTTGGTACAGACATCCTGGGGGCAAAAAGATGCTTCCCGAATGTGGTTAATTTTCTCAAAAATTTGATATGTTCACATTCTTTCCTTAGGATAAATACAATCAACTCACACTGAAAAAATGAGTACATATACCTTAGAAATTGTCAAGGATTGAGGTCTGAAGATCCTAGAATATATGGGTTCTAGCAAAACTACTGCAAAAAAACCCCAAAATAAAAAAAACAATACCACATTATTCCTGGAGCTCTGTGTTCTCTCACAGGTAATGAATGCTTACAGTGTGTAAGCCCTTGGGTCAGGCCCTGAGCGCTGATTTGGGAAGAAATATCAGGAGCGGATACTGTTCATCACATGAGACAGGAGATCTGATCATATGATTGAGACAATACAATACAATAATAAGTAAGTCATGCTGCAAAAATATCAGCCTTTTCCAGGTTAATTTACAGATTTAACACCATTTATATCATACTCTAGAGTTTTTAAGAGACAAAATGTTTCTGAATTTCATCTTGTTAACAAACAAATAGGAGTAGATAAGAAATTGAAAAACAAAAGCGAGATGTAGGACTTTAGTTGATCATATGTAATAATTTCTTACACAGACACAAAACTAAAAAAGTATCGTGGCTCCACAAAGTTGGCAATAGAAAATATGGTACAGAAAACGTAGCAGTCAAATGACTTCTTCTGCAGATAAGAATCTAATGTGTTATCAAATATATGTAATAAACAAAAGGGGGGTAAGTTCTTCATTAAAATATGCTTATAAATTTGGCGAAGAATGTTCTTAAAGTTACAATTAATTCTTACCTCAGGCAGGTCATATACTAAAATATATTCTTGTTGGATTTAAGAATTAAATCCACAGCACACTTATAATTTAATTGAATATTTAATTGTTACTGGACTGGGAAGAATTTCCATAGCAATGGGGGAAAAAATATCACAAAGAAAACAGATCTGAATATATACATATTAAAGTATTTTGCATATCATAAAACTTTAAAATTCAAATTGAAAAAGCCAATGGGAAAGCATATCAGAACAACAAGGATCAAATAAAAGACATCAGGAGGGATTTCAAAGAAAATTCAAAGAATTCGTAAACTAATAAAAAATGTTAAGCTACATTAGAAATCAATACACTGATAATTATTGAATAATATTTAATGTTTGGGAAAATACTGAGATACAAACTTGAATATATACATATGGCAAGATGAACATTCAGATGGTGACATTGTACATGGTTTTAGTGCCTTCTTTTTACTTTACTTTCTTCTTCCTCTTCTTCTTCTTTTCTTTTTTTTTTTTTTAAGTAGGTTCCATGGCCAGTGTGGTACCCAGTGTGGGGCTTGAACTCATGACCCTAAGGTCAAGAACTGAGCTGAGATCAAGAGTCGGACACTTAACATATTGAGCCACCCAGGCATCCCTTTACTTTACTTTCTAATAAAACAAAACAAAACAAAACACTAACTGATGGTTAAGAAAGAAAATACCTGCATTAAAAATAATAAACCAAAAAGGAAATGAGGCACAGATGAAGTTCTTTGGGGCACTGGGGAAAACAAAAATTTCTAGGGAAAGTATTATTTAAATTCTCTCTCTCCTTTCAGGTTTCCCTTTCCCTTAATTCCCCCACTATCAAAAAATCACCCTAAAAGTGGTTGTCTCTCCCACCTCAACTCATCTTTCCCTTCATGTAATACTTTTATTTAGACTGAAAAACAATAACATTCAAAAGACTTTCTTCCCATAGTCACAAAATACCAAACCTCTATTCCTTGTTATATCATGCTGTGCCCTTAAGAAGGCTGGGTCCAGAACAAGAGGACCAAACCTCACCACCCCGATGCTGGGCAGTGAGCTTTGTGTGGTATCACACCCAGTACTCAGGAAGCTCCAGCCTACAGGAGCAGGCACCCTTAGCTCCATTTACAAACCAAGAAAAATTTCAGAAGGTGCAAGGACGCACCTAGGTCTTCATGTAGCCAGGGAGTGGCAAAATCTTGGATGTAGGTGATGGGAACCATATAGGTAATCAGGCAAGAAAGGTAGGCAGGAAATGTTCTCTGCCTCTCAGCTCATTTACACTGCTCCATCACGGTGTGCTCCCTTAAAGGGACAAAAGGTGCCTTTGTTGAGTGCCACAAGAAGTCGGGCATTGTGCTGGGGACTTTCTATGTTGCGGTGTATCCTTATAGCAATGGCAGGATAAAAGCTATTCTCATCTGATGGATAAAAGTCCCCGAGACCTGAGACCTGGGCAGGCTGGTGATGTGCCCAAAGTTATACCACCGAGAGAAGTTCCCGGTAAATCCCCAGGCTTGGAGGAATGGTGGTCTGATGACACAGAGGACCCCATTGTTAGCTCCCTTATGCAGAGATGGCAAACCCTGGGCCATCCCAACTCCCACTGCAAGCAGCCTTGGGTCTGCTTTAGTGCTTTTGTTTCCCTGTGGTGGAAGTTTCTGTGTGATCCCCTGCTGTCATGTGCTTCAGCCTAGCTCCTCGCAAAATTCTTCTTACAAAAGCCCTAGAGAAGCATGAACCATCCCCCTGCCCCCCAGGGGAGTCGAATGACTTGGAGTGAGATGAAGCAGGGTCTCTACTTCTTACATATGTATTTGCAAATAAATGGGCATAAGCAGTTTCCCCAGCTAGACCTTGTACAAAAAAAAAAAAAATACACATCACAATTAACACAGACAGGAAGTACCTCTCCAACTATCGCCATGTGACTCCCCTCACTCCTGAGGACACCCTCCCTCACACATACATAGACATTAAGACCAAGAATTCACAAACAAAGCCAAACACAGACACCATTAGTAACTTCCTTCTTCCCATCTCCCCTCCCCCCGCTGTTGCTATGGGCAACTGCTGCCAACAGGTACCAGAGGTTTGAGGCCACATGGTCAGGCTGACTGCATGTCACATTGCAGCTCCAATAACTGTGTGTGGGTGGGAGAGGGGCACTCACCGGATGTGTTCTGGAATTAGTCCTCAGAATAGCCTCTTTGTCAATCTCAGATCAAAAGAGCATGGCTGTGTCCAGATAGAGAGATAATAGCTGAATTCTTGGTAAAGCAGAAGTTTCGTTTCCACAACTCCCTAAGAGTGTTGTGCATAACAGGGGTGAGAAAGTACTAAGCATAAGCACCCCATCTGGAGAACCTGTGACGTGCTGGGCTGGCACCTTACGTAGAGTCCCGCCATCGTTCCTTTGGGCGAGCCTTGCACAGTCAGCATTCCTATTCCCATTCCAGAGGCTGGGCGGGTCACTTACCGAAGAGCACACGTTCAACGCGTGTCTGAGTTGGGACCCAAGGTCTTTTTATCTTTCTTTTCTGATTCCAAGCTTATTCTTTTGCCAAGGTACTGCCCTGCTATCTCTGGAGTTCAGCTCCAGGGCAGGGCTGCACCTGGTGGGGAGGGGTGCTAGGACGGAAGTCAGGGCAGCGCATCACTTCCTGTCTGCAGGTGTTTGGATCTGGCTTTGCTACCGATGAGCTGTGTGCTTTGGGCTTGCTCTGGACCCTCTAGCCCTCCAGAGGGGCTTGTTGTCAGTGATCTGTCTTCCTGGATCTTTATGATGCTGCCCTCAGCCACCTTCTCTCCCACTGGGTGCTGGGGCGTCCAACCCGCCTGCACCTCCCACTGCACACTGCTTGTCCAGGACAGCGATGACACTCTTCTGTGATGTTTCGGCTTCTCATCTGTGTAACCATGAGGCAGGACTGCAGCACCCTGTCCTCTTACAACCTATTCATCATTTAAAACAAAGTAAAACCAGGAAGGCTAATATCTCCCAATGTTTAACCCAGCTGAAAATAAAACGAGGGTAAATTAGGTCCTAGACATAAATAAGATAGCAAGAATGTGAGAATTCAATACATGCTGCGTGTTCTACTTTTCTGGGTCCCTTCAAAGCGTAGCGCTGTGCTAGGCACAGCCAGGATATAATATGTTTATAATGTCCTGTTAAATCAGCAAATAAATTGGTGATGTCCACATGGCACAAAGCCCCTTGGCCGTCTTAGCTCCCCTTAAGCGGACATGGAGACTCTGGAGCCCCACTCGACAATATAAACTAGGTCAGTTTTTGTTTCTGTTATTTACAAATGAATTCAATTGTACTCTCAACTGATCATTCTGACTGGTCTTGCTGAACAGGGAATTATGTCAGTTACATACAAAACCTGGGTATTCTGTCTGTCTCAGAATTAGCTGCAGTCTGATAAATGACCACATACACCCAGTGATTGAGCGACCTCAACAAGACAGAGAAAAGACAGCCTGCATGTAGCATGTCCAAATCTCACTTTCGTTATCTGGATGAACAGAAAAAAATGATATAATGATACTAAAAATAATAAAATAAGCGTCATTTTGGTGAGCTGCTACCAGGTCCTGGGTCTTCCACAGAATAGTGCGTTTTTTCTTCTTTTTCTTTTTCTTCTCTTTCTTTTCCTTTCTCTTCTGCAAAGGTTAATTTGATGTGTCAACTTGGCTGGGCCGCAGAGCCCAGATATTTGGTCAAACATTTTTCTGGATGTTTCTGTGAAGGTGTTTTCTTGGATGAGATTCACATTTAGATGGTTGAACTTGGATTGAAGCAGGTTGCCCTCCATAGGGTTGACTGGCCTTGTCCAATCAGTTGAAGGCTTGAATGGAACAAAAGATGGGCCTCCCTTGAACAAGAAGAAATTATGCCAGCAGACTGCCTTGAAGTTCAACTGCAACTCTTGCCTGTGTGTCCAGACTGCAGGCCTACTCCATCAGAGTTTAGATTTGCCAAGAGTCCACAATCACAGGAGCCAATTCCTTATAACGATCTCTCTCTCTCCTGCTGGTCTGTTTCCCTGGGGAACCTTGACTACTATACCTTCCTTTCTTCTTTATTTCCCTCCTTCCCTCCCCCTCTCCTTCCTTCCTTTTAGATGAGGAAATTGACTCAAGGAAATAAAGTAAATTGCCCAAGTCTACTGGCTAGTAAGTAGTCCAACTGGGACTGAATTCCGGGTCTGTCTCCCTCCAGAGCCCCCAGAGCTTTCCCAATCCCTCTCTGTGAATTGTGAGGTGCCATGCAATCAAGAAGGCCAATCTTTTTTTTTTTTTTTTTAACATATCATGTATTATTTGTTTCAGAGGTACAGGTCTGTAATTCAACAGTCTTACACAATTCACAGTGCTCACCATAGCACATACCCTCCCCAATGTCTATCACCCAGCCACCCCATTCCTCCCACCCCCCACCACTCCAGCAACCCTCAGTTTGTTTCCTGAGATTAAGGATTCCTCATATCAGTGAGGTCATATGACACATGTCTTTCTCTGATTGACTTATTTCGCTCAGCGTAATACCCTCCAGCTCCATCCACGTCATTGCAAATGGCAAGATTTTGTTCCTTTTGATGGCTGCATAATATTCCATTGTGTATATATACCACATCTTCTCTATCCATTCATCTGTTGATGGACATCTTGGCTCTTTCCACAGTTTGGCTATCGTGGACATTGCTGCTATAAACATCGGGGTGCACGTACCCCTTCAGATCACTACATTTGTATCTTTGGGGTAAATACGCAGTGGTGCAATTGCTGGATCGTATGGTAGCTCTATTCAATTTTTTGAGGAACCTCCATACTGTTTTCCAGAGTGGCTGCACCAGCTTGCATTCCCACCAACAGTGTAGGAGGGTTCCCCTATCTCTGCATCCCCGCCAACATTTGTCGTTTCCTGACTTGTTAATTTTAGCCATTCTGACTGGTGTGAGGTGCTATCTCATTGAGGTTTTGATTTGGATTTCCCTGATGCCGAGCGATGTTGAGCACTTTTTCATGTGTCTGTTGCAAGCAGGCCAATCTTGTGGCAAATCTGGCTTTTGTTTTTCATCTCTCCCTGTCGATACTGCACCTGCGAGAGCTTCACTGAGTCAGACTCTTCAGAAAGTCTGGGGCCTCAGAGAGCCCCACACGGAGTATTTATTGTCTCTCCTCTGTTGTCATTTGCAAATAAAGCAGACATTTTGTTAGTAGTAACATATCATGTCATGGAAAAAGGGAAAAAATATTGTGTTCTCTCCATGGGTCTGTCCATGCAAAGTGTAGTCAAAGCACCTTCTTAAGCTCTCTTTTCCTTTCCATTCCCACCTCACCTCCCGAGCTCATACTTCCATCACCTCTTCAGAGGTGGTCTCTTTCTCTGCTCCAGCCAGCAGTGTGCTGCCAAAGAACCATTTCCCCAACAGAGACAGGATTTGACTATCCTAACCCTTTCCCCCACTGCCAGGCTAAGACTTACCGATCTTATAATCCCGTTCCTGGTCCTAGCTTCTTTGTATGACAAAATCCCTCATTATCTATTTTCTGCCTTAATATCAAGTCTCCTTTCTCACTAACCCTTCATCTCACCTTATGCTCTAGCCATAATAAATAACAGGCATTTTCCCCAGTGGTAGGTTGTATTATTTTTCAAAATATTCAATGCCTTTCCTTATTGGGCCTTTCCATGTGGAGCATTAAACCTAAACCTGGGTGTCAGTCTTGGCCATGTGACTTGCTTTAAAAGGTAGCAGGAAGTGACAAGGGGCACTTCTGACCCCCTCATGCCATTCTAGCGCATGTCCTGTGGTGGGAGAGCCACATGTCCCAGTCAGGGGATGCACCGTCAGCCTGGATTCTGGAATAAAGATGGTGTGGAGCCAACGCTAAATCAGTCTGTGATTGTCATGTGAAGTGAGTATGAAATTCAGGTGTATTGTAAGTTGCTAAGATTTTAGGGTTGTTTGTTATCATCATATACCACGGTCTGTGCTGACTCAACCCTCCCTTATTCTGAAATAGATGGCCCTGCTAGGGCTCACGTGCCATGCACTCTTTTTTTATTATAGCACATATCACATTAAATAACGTTTGTTTTTTACATACTTGTCTTTCCTATTAGCTGGGAAAAACCTCAAGGGCAAGAGATTGTGTTTGTTTGCCCCTGTATCTGTAGTGCCCAGAACAGCCTGGCGTTTTGGAACATGTTGTTCAAATGTACCGAATCAAGCTCTTGACCCACAATTTTTGCTTAAAGGGGAATTCATTGAATTAATAGGAATTGAAGAAATTATTATCAATACCTAGGATCAGAGAGAGCTGTTGAATATGTAACTAAGATCAGAAAGGTATGCATTATAGAAATGAGCAGAGCTTGCCTTTCCCAGTAAGTAGAAATTATGGTGTATAGTAGTAAGGAAAAAACTCTGAACATGATGTCAGGGTCAGTATGGGACCATTCAAAAGACTCTCCGCTGAAGTCCTGGGCCATGTGGATTCACATCTCTTTGGCATTTGTCAAGTAGAAAGACAACATTCACAATATTCTTGCCTTAAAAGGAAGAAGAGATTTGATCGTGGACAAAGTATGTAATGAAAGGATATCAACTCTCATGGAGTCAGTGATTCATAAGAGTCCTGCCGACACTCATCTTTCTGCTTCAGCTGAGCTGAGATGTTGCTCACTGATATGTGCTGTTAATTGTTTCCTTTCCACAACTTCTCTTACTTTGTTCTAATGTTATCCTGCTACCAGCAATTTATATTTTCCATGTATGCGTAGAGGCTAAGACATGTCGGATATGTATAAAGCATCCACAAGAAGATAAATTTCTTGAAATATTAAATCCAAGTAAGCATACAAGAATGGATAACTGATTCATTAATTCATTTACTTACTTAAAAATGAATATTGGTAGGTTCTGGTTGTTGGTCTGCTGCTAGCAACCTTACCTGAGCATCCTTCCTAGTCTAAGGATTGGTCATTAAGAGGATATCCTAAATCTTTTTCTCTTTAGTTTTGCCATCTGCTTTCCCATAACATAAGGTAGTTAGAGATTTGGTGTACTTTTGAAATTAGCAAGCCCAAACACCTCATTTGTCTGGGATCAAGTTTGTAAAAAAAATGACTCCTTCAAGGTCAAACAGTGAATTTGTCATCAAAGCCAGGACTAGAACCAGAGTAGCTTGTGTCTTAAGCTTTATTTCATTCCTTTATTCTTTCACGTAAAAATACTTTTTTTGAAGGACATATTGAAGAGAATTTCAAAGACCTTCAAGGAGCTTCTGTCATGTTTTTCAGTAATTATGGCAATGATTTCATACTAACCTCTAAGTTGATTTATTTGGATTATAACTCATGGTCCATACATAACCAAGGGGTACAGTTCTGGAGCAGCGGGAATCAGACAGACCTGGGCTCACAACTTGGCTCTCTCCTGATCACTGCAAGTTCTCAGACAGGTCACTTAACACATCAGAGCCTCAGTTTCCATTTCTGTTCAACAGGTGAAAGCTACCTACCCACTGTGAGGATTACAGGAGAAAGTGATCTGCAACTGACAAGAGGCAGAGTGCTGCAAGCCATTATCATTTCAGATGTGTTTTTATACACAGGGGGTTCAGACGAAATAGCATCTCTCTGTTCAACTAGGCCAAGTGTAAGCTTAGAATTTCCTGAATACATACATTGTTAAGCATAGTGTTAGTATGTAGGATTTAAAAATACATATATTTTTTCCTTTCCTCATTAGTTTTAGCATGTGATTTCTCAGTAAAAACATTTCCTTTGTGACTTTCATGAAATCACTGTGATTTCCTAATAAGGAAATATACTCAAAGTCTACCCAAGGCTTCTATTTCCCACTACTTAGGAGTTGCAGATTATGGGAGTAATCACTGGGGCTCTCATGCTAATTGTCCATCCAGTTTCCAACTGAGACTGATGGGCAGAATAATACATGCAAGAAAACAAACAAAATGAAGAAGTTTTGAGAGGTTTTTTTTTTTTAGGTTTATATTTATAAAGGCTTTAATTCCAATAGACATCGTGACAAATTCCAATGTAGACGAGAAAAAAAAATATATATGTGGTTGTTCAGCCAAAGGTCAAACCTGATTGACTGATTAATGCATCTGTTTGGCACACAATACAGACCCCTGGGCTCAAGAATAAATTGGAATGTTGCTAGGCTTAAGGTGCTCCCTGGTCAGGGAAGTTTGGAGATGCATCAGCAAGTAGGTACAAAGGTATGTTACAGACTCTCTGGTGAAATTCTGCACAAGGAGTAGAATATAATCCTTGGGGGGACAGGGGTGCAGATAATAGGTCAGGAAAGGCTCCTTGGCCAGGATTGAAACCAAATAGATGTTTTCTAAGTGTGCCTGGGCTGAAGAAGGAGTAGATGGTCGCTCTAAAAAAAGATTAGTATGAGCACAGACATGAAGACTATGGAAGAATTTTGGGAATGAGACACAGATCCTAATGTCTAAGATGGTGTAGTATAATGGTGAGAGGGAGAGAAGATGAGGATTGGCACAACGAAAAGCTGGAGAAGTAGGTTCAAGTTTTCTAAGTAAGTGAAGATGGGGACCCAAAGCAAGAGAAGAGAGTGGGTCTGGATATAAGAGACATTTAGGCAGTAACATCATGGGATGTGTTCATGTGGGAGAAAGAGTCTGGGATGACTCAGATTTTGAACTGGATCTACTGGCAATGTGGTGGCATGCAGCTGAGGAAGGAAATCTAAGAGAAAGAGACTTTTTTTTTGATTGATGATTGTTTTTTTAATTAACATATAATGTATTATTTGTTTCGGGGGTACAGGTCTGTGATTCATCAGTCTTACACAATTCACAGCACTCACCATAGCACATACCCTCCCCATTGTCCATCACCCAGCCACCCCATCCCTCCCATCCCCCTCCACTCCAGCAACCCTCAGTTTGTTTCCTGAGATTAAGAGTCTCCTATGGTTTGTCTCCCTCTCTGGTTTCATCTTATTTCATTTTCCCTTCCTTCCCCTGTGATCCTCTGCCTTGTTTGTCAAATTCCACATATCAGTGTGATCATATGATACTTGTCTTTCTCTGATTGACTTATTTCGCTTAGCAACCTTCTAGTTCCATCCACGTTGTTGCAAATGGCAGGATTTCATTTTTGATGGCTGCATAATATTCCATTGTATATCTACACCACATCTTCTTTATCCATTCATCTGTCAATAGACATCTGGGCTCTGAGAAAGAGACTTTTTGACAGATATTTTCTTTTGATTCCAAGAAATAAAATCACTTTCTTATTTGTAATTGTGAACAAATGTAAAGGCGCTTCTTGGCTGGTGGTTTGTGAGACCACAAAAGAACACCTGTCCCTGTGTAAATTCACTAACCAAAAACTTGTTGACAGTAGGAGAAAGAAGCATGGCCAGATAGGGAGAGAAAAAAAAAAATAAATGGAAAAATGTAATCTATGGAATGGGATAAACCCAGATTCAAACCCTGGCTGGACCACAAGCTGTAATTTGACTTTGAGGACAGTTTTTTAATTTCTCTCAGTCATGTCAACATACGTGGGTTCATACTATGGTAATTAAATAGGCTAATGGATATAAGTGCCAAAGCATTCAATAAACTTCCCGCCTCTTCCTTCCCTTCCACTCTTCCTCGCTTCTGTTGTGTTTGATATAACCCAGATACCCGGGCTGAGAGTGAAGGAACCTAACTTCTTTCCCCCCACCCCAGATAACTCCCTCCTGTCTCCGTCCTCCTCTTCCTCCTTTAGCAAACTCTAAGTGATAAAGAGTACTTACTACCTTCTGCCAGCCGGGCTTTCCTCCTCTCAGACCCCCCTCTGCTGGTGTTCTCTCTGGCATTCCGCGTGCTCGCTCTCTCTCCAGCTCTCGAACACACTTAAGTTCTTGATTTCCTCTGACAGCTTTTTCCAAACATATAGCATGCTCGTGTTCCCTCCAATCTGGAAAAGACCCGTCAAAACAAACCCGCATTTCCCTTAATCTTGCCGCCCCTGCATCCTGTTTGTCCTCCCTGCCATTTTGTCTCAAGCACTGCCATGCTAGTAATAGTCTCTGGATATCATTCCACACTTATCCCCAGGCCTCCTGTATGTGGATTCTTCACTCAAATGAAGATGGAGTGGTGTCTACCACTACCTTCCCAGCTCAGACCTAGAAGGTGCAACCATCTGGAGTTTTGTTACCCCAGAGCTACTAAGGAGAGACAGGATACAAAATGCCAGAAGGCAATTTGAAGGAATTGGAATGGGAGGAAACTGGAGGTGCCATCCACACTAGGCTGAGAAACCAGGAGACAGTGGCCATGGGAGGAGAAAATGGCACATTTATATGGGCATTTGGTTAGGGCAATGGGTACTGAGTAGTTGCCTAAAGTAGTAATTGTCTACTTTTTTTTTTTAAGACTTTATTTATTTATCAGAGAGAGAAAGAGAGCATGCACGAGCAGGAGGAGCGGCAGGCAGAGGAAGAAGCAGGCTCCCCGCCGAGCAAGAAGCCCGATGCAGGACTAGATCCCAGGACCCTGGGATAACGACCTGAGCCAAAGGCTATGCTTAACCGACCGAGCCACCCTGGTGTCCCATTATTGTCTACCTATTATTATTATTATTGTTATTATTAATCAGGCAATGGATTCCTTTTGAGAATACAAGCCTATAGACACAAGCTATACAAAGCCCCTATAGGGGCTGTTCTTACTGACACTGCTGTGGAGAGCAAGGGCTAGAGCAGAACAGAGAGAGTCTCCCCATGGCCTCCCCGGGTGGGCACCTTTCCTCCATCTCTCCTCCTCCAGATCTCTACTGCTTTTGACACGAGTTCTCTTTCTTCATCCATCCTTCCTCTGTGTTTGACATCCTCTGATTTGGTGGCAATGCACTGCTCTGGTTACTTTCTGTTTCTCTGAACCTGCCATCTTGCTTCTCTGCACTCTTTACTCGCTCCATTTGGCCCACATCCCATGGCAACGGGTGCCAGAATTCTGTTTTCCCCTCTATCCCGTCTCTGCTGTGGAGAACTCATTCAGGCTATCACCTCTACAGAAAGATGATCCACACTTACATCCCTGATACCGAACCAACTTGAGGGACTGACGTCCACAGAACACCCTGTATATTGTGACTCAGCACATCGAATACAAAACACAATAGGTCTGTCCCCAGACATTCCCCACTTTATCCCATTGGCTTTTCTCTCCCTGCTGTTTCTGTTCATGCAGACCTGCCAACCAAACTTGACCTCTGCTGCTGTCCAGGTCCCTACAGCGATCAGCGGACTGTTGCCTGATCTTCTTTTAGAATTCTTCCCTGTTGTGCCATCTTGTCTCCATCCCAGGTGCCTCTGCTGGTCTCACCTAGAGCCATATCATGGTCTGTCTTGTCTACCACCTTCGTGCCCAGGCTTCTTCTCTCCCACCATGTGCTAACAGTCTGACATTCTACAAATGATGGACTCCAACTCAGGGAAGATTAGTGATGCTCCCGTGGCTACCTGCCATGTAATTGGCAAAGCCAGACTCAAACTTGAGTCTTCTGCCTCCAGATTCTATGCCTCCAGATTCTATGTTCTACACTTAACATTTCTGTAATTGGGATGTTTCACGTAGTTATGCACAGACACCAGAAAAGGTGGGCTTCTACATTTGAAATGGGCGAAGAATAAATACCAACTATATTCGCTTAGGCTGCTGTGTGAATGATAGAGCTTAAGAGGAAATGGAGCCAAAATGATTCTTGCAGAAGGGCATCCAGCATGAGCTCATGGAGGATTTCTGAGGAGCAGCAGGAAGAGGCCCTTCACAGTTGATGCTAACAATTCTGTGCCATAGACACCATTCCTCTGACACTCATTCATTTTATAGCTGAGTAACTTCAGACTCAGAGAAGTTAAGAAACCTTCCCAAGGTCACCCAGCAGAGGTGGAAAAAGCTGGTGTCCTATCCCATCTGTCTCCAAAACTGGTTCCTCCCCAGTCCATCATCTTCTTAAAGTCTGGGAACTGTAACACACATACACACACATACCTTTGCACCTCTGTCAGTGAGTAAAATGTATCTAGTGGATTAATTTAATGATTAATGGATTAAATCACCATATCTCTTTCTTAGGATTCAAATCATTTCTCCTGATTCTTATTTGGTATCATGTTTTTCATGCTGTGTCCCTGGGATAACCTTGTAAGAAATGTGTCTTTTCAACAGCATAACAACCTCACCTCATTCCTCTCCCATACATTGTGCTGAGCAAAAGTCAACTTGCACATAGTCGGGCTATAAAAATGCGTGCTCACGTTGTTTTGCTCTTCTCTCACTTCGGCCGCAGAAACCCATCTGCATCGTGGAGTTCAAGGTCTCAGGTAGGTTGAGTGGTCCAGTTTTTCATCCCTGGCTCTCTGACTGACCTAGAGCAGAAGCCAGGATGGAGCCTCTACCTTCTGAGCTGATAAGACCTTCTCCAACCTCTGCAGGGCGTGAGTTCCTGCCAGTCAACTCATTTCCATCAGAACAAGATTCTGTCTCTGTGTCTTTTTATCTTGGAAAAAAAAATGAATGCCTTTGACGGTTGTTCTTCCCTGATGAAATGTCTGATAAGCTGTCTCACCTAGACAAAAAGTTACTTTATCACAGTGTTTTACAAATAAGGAGAAAGTTGTCAAGATTCAAATAGAAGTGGTGTCTAGCTCTCTGGCCTTGACATCACAGGGATGCCGGTTTGGCATTAGGAATGTACGCGTGGATCACCTTCCCACAGGGGTGGTAGCTTGAATATGTTCCCTGCATTGTCTGTGAACTGCAGCCCCATGGGAGGCTGGAGCGGGGACACAGGAGGATGGAACACACCCAGAAGAACAAAAGGAGGGGTGGCCTTGACCGGGGGCTGCATGGAGATGTAGCCCCCTTCATGACAGAACAGCAAAAAGCAAAGAGACTGTCAGTCTCGGACTTGCGATCAAATCCTGATCAACTTACTCACTAACCTTGGGCTGTTATGCAACATTCCCGCTTCAAGTTTAAAAATCTATTTAAGAGGGAAAAGAACCTATCATTTCTGCTGAGCTAACTATGTGCCAGACACTCTAGTAGTTACATGTTTACAAATATCACCTCCCCACGTTCTCACAAATCTACAAATTAGAGATCGTTTCCTTTCCGTTTCAGATCATTGATTTTTTTTCTTTTTAGAGATTTATTTATTTACTTTAGAGAGACAGAGTGAGGGGAGGGGTAGAGGGAGAGGGAGAGACAGAATCTCAAGCAGATTCAGCACTGAGTGTGGAGCCTGACCCGGGGCTGGATCTCATGACCCTGAGATCATGACTTGAGCCAAAACCAAGAGTTGGACACTCAATGGACTGAGCCACCCAGGTGGCCCTCAGACCATTGATTCTTTATATATATATATATATATATATATATATGTATATCCACCTTATACCTTTCTTCTTTTGTTTCCAAGTTGCTTAGGAATTTTATAGTCAATATATCCTTAACTTTAATGAGCAAGATTCAGGAGACTTGAATTTATTGAGCCCTTCCTAGGGGTCATGCATTGTGTCAGGCACTTTATATCCTTACATCCTTAGGTTATTCTTTTTTTTTTTTTAAGATTTTTTAAATTTATTCATTTGAGACAGAGAGAGAGAGAGTGAGAGAGAGAGCAAGCATGAGCAGGGGGAGAGGCAGAGGGAGAGGGAGAAGCAGGCTCCCCGCTGAGTCAGGAGCCCAATGTGGGGCTCGATCCCAGGACCCTGGGATCATGACCTGAAGGCAGATGCTTAACCATCTGAGCCACCCAGGCACCCCGTCATCCTTAGGTTATTCTTTAAAAAAATATCTTTTACTGTGGTAAGAATACTTAATATGAGAACTACTCTCTTACAAATTACTAAACGTACAATACATTATTGTTGACTATAGGCTCATGCTACACAGTAGATCTCTATAGCTTATTTATTTCCTTGAACTGAAACTTTATGCCTGTTGATTGGTGAATCTTCCTTTCCCCTCCCCCCAGCCCCTGGCAACCACCGTTCCATTCTTAGAGTCTATGCATTTGACTCTCTTAGATACCTCCTATACATGGAATTATATGATATTTGTCTTCCTATGACTGGCTTATTTCCCTTGGCATAATGTTCTCAAGGTTCATCCATGTTGTCATGTGGCAAAATTTCCTTCTTTTTCTATGGCTGAATTATTTTCCGTTGTACGAATATGCCACATTTTATCCATTCATCCTTTGATAGACACTAAGTTCGTTTCCATATGTTGGCTGTTGGAAATAATGTTGCAGTGAGCATGAGGATATTAAATCTCTCCAAGATCCTAATGTCTACATCAGGCCTAGAGGCAAATATAATGCCCATTTGTAGAGGGAAAAAAGATATTTCAGAAGACTGCATCTCTACACTGGAGTTACCCTGTTAGTAGTGGCCAGCTGGGGACTCACACTCAAGTCTGGCTACCTCTAAAGTCTTGGCCCTTTGCACAATCCATAGCCACCAAGCTTTTATTCTCTTATTATCTCTTCCAGGGCTCTTGAAGCCATTGAAAATGTCTCATCATTTTTGATTAAAGATATAATTTTGTAAGTCACATCAGTCTATCTTTATTAAAATCTAGAAAATTCCAGTTTGTGATACTGAATCAGTAGCAAAATTTACAGTAGCTAATTTTTTAAACTTAATTATGCTAATTGCTATTTCTAAGCATAATTAGCATTTTGAATTATTTAGTATAATTACATCAAACAACATGTTTAATTTGTCACGTCAAGTATAATAATTAGCAATAATTCTTGAAAGGATGTCATTACAAGTTTGAGGTATTTACAGGGTGTAATTATGTCAAATGTGATAATACTAAAGAGTAAGACTAAAGCTTATAGAAAAATATTGCTGCAAATATTTTGAAAGTTTAATGTTGTGGCCATTTTAAATATTTTTGTTCCTCAATAGAAGTCAAACTTGTCATGGTTTGGTGGTCTGCTTACAAATTAAGAGAATAAAATCAGGGTCTCAGATTATGGCTCAACTAATATTTAATCCATCAAATATCATCCCGACCAACCCCCCCCCTTTTTAACTCCAGATTGAACAAAAATAGTTTTCCATATTAAATAGTTATATTTGAAAAATGACTCTGGGGAAATAAAGATAATCCAGAAACAAATGGATTTCTTCCAAATAAGGAAACGAAATATCAGGCTAAAGTAAGAGGTGAGTTAAGTTAAGAAGCCCAGCTGTTCCGTGGCTGTGTGGCTTGCCAACTCACCTGACATATTTAATTTTCAATAACCTTTGCTGTAGGATGGCGATAATGCATACTGTTGCAGAGGGAAGTGAGACATGGCTAAACTGCTTTATAGCTATAGGTGGTCTACCAGTGCATGTATTTACATTGTTATCTAGATATTCCTGACATCATCAGACACGGCAACAGGAAAAAAGAATGACTAGTGGTTGGAGGTGAGCTGCTTACCAGCTGAGTCGTTCTGGATAAGCTATTTTACTCCTGAGCTTTGGTTTCCCCACCTATAGAATGAAGGAAATCGTACAAATTTCAAAAACATGCTGAGGACAAAATGAGGTGGTGAGGATAAAAACATCTAACTTAGGGTCATCCACGTGACTTTCACTAGATGAATGTTTGGATTTACATTAAAGCAGAGCCCAGAGACCACATACTGGAAAAGCTGGATCAAGAGTCTTGTTTCCCTACGTCCCTTACTCCCCAGTTTCTTGGAAGATGGAGTGAATGTTGTGATTAAGAGCCCAGCCTTTGGGCTTAGCCTCCCCTGACCTGGAAGCCCAACTTTAACTACTTACTTATTAAAGGTTTAAATAACTAAAGGACCCTTCCACCCCTTCAAGTTTGTACGGTAGCCCCTCGTTATCCTTGGAAGGTATGTTCCAAGACTCCTGGTGGATGCCTGAGACATGGATAGTATTGAACCTCATATAGAATGTATTTTTTTTCCTATACATACACACCTATGATGAAGTTTACTTTATAAATTAAGCACAGTAAGAAATTAACAACTTTAATAGTAAAAGAGAACTATGACAATATACTGTAATAAAAGTCACAAAAGTGGTCTCTCCCTCTCTTTCAAAATATCTTATTGTCCTGTACTCACCATTTTTTGATGACGTAAGATAATAAAATGCCTTTGTGATGAGATGAAATGAGGTGAGCGACATAGGCGTTGTGACGTAATGTCCAGAAGGAGTCATCTGCTTGTGGGTAATTGAAACCATGAAAAGCAGAAGAGTGGATAAGGGGAGACTCCTATAGGTCTTTGGGACAGGGAGAGGAAAGGGATAGTTTGTAACGGAGGAATTCTCCTGCCTCCCAACCAAAACTGATTGGGCAATCCTTTTGCTATTTCTATTATTTGAATGATTTTGCATTAGATGGTTTTACGTATCTGTGGGTATGTGAGATTCACACTTGGAGCCCCAAGCTCTGCAGAGTCAATTGCACTTCTAGGGGCTTGTTCACCTGCACCTACACATGGCCCGGCTACTGCCCACCCTACCTGTGACTGACAGACATCGGTCTGTTGGGATTTATTGTGGGCACTACCTCTTCTGTGGGATCTTTCTCTAACCTCATGCCTTGAGGTAAAATGGGTTGCTCCCCTCTTTGTTGTCCTAACTCATTTGCAGCACAGAGCTCTATGATAATATCCATTTAACATGTTATTATAGATCTCTGTTGTCCTTACTTGCTTGGTCCCTTCCATCGCAATAATTGAAACTCTCTGAGGGATAGGGCCTATGTCTTGAATATTTGATGAATATCTTTACATTCCCCAAGATCTAGCATTGACAAATCATATGGTAAGAGTTAATAAAAAACTCACTGCATGAGTTAATAAATGAATAAGCGTGGGCGTGCTGTCTAAAATGAGAGCTAGCTAATAGTAATAGAAACTGTTTAGGATTTAAATTCAAAAAGAAATGGCTAAGTTAACGTTCACTCATTCATTCATTTATCAATTCTACAATTACTTATTGATCATTGGCTAAGTACCATGGCCTTGGTTAGGGTCTGGGGATGTATCAAGAACTTCATTGAACACAGATACATTTTCCTTATGTTCTAGTGCAGCTGTTCTCAGAGTGTGACTAAAGAACCACCTGTATCAGAAACCGGGGGTGTGAATAAACTTTTGACATGCTAAACTAAATCCTCTTGGTATGGGTTTTGGGCTTTCCATTTGTAACAGAGACTTGATTCTTACAGTTTTTCAAGTTAGAGACTTAATGGATTACATACGTGTTGACTCAGTGATACACTAAATGTATGAACCTGGAGTAGTTAGCCATCATTTCTGAACCTTGATTCCCTCATCTGTGAAATGGGACTGGTACTATGCATTGTGGAGATTAGTGGTGAGGACTGTAAGCCCTCTCTTTAAGGTGCCTACTAGGTGCTCAGGTAGGCTTCAGTGATTGTTTCAAAGGACGTGATTTTGCAGGCACCTGTGCTCCTGGGAATGGCATGACCATGAGGTTTTCTTAAACCAAGTCTTGGTTTAAACATAGAAGCAAAAGCCTCCACTTAAAGTGAATGACTTCTCACTTAAATGCTTATGATGGTGAATGTTATAATACATGTCTTTTACTGCAATTAAGAATGGGAAAAGTAAAAAGGAAGCAATGTTAAGAATATAAAAGAATGACTTGTCAAGCCAATCAGTTTTGTCAGCTTAGAGGTCATGTAAAATTTCAATGCCAGGGAATATTCAATTCAGTTGGACAATAATTTGCCAATTACCCACCCAAATGTATGTGCACAAAGATATGGGGTGAGGTTCTTGACTTCCAGCAGTTCATAATCACATCAGGGTTCAGACCCGTGTGTTACTAGAAATTGGTTGTATAGGGAAAAAGCCTGACAAGCCTACCAGATCCCAGAGAAGCAATATAGAAATTGGGATGGCAGTAGACTGCTCTTACTACTCTGTGGCTGTTGGAAAAACAAAGGGAGGAGGTGGTGCGACCAGAAGCTGGTGACTAGGGTCACCTGGGGTCACCTGGCAGGAACTGAAGCCAGCACGAGCTTCCCTGGGGGAGCTGAAGACACAGAGCAGACACAGAGGGTGCTGCTGTTGGGGACAGATTTTGAGGCAGAGAGAAGGAAAGAAATGTTCTGGCTTTGCCCTTCTCAGCCTCCCATCTCTTAGTGTCCCCTCATATTGGCTGAGCCCAAGCTGAAGCAGCTGCACGAGGACCTGGGAAATGGAGATAGGGCCAGCCCTCCTGCCACACAGAGCAGGGGTGGGCAAGGATGGGGTCTGCAAGCAAAGTGGAGACTGACAAGTAACGGAGAGTCAGTACAAGGAGGCTGCACTAGGTGCTGGGATGGACGTGGATAGGAAGAGCGAGAGAGAGAGACGAGAGAGAGAGAGAGACAGAGAGAGGACAGCAGTGTCCTCCTGTGGGAGCCAGGCTGGCTGCCCAGGCACAGACTTGCATTGGGACGGAAATGAGATGAGATCACCGTGGTTTGGCATCCTTTGCACAGATTTTTCCAGTTGAGATGTTGCATCTTGCCAAAGCACCCTTTAGTGATCAGACTCAGGATTCTCAAACCAGCCGATCAAATCTTCGTGCAACAGAAGTATAAACCAGGCTCTCTTGTTACTGGTGTATGCTGAGAAACACCCTGCCTCAGGCACTCATGTCTACTGTTTGTCTAGTCTCCCCATTTAGTGACAGGTGCTGGGGAAGCTAAATTGTAGTGACAGGCTGTTCTGCGAGCCTAGAACCAGGCTGAGGAGGACACTGGAGAATCTTCAGACATAGTGCAATTCAGCTACATCCCCTCTGCAGGATTACTTGCATTTCATCTTACCTAAGACACACCAAGTACAAGAAACACCGTCATCTTACGAACCACCAAGAAGCAGGATGAGGAGCAAGAGGAGGGGAAAATGCTGTCATTATATGGTAACACAATGCTTCTTTATCACTTCAAATTTGTATCTTAGACTTATCGAAAGAGCTGCTTTTGGAAATGTTTATTTATTCATTTTAAACTCCAGTATAGTTAACATATAGTGTCCTATTAGTCTCAGGTATACAATATAGTGATTCAACAGTTCTATACCTGACTTAGTGCTCATCAGGATAAGTGTCCTCTTAATCCTTTTCACCTGTTTCACCCATCCCCACTCTCCCCTCTGGCAACCACCAGTTTATTCTCTCTAATTAAGAATCTATCTTTTTTTGTCTCTTTTTTCTTTGCTCATTTGTTTCTTAAATTCCACACATGAGCAAAATTATATGGCATTTGTCTTTCTCCGACTGACTTATTTCATTTAGCATTGTATCCTCTAGATCCTAGATGCTGTTACAAGTGGCAAGATTTCAATGTATAGATATACATACCACATCTTTTTTTTATCTATTCATCTATGGATGGACACTTGAGTTGCTTCCACATCTTGGCTATTGCAAATAATGCTACAAAAAAAAAAAAAAAACATAGGGTGAATGTATCTTTTCGAATTAGTGTTTTTGGTTTCTTTGGGTAAATACCCAGTAGTGGAATTACTGGGCATATGGTAATTCTATTGTATAGTGTTTCAGATACGGAAGTGAAAACTATGTGAACAGCGAAGTCCAAGTTCGTGACTGTTCCGTTAGTGACAATTCCATTAACAATGCCTTGTTGGCAGTGATCTTAAGACTCTCTCACTTAAGATGCATGTGGATTTATTATGTCAAAAAACAAAAACAAAGCCCTACAGATTAGACCTGATAGAAAAATGGTAGCTTCAAGAGATAAGAACAGTTCTTTATGGTTTTTTTTTTTTTTTTTTTATCAGCTAGAGATAATTTGTGTTACATTAACTTGACCTTGCTCTTGGGTTCTCTTTGAATCCAACCTGCAGGCAGATAACTCTCTACCCACGTGGAAGAGATCAATACAAACAGTTCAGTTTCACTTTCCTTAGGCAAAACCACACTTGGATATCTGTGATCAGGTGGGGCATCTCTAAATCCCCGTGGCCTTTGTTTAAAAACCGAATTTGAGCCACCATGAGATGTGACTGATATCACCCATTGCATTTCAAATCTTCATTTCCATCTTTTTTATTGCCATCAGGAATTTCTGGGGTGCTTTCCATCAACTGCATAAAGAGAGATCTGTTCAGTATTTTTCACTTGCAAATGTCTTATAGTCTAAAACATTTTTTTCTCTCATTTTCTTATTTGACCCTCACAATAAAGTTGTAAGGAGGACAGGCATCTAATATGGAATTGTTATCTTTTGACAGATGAGGAAACAAAGAATCTGCTGTTCCGCCAGCCACCTTGATTGCATGTCTACGGCCATACCACCCTGAACGTGCCGGATCTCGTCTGCATGCCTCTTTAAAAACAACTGGGTAGAATATTATCGTAAAACATAAAGCAATTACTTTATCTGGTGGTCAAACCAAATAAAGTGGTAATCTGTTACATTGCTGGGTCTGAAACAACAAAACAAAACACTGATTATGTTGACTGTGTTGGAGTTATTAACGAATATGTTGGTCCCTGCCATGGTACCCCCCTAAATGATTATCAAGGGCAGTTTGACTGTATGTCATTTTCTACCTATATTTGCTTCCTAATCCTACCTCCACATGATATATGCCTTTATTATATGTCACCAGAGAGACACGGGCCAGGCTTCATGCAGTGGATACGCTATCCTGGACTCACTAAACGAGTGCTGAATATGTACCAGGCACCATGCCAAGCCCTTCCCATGCGTTACCTCTAGTCCTTCTGGCGATCGTTTGCCCTAGATATTTTTATTCCCATTTGACCAGGAGATGCAGAGAAGGCAACCATCCTGCTAAACGTTGTTCAGCCAGGAAAGAGCAGCATGAGAATTCCTTCACTGATTCCATGACCCCTGCTTTTCTATCTCTCTCACACCGATTCCTAGAAGCCACCGTGACACTAAGAGGCTTCACTTCTCTTCAAGACTTGGTCTGGAATCCATTCCTTTAGCCTTCTAAGAAGGTTTCTCTTCTATCCAATCGAAGTTGGGAATCCCAATTCTACACTGTACCCATCTGCATCCTAGCAGGGCAGGCTGGGTGCGACCACAGGATGGGGCATTGAGAGTCGGCACAAACCGGAGATAAAGCTGTTGACCAGCTTGCAGTTCTTTGTAGGTCTTCTGCTGAATCCTCAACTGTCATGTTGCCCTCCCAGAGAGCAAGGCCAAGGGGGGACACGTGGGGTGAACATAACTGTTCTATTATATGCCTGTTGCATTGGGAGTAGCATTTAACGGTGCTGGCAGAGGTGTGTGGATGTCAAATCCATTTCCTTTCACTGCACTCCTTGTTGAAAATATTCACTTTTAGATCACCTCTCTTTATCCTTGACTACATCTAAAGGCCAGGCTTTGGGCCAAAACCTGCCTTGGCTTCAAGGGAGAGATTTCCTTGTAGATTCTGTTTATGTGAGAGAGAGATGATTTATCATTCATACTCTTGAAAGATACAATGAATGTGTCAGGCTGATGGGTGCACACATGTACCAAGAAAGACCAGAGATTCCATTGCTGACACATGGAAGTGTCATAGATCCCAGAGTTAGAGCCAAGATTAGAGGGAAGTAAGTCAACCCACTCCCCCTTTCCTGGAGAAAAACAAATTAGGGCACCTGAGCTAGGAGCTTGCACAGGCTCCAGATCGAGTAGGCATTTAATTGGCATCCGCAGGGCTGCTCCAGCCACAAATCCATCCTCATGCCCCATTCCAGCCAGACAATATTTCTCACTGTGAATCATAGAAATTTCCACTTACCACTATCTGCTTTTGTGCTTGCATTGTTGCATGAAATGCCCCCATTTTTCTAAATATCCTCTTCTTGTTGGGCTGATGAACTCCTGCTCTTTCTTCAAAGTCCAGCTGAAATGCTGTTTTCTTCCCCGGCTACTTGAGGGGCAAAGCTGTCTGCCCTTTCCGGTGGACACTCCCACCACCGATTTATATATATTTGCTTTTAGCACATGTGGATCATTTTACAGTGCATCAGTTCAGACTCGTCCCTTCGATTTACAGTAAGCTTTTCAAGGGCCTTATTCTTCACTTGCTCCCCTACCCCCCCCCCAACCCCCGGTGCAAATCACAGTTTCCAGGGACATTGGAACCACTTAGCAACTCCTTGCTGACAAAATGATCTTCATATATTTAATTTACATATTTCCTGCTTTGTTCAAAGAACTTTTAAAGCAGATTGGAAGGAAGGAGGAAAGTAAGGAGAGAGAGAGGGAAAAAGGGAGACCAAGGAAGAGTAAAGCAGGACAGTCAGGGTTAGGAAGGAGAAGTTTGGGAAAAGTAAAAGACGGAGAACAGGTGTTGTGAGACCCATCTTGGGCAATGTAAAGGCTTTGTGCTATCTCTCAGCGTTGGATGAATGTGCAGAGACACAGGAAAGAAGCAAGTACCAGGGTTTGGTTTTATTTCTGCCCTGAGCGTGGGGTTGGTAGGATGGAGACTCAGAGCCCCCCGCCTTTCTGAGTTAAGTGCCCCACCCCATGATCAGAATTTGAAGCCCTTCTGCACCTCCAGTGGGGACCACCGAATCATGTGGTCAAAGGAGGTAAAACATTTCCACCTTTTCCTCTGTTTTTAATTTATTTTATTTTTTATTTATTTATTACGGCTTTTCAGTTTCTGTAGCTTCCTGTTCTGCCCATCTACCCTCAGGCCAGTTTCGCCTGTGTGTTTCTGGACGCCAGCAGGGCCTTCCAAGTGCTGAGAAATACCCATTAAGGAACTAAAAAGAGCTTCCTTTCCTCCCACTGTAAAATAGTTACGAGGGACACTTGGGTTTGGAGGGACTTTCCACTCCACTGAATTCTGTTCGGCTAAGCTGTCACTGTTTTTTCTTCAGGCTGTCTAGCTATGATTCCACCCAGGACAAGCATCGCTGCCTCACATTCATATCCTGTGGCTTATTTTGGACAATTTAATCAATATTTCATCAGAAAATGGTTTTTTTATGTCCTTGGGAAATGTGATTTTTGAAACATTGATTGCACTTTTAAGTAGAACTGTTCTTAAAAACCGTACTAATTATTTTTATTTACAATAAGCTAAACAAATGTATTTAAAACAAAGAATTTGATAAGTTTTTGCAGATGTATATGCTCGTGAAACCATCACTGTAGTCAAGATAATAACCATATCCATCACCTCCAAATGTTCTTTGTGCTCCTTTGTAATCATTCCTTCCTGCTTCTCTCTCTTTTTTTTAAAAAAAAGATTTTCTTAATTTATTTGGGGGGGGGAGTTGCATAGGGAGAGGGAGAAGCCAGTGCCCTGCTGAGCAAGGAGCCCTATTTGGAGCCTGATGTGGACCCAGACATGGAGACGGATATGGAGCTGGATGCGGGGCCTGATGGAGGGCCGGATGCGGGGCCGGATGTGGGGCTCGATCCCAGGACTCTAGGATCATGACCTGAGCTGAAGGCAGATGCTTAACCAACTGAGCTACCCAGGTGCTTGCTTCCTGGTTCTCTGCACCCCTACATGCTTTCTCTCACTGTACATTCATTCATGGTTCTCAGAATAGTATCTAAATGGAATCACACAGCATACACTCCTTACGCTACCTTCTCTCAATAGACATCATTATTTTCAGATTCATCCATAGCATAGCAATAATTTGGTCCTTTTTATTCCATTGTATGGGTATACCACAACTTGTTTATCTATTCACCTGTTATTGGCATTGGGATTATTTCCAGTTTTGGTCTATTGCGATTAAAGCTGCCATGAAAATTTTTGAACAACTCTTTGTATGGACATACACTTTCTTTTCTCTTGGGGAGGTAAGTAGGAGTAGAATGGATAAAATGGTAGATGTTCCTATCAAACTACCTCCTAACATGGTTTTGCCATTTGACCTCACACAAGCAGTGTATGAGAAATTCATGTCCTCACCGACACTTGATATGGTCGTTCTTTCTAATTTTAGCAGTTTTAATAAAGGTGTGTAGTGGTGCTTCACTGTGGTTTTAATTTGCATTTCCTTAATGATTAATGATATAGAGCCTATTTTCCATGTGCTTTTATCTTCTTCAGCCAAGTGTCATTCAAATATTTTGCTCAGGTTTTGTGGTTGTTTATTTTCTCGTATTGAGTTTTGAAGGTTTGTTATGTATTCTGGATACAAGTAGTTTGTATACTTTGTAAATTTTCTTCTCCATTCCTGGATTCTTCTTTTTATTTTCTTAACAGGGTCTTAATGTTGTAGCTTTGCCTAACTCAAGCTCACAAAGGTTTACTTCTAGAAGTTTATAGTTTTAGCTTTTGAATTTAAGTCAATAATCCACTTTGAGCTATTTTTGTATATGGTGCAAGACATAGATCTAAGCTTATTTTATTTTATTTTTGCATGTGGGCATCAAATTGCTGCAACATCATTTATTGGAAAGACTATCCTTTTTCCTCTGAATTACTTTTGCATCTTTGTTGAAAATCCATTATCCAAATACATGTGGGTCAATTTCTGGGCTCTGTTCTGTTCTATCGATCTGTCTTTCTATACTTGCACTAATACTATGCTATCTCGGTAACTGCATGTTTATAATAAGTCCTAAAGTCATTTGTTTTCTGTCTTTCACTGATCACTGTCTTCTTGCTGCCTGATGTACACTTGAAAACCATTTTCTCATGTATTTTGTTAGTTTGACTTTTATTTTTTTCAAGTGGGAAGGTAAATCTAGTTCTGTTATTCCACCTTGGCTCAAGGAGGGAGATAAATTGTATTGCTTTTGATCCACAGAATTACATCTCCAATATTAATGAAAGCCCAAGGGCAAATACAATTTGAGATATCTTTCCTTTTGGCACAACTTTCCAAAATTACACACATATGTATGCATCTAGGATGACAGTTAACAAAGAGGTAAGTTCTGAGCTAGATCTTTTTGGTCTTACCTGGGTCCAGTTGAAGGATCATTATGGTTGTTCTGAGGACAAAGCATTATTGATTTGTGACATGTGAGGAATCAATTTTGTATCACATTCAGTTCCAACAATCATTAAACGTGTGACGCTGTCATGATACTTAGTTTGAGTACTGGGGAAATGGGACACTTTGGATATATGGAGCATAGAGAAGTCAGTGTGTCTCGTAGAGACCTGGGTTTCTCATAGGCCACCTTTAAGACCACATTCATGGAAGAGGTCAACAAATGTGGTTGAATAAAAAAATAAAGAAGGGAGGTCTGACTATAAAATGATGAGGCTGGTTATGTACCCACATGGTCTGGTATGGTGGAAGAATGCAGACTTTGAACTCAGAGAGAACTGGAGTCTAATTCCAGCTCCCTATTGATCTGGCGGGTGAGAGAAGTTAAAATATCCAAGTTTCAGCGTCTTCATTTTTAGACTAGCGATAACATTACCAATCTCCAATATTATTATGGTGATAAAATCAGATATGTGTGTTATACACCTAACATAGAGCATGGCATACATTAGGCATCTAATTAATGTAAATTCTATCTCCTGTAGAGCAGCTCACTAGGAAAGATAGAATCTTTGCATGGTTATTGCTCACAATGTGTAAGGGACTGATTTAAGATGTGGAGGAACAGACTTTACAATTTCTTCATTGATGCCAAATCTTTGAACTTTAGGAATGGATTTGATTTTTGTAAAAAGCCAAAAATCATTCAAAGACAAGGCAAGTAGCTAAATGGAGTGACTTACCAATGGGGATACAAATAAATAAACACAAAAGAATGTGACTATAAAATCACGTCATACAAAGTCAAGAGTTTCATAAGCAAGCCATTCTATCAATTCCCATTTTTGAAATCAAAAGTGTTTTGAGGATTGCTATACAATAGGAATAAGCTTTCTTCCCTCTTGAAGGAATCGCTTGGCAGGAAATACATTCACATAGACATATAACTTCTGGTGCACCAAAAAAAAAAAAAAGTAAAGAAAAGAAAAAGTCTAATTTCATTACTATCTGATCACATCTTTTATAATCCCTTGTTACAGTTTGTGGTGTCCTTTTCTATACACTCATTTGTAACCGGATGAAACAGAGGCCGAGATGTTTTAAGTACCTGGCCCAAGGTCTAACTATTGGTAACTCACAGGGCTGAATTTTGAACCCAAATCATGCTCTTCCCATCATATTACCCCCCTTTGTGTGTGTACCCCAGTTTAAAAACATCTTGCTTTCAGAACAGAGTTAATATAGTTAATCAATAGATAATACAAGGGGAAATAGTTTGAGAAGTAAGTGATGCTACAAATTATTACTATTATTCTTCTTACTAATTTTTATTCCCAGTGTCTCCAGCTGGAGATAAATGTAATCTGCAGGCATTCTAGAAGCGTGACTTCACTGTCCTATGGCTGAGTCCTGGCAGTTGGGCAGATGTACTCAGTGATTTCAGAGAGATTCCCAGTCATTATCCCAAGAGCTCCAAATGCAACAGGAACTGTTTTTCTCCACCTTTCTCAAGCAAATTCAAGTTCAGAGTGCTGGGATAATCCAGCTGCATCCCATTAGACTCCTTCAGACAGGCTGGGAGAGGAGCTGCAGAAAACACTGGCATGCACCTTCTCCTCCCCAGGGGCGCTTCAGCCTCTCACCGGGGCACACTTAGCAGGGTGCGGAGAAGGCTCAGGCCCGCGAATGCAGGGATTCCTACAATGGGGGCATTGTTCTCTGGAGCCGGCTGTTTATTGCACTTTGAGAGCGCCCACACTGTGAGTCAAGGGGAAGCCGACCAGAGCTCCAAATCAGCTCTGCTCTGCCTTCCCTGACCCAGATTCACAAATGTCTGGCTTGAAAAACCATGCACCTTTGAGGTCAAAGCGGGCCTGTCCCTCTCTCTACCTATACTTATTACAAACCATCTAGGCAGATTTTGATGAAATATGGAAGTCTAACAAAAATGAGATTATAAAGCAAGCCCCTGGACCTACATGAGGAGACATGGCCTAGGTGAGTGTAGAGACCACAGAGCCCCTGGCTCTCCCAGCTTTCTTTAGACCTCAGCCAAAGAAATGAATCTTCATCTGAATTGGAATGAGAGGGTCCTTTCTTCCTGCCTTGCCAGAGCCCGTAGGTCTCACCAGTACACCCTATTGGGTTCATTGTTTGGCAGTTTTTGCTTATCTCAGCTCAGGGAGAAGGCATGCATGGACAGGCACGTCAAATCATTATCAAGCCTCAATTTTAAAGGGATAATCATATTTCATTTCACTAGTCAATGGTGCTATTATGTCATGACAGTGGAATGAGTTACCATTGAATTAGATTGTTAACACTTCCAGATAGCCAAATATAAAAACCTTTAGCTCCTCAAAACCAACATGAAGATAATGCATATATATATATTTTTTGGCTAGAGTCCAATATTCAGGTAGCTTCTTTACTCCCTAGTTAATGTTAAAGACAGTGAGCAGAAACTAGCAAATTTAGCATATTGGGAAACGTTTTGATGTTTAATCTTAAAAAAAAATGAATTAGGTATTATTATCCCTACTATTTAGAAGAGAAAATTGCTATTCGGAAGGAGAAGTGTGTACTTCGTAATTATCAGGGTAGTGAACAGTAAAGCTGAAACTTAAATTTGGGGTTCCTAGCATTTGGTGTATTACTTTTTATATCCCTTGACAAACCAACAAATATCCTTTGGTACGTTCAGGCTAACACATGAAGCGGGGTAGTCCAGGAAATGTCTCAGGCTATAGATGTGTCTATCTATTTAGGAAGTGGGAAAAAATGCACAACAGTTGATGGGGAATAGGAGTGATCTGGACAGACCTTTGTCGCATTCCTTATTCCCCAGTCATGGCTTAGGTCACCCTAGTCAAAATAGGTAACAAAACCCTGGTGAAGATTTAATGGGGATTAAATATGAAAAGGTCTGAACTTGAGGTCAGATAGAGCTGTTAGAGGGCCTCCAAGATTGGAGAGGTCCACATTCTTCCTTTTATGAACTTTAACATGGGATGTGTGAAGGTGAGACTCAATCGGGGACATTTGTCTCTTGCAGCCATGCACAGAAAAACTGAATTACAAATGCTCATGCCTTCCCAGTAAGTGGCTCCCTCTTCTACCTCAAGGGCTCAGGAGATATTTGCTGAGCTGGCTTCCCTGTTCTCATCCAGAGCCACACTTCCCCAAGCAAAGCAGGACAGCTTTGGCCGCAGAACATAGGAGGGCTACCAAAGCCTTGGGGAGGGCCCCCATTGGTGGCCTGGCCTCAGCCATGTTTGGCGATATCCAGGCCATGATGTAAGATTGAGTTGTTTGCTTAACTTTTTGGTGAGAACAGTGTGTGGGGCTCTACTTGTATCTTTTTCCAGTTCCTGATATTTGTGTTATTGATATGTTTCTTCCTCCCTTCAGAGCTACCTACATGCAATGGAATGCCTTCACAGAGTCCCCGCACTCCCTCCCCACTGCTTACTCCTTGACTGTCCCACATCCCGGATGTCCCCCTCCTCTCCCCCTCCCCTCCCCACATACTCAGGTCTCCAGGATGGGACAGGCCCTCACTGATGTTCCTTAGTAATCTGACATGTCCCACATCACAGCAAACTCTGGTAAGGCTGAGCCCCAGGGTGGCAAGAAACCTGGAGTGGGGAATGCCGTGTCCTGGAGCTGTCATCTGGTGGAGGGCAGGGTCAGAGCAGCAGTGAGCATGCTCATCTTTCCAGAGCTCGCAGCGACCTGGTTGCTGCCCTTTTCCTGGCTCGAACCTTCATTTCTTGCCTGGAGTAAAGATCAGAGCTCATAAATATTAACATAGAGCATTCTCCAATGTTCTGCTTACCAAGCTCCTGGCTCCTTCACATGGTCAATGGCTACAGACTCTACCCCGATGTTTCATGGGCATCTCAATCTCAGCAGGTCTAAATGTGGAGTTATCAGCACCCTTGTCAAAGCTGCTTCGAACCCTGCATTCTCTACAGACTAATGAGTGGGTGCATCATCTGCCAAGCCCCCAGAGCCAAAAGCTCCCCTTCTCTCACCCCTCATCCGGTTAATCACTCACTTCCTCTGTCTCCCCTTACCTGTGTCTGCCTACAGCCTCTTCTGCTGCTCGACCCCAATGTCACCGTGCCCGTTCCTCCTCTCACTACTTCTCACCTGCACGATTATTGTATATCCACTCACTACGGAAGCTGTAAAATCATGGTAATTTCCGGGCCCCATTTTTGATCAATTAGAATTATTGAGGGAGGGACAGAGTCTGGGGACCAGTGTTCTCGAAACAGCTTGCTGGGTCATTGTAATGCATAGCTGGGGCTGGAAAACGGACCAGTAATGCAGAGCTGGCCTTGTCACCCACCTGGGTGCAGAATAGCTCTCCTGCACTCCTACCTGACCTTGAAGCAGACTCTACCCTGAGCCCTCACCCTGAGCCATTCTATCATTGCCTGGCTCCTGCCTTTGATCAGCCTCTGCCTTCTCCCCCGATTGCCAGCAAAACTATCCTTTTTCATACCAAAGGCTAGTGGTGCTACAGGCCAAGGCTACTGGAGCAAAAGAAAACAAATCACACTACTTTTAATTTGTATTTCTATCTGGGCATCTCCCAGCAGGATGATATTTTGGAAAACCCTAGTCTGGGAGGCAGGGGATCTCGCTTCTGCCCTAGATGTGTCAACAGTGTTCTGTGACCTTGAGTAAGTTATTGTGTCTCATGCTCTTGGCCCCCATCTCTCATCTATAAAGTGAAAGAACCAGATTAGATGTTCTCTTCCATGTGAGTTACAAAATCTCACAATGATCTCCATCATTATGTGTTTCCCTCAGAGCTATTTGTGTTCCCAGAACTTATGTCTTACCTTGAAACATTTATTTTGTTCTGTAACTGAGCTTCATCCAGCTCAGATGTTATCGTAACTAGTCATTTTTGTCTGTTTTCTCTATGATTGAGCCTGGCACAAATCAGTTTAGTTTTGATAAATGGATTAAAGACTTCTTGGTGAGAGAGAAAGAGGAGAGAGAATGAGAGAATGAGGGAAAGCATGAACCCAAAACTCCCAGGAAATACCAATACGACAAGGACAAAGAGACACTTGAGATTCACAGTCCCCCACACCCTTCAAAAAGTACAACCATCAAAATTATCCCCAGTCCTAAAAATAAAGAAATTAGCTATTCTGGGCTTTTCTACTCACAGAGTACATGTTGGGACGCTGGCTAGATCCTTAAGCCTTTCCATTCTGCCTGCCTGCCGAACCCAACCCAAGACACTCAGCTTCCAGATTGAGCAACCAGGTCTTTTCAAATGGAGTCCTGAGGCATCAGCAAGCTTTTTACAAAATAGTATTTCAATGAGGACTTAAGTATCATTGAATTACAAACAGATGGTTCATATTGCCTCTTAAAAATACCAAAAAAAAAAAAATATATATATATATATATATATATATATATATGCTTAAAATCAGGAAGGAATATTTGACACAAGCTTATGCAGGGTTTCCCAATCTTTCAATGGTTACAGTGCCAGTGTGTTGCATTTAGTGGACTCCAAAGACCTTGAAATATGCTCTCAGCACTCAGTTTTCTTATCTGCAGAGATGAGATAAACCTCCAGGATCTTAATAGATCAGTCTTCTCAACCTTGGCTATGCATTGGAATTACCTGCAAAGTATTGACTAGCAAACTGAGGCTTTGGCTGGGAATTCTGATGTGATTGGTCTGAATGGGTCCTGGGCACTAGGTTTTGTTTAAAGCTCTCTAGGTGATGCTAATGGTCAGCAAAGGTGGAATATGTCTGTGATGTGGGACTTCAAGGAGCCTGGGCTTTTCAGCAAAGAGCATTTTTCTTCATATTCTTTCAATGAATCAGAAGGGGGAAAAAAGGATATGTTCTGTGTCCATGAGGGCTAGAATTATAGGGAAAAGGTAATGATGTTTCAAGGCATCCAGAGATAGAAAGATTGCCTGGGAAGGTAGTCGAGTTTCATCACTTAAACCAAACATAGACACAGAGAAGTTGTAAATGGGATTCTAGCATCAACTGGTAAACAAGTGTTATGGATTGAATTGTTACCCACCCCCTCAATTCATGAATTGAAATCCTAACCACCATCACCCCAGAATGTGATTTTATTTGAAGATAGGTTTTTGACTGATATAATAGGTAAGATGGGGTCATTTGGGTGAGGTCTAATCCAGTATGCTTGGTGTCTTTATGAGAAAGGGGAAATTTGGAAAAAGAGGCATGCACATAGGGAGAACACAATGTAAAGATGAAGACAGAGATTGGGGTGATGCCTCTACAAGCCAAAGATTGCCAGTGAACCACCAGAAACCAGGAGGAAGGCATTCCCGTAGTCAGAGTTCTGCAGGGTTCTGCAGAGAAACAGAACCAACAGGATATCTATATATTCTATATATAGATACCCTATATATCTTATATATATATATATATATCCTATATATAATATGTGTACATATATATATATGGGATACACATGCATATACACATGTACATACATAAATAGGCATATATATATACATATATATGTATATATAAAAGGAGATTTATTATGCACAATCAGATCATGATACTTTAGAGTCTGAGAAGTCTCAAAATCTGTCCCCTGAAAAGCTGGATACTCAGGAAAAGCCAGTAGTATAATTCAGTCTGAGTCTGAAGGTCTGAGACTCAAGGGAACCAAGGATGTAAATCCCAGTCTGAGGGCAAGAAAAATGTGAAATGAGGTGTCCCAGCTTAACAGTGAGGCAAAACAAAAAAGAGGAGAATGATTTTCTCCTTGTTCCACCTTTTGTTCTACTCAGACCCACCCACACCAGGGAGGGCAACGTGCTTTACTGAGACCACTAGATTCAGAATGCTAATCCCATCCTAAACACCCTCACATACACACCCAGAAATGATGTTTAATCTGAACACCTCGTGGTCCAGTCAAGTTGACATAAAATTAACCATCACATGCATGGAACAGATTCTTCCTCTTTGCCCTCAGGAGAAACCAGCCCTGCTGACACTTTGATCTTGACCTTCCAGCCTCCAGAAGTATGAGACAATATATTTCTGTTGTTTAAGTCCCCCCAGTTGGTGGTGCTTTGCTAGAGCAACCCTACCAACTTTTACAATACGTTTGATAGTGTGTAAGACTCCTTTCGATCAGAGATTCTCAGAGAGGACAGTTAAAATGGGAAACAAATCAGCATTAACTGAGTCCGTATGGTGAGCACCTAGTGCTCTATGAGGTGTTTTGTATACTCAATCACATCTTAATACTTGTAACAGGTTTTAATGACTGGTGTGATCATCTCCAATTCCAGAAGAGAAAACTTAAGTGAAGGTCACTTAGGTAAAGAAATCTTCATAAACATACAAATAAAGAAACAAAACAAAAAAGGGGCGGGGAGAAGGATAATTTTGGATCTGTTGAAGTGAGACCTAAAATTTTACATATCTGAAAGCCCTTACCCTCACCCCCACTTGGGTCTGTACTACACACATCTATTGCATTCTTTTCCTTGTAGGAAAAGACAACATAAACATTTGTGAGTCCGATAATGTGAGCATCTGGTCGAGGGAAAATTACCTCCACTTGGGATGGGAGAGGGTCTGGCTATGGGGGTGTTAGTCTGCTCAGGCCGCCATGACAGAATACCACAGAATACCACAGAGGCTGAAACATAGAGAATTCTTTCCTCACACATCTGGAGGCTAGAAATCTAAGATCAACATGTCAGCGGGATGGGGTTCTCCTGAGGCCTCTCTTCCAGGCTTGTAGATGGCTTCCTTCCTGTCTTCACGTGGTCTTTCTTCTGTATGTGTCTGCATGTCCTAATCTCCTATTCTTATAGGGACTGCTGCCATGTTGGATTAGGGCCTACTCAATACTCTAATTTTATCTGAATTCCCTCTTTAAAGGCCCTGTCTCCAAATATACTCCCATTCTGGGTTAGGGCCCAGCAAGTTGGGGAACACGATCCAACCCATAACCAAGGAGCTAGGGAAGCCTCCAGGGAGGGAAGCATTTGCCCTGGTGCTCACAGGGCAAGAGGACTTTGGTGGTGCCTGTGACATCAGAGGGAGTTTATTGCCTGAATGATTCAGGCTTCTGTCTACCATGGACAGAGGGTTGTTTCGTTTGTTTTCTCCCTAGTCTGGTAGAAATTTATCTAAAGGGTGAAGCAGAAAGATCGTTGAAATTTACAGACACTGGATGCGATTTCATTTTTGTGGTTGTTCTCGTTGCGGGGTGTGGGGCTGGGTCTGCCCTTGTTTCAAAGCTCTTCCCCTTGACTGCCGGACTGTCCAGGGGCACAGATGCCCACAATACCATTTCCATCTCAGACAAGGCCCTGAGGTAATGCAGTTTAAGCCAACAGTGAAGGTAGAGCTGGTGGTTTCCATCTGTAAATGAGAATGAGAATATGAGAAGAGTAATAATAATGTTTATATCCCATGATGGATGAGAATGTTTGCTTCATCTGAAAAGACTGGTGCCAGTGGGTACTCAATAAGACTTAGCCTCCTGCCTTTCCCCTCCAAGCCAGGTAGCTGGGCATAAAATGGTGACAAAACTCTAGCCCAGGGAACAGTAGTGGCCGAAGTCTTCCAGAGGACTTAAGCAGGCAAAGCCTAGCATTGGCAGGGTTTAGTATAGCTAAATATATATATATATAATAAAATATATTATATCTCCTATTCTTATAGGGACTGCTGCCATGTTGGATTAGGGCCCACTCAATACTCTAATTTTATCTGAATTCCCTCTTTAAAGGCCCTGTCTCCAAATATACTCCCATTCTGGGTTAGGGCCCAGCAAGTTGGGGAACACGATCCAACCCATAATATAATAATAATATAATATAATAAAATAATAATATAATAATATAATAAAATATTATATTATTTATAATATTATAATATAATATATAATATATTATATATTATAATATATTATATATTATTATATTATAATAATATAATAAAATATTATTATATATATATATATATAATAAAATAGAGTCATGCAATGAGTTACAGGGCAGCCTGGGGAGGGAGACCTGCCTTGTGCCAGCCACAGGCACTGTTATCTTTGGATTCTGAACAAATTTTGTTTAACTTTTTTTCCAGAAGAATGAAGAGTCAGGAAATCAAAGCAACACAGCTCTGAAGACCCTTCCACCCACTCTTGGGAACCGTAAACCAAAGCCTACTAACCACAGCCGAGTGGATGGCTAGTCTAGACCTCCTGCCCAGGCCCCGGTGCCTCTGCCTTGAGAGGAGGCAGGGACTGTTGTTTGGCTGTCGCTTGCTTGTACAGACGCAGCCAAGCATGTGGCTCAGGACGGTCCGCAAGGCCAGATGGAGGCGCCACGCCTTGAGCAGCAGCGTTTGTGCAGCTTGGTCTGTTACACAAGACTTCCTTTCCTTTCCTTTGGCCTCTTTTGCTGTCTGGTGCAGTGGTGGGTAAAGAGAGAGCTGTCATCTGGCACATCACCAAAAGGAGAATTACAAATCACCGAGCAGATGTAACTATTTGCTTTGCATGGGACAGTGGTTGGGAAGTCTTCCTTAACTTAGAATCTTGGGAAATTGGGGATAGAGAGGATCTGTCACTACTTTATGGTATAGCTACAGAGCGGGGCTCAGAGAAGGGAGCTCCATCTACATAATGCACACGGAGAACTTCAAACTGTATTAGACTGAGAATTGTCCAAAGCTCTTGGATCCAGCTCAGTGATCCTCCCAGTTCCTCTAAGTCCTTTGTTTACCTCTCCTGGTCCCTCCTCCAGCAATGCCTTTCCCCTGGGACTGTGATGTGCCCTAATACCTCAGTTCAGTCTTTATCCCCTCCAGAAGACTTCCCTGATCCACACACCTGCTGTGGTTGAGTGATGAAACCATCATCCTCTACGCTGTCAAGTACTAGTCTCGCTGTCCTATAATTGTGGTACCCTGTATGCTCTCTAACTTTCTGGAAGGCAGCTCTTTGAGGTTAGGGGCCCAATGCAGCACAGTGTGGCACAGGGCAGATGCTTGGTCATGTGTGCTGAACTACAAGACATAATCCTGGGAGTCCAGGATTAACTGGCTCACCTGCTGGAGAGTCCCTTTGGAGCTTTGGGAATGTTGTGGCCCACTAGGATTTATGAAGTTATCTTCCATCAAAAGAGAAATAAATCCTTCTTTAAATCCAAAGATAAACTAATTCAAGGGCTCAGGAATGGGCTTCACCTTAGAATCAGGTGACCGTTTTCTAAGGAATGTTGGTTCCCTCAGTAGGGTGGGTGGATACACAGCAACAGCATAGCATTTCCCAAGCAGGCTCCTTTAGAAGCCTTCAAAAGTTCCCTCAGATCTCCTGCAATTTTTGTTGTGGTTGTTGTTTTTAAGACATTGACATCCCTCTTGTAAATAGAAATACTCTCTGAGTTGAGAAATCCGAGGAGTTAGTGCCCTGGGTTGAATTAGTATTGCCATTAGCAGGATGTAAGAGGCTGAGGGAAGGTACACTGAGTGGTAAGTAGGAGAGGCCACTGACTTGAGAGAGATAGAGGAGAAAAGTGACACCATGTAATTCATTTTTTATTTTTTATTTTATTTTATTTTATTTTATTTTATCTTAATTTGTCCTTTAAATTGTGCCTGGGCAAATGAGTTCCATGGAAGATAAGAGAATTTTCTAAATCAGTGATTTTCAAACTTGCCTGACAGATTGATTTGTAGATTTTTTAAAAATACTAATGCCTCTACATCTGAAACTAATGATATACTATATGTTGGCTAATTGAATTTAAAGAAAAAAAAAATACTAATGCCTAATTAGTATTGCCTAATACACCCCAGGCCATGAAACAAGACACTTTGGGGTGAAATGCAGGCATTGGTGTTTGTTAAAACTTCTCTAAGTCAGGCCAAGAGGAGCACCACTGATGGACACTTCAGTTTAGTGCTGGTGTGGGACACACCTACCTTTTGTAGGAGTTGAGGATCATTTACATTTCACTGTAGTCAGAACACTTCCCATGAGATAGGTCCCTCTTCTATTTTTAAGGGCACAATACAGTACTGTTTACTGTAAACACAATATTGTACAGCAGATCTCTGCTTTTCTTCATCTTGCACAATGGAAACTTTATGCTTATTGAACAACAGCTCCCCATTACCCCCACCCCAGCTGCTGGCAACTACTATTTTAGTCTCTATTTCAACATGTTTGACTGTAATAGATGCCTCATATAGTGGAATCCTGCAGTATTTGTCCTCTTGGTACTGATTCTTTAATTTAGGATTATGTCCTCCAGCTTGATCCGTGTTGTGACATGTGGCAGAATTTCCTTCCTTTTAAAGGATGAGGAATATTCCACTGTATGTATAAACCACATTTCCTTTATCCATTCATTCACTAAGTTGTTCCCATCTCTTGGCCATTGTGAATAGTGTTGCAGAGAACATGAGGGTACAGATATTTTTTGAGGCTCTGATTTCAATTCTTTAGGATATATACCCAGAAGTGGAATTGCTGGATCATATGGTAGCTCCATTTTTAATTTTTTTTTTTGAGGAACCTCTGTACTATTTTCTATTGAGGTTGTACCATTTTATATTCTCACCAACATTTCTCCATATTCTTGCCACCACTTGTTCTTACTTTTATTCTTTTAATAAGAATAGGCGTGACCCTCATTGTGGTTTTGATTTGCATTTCTCTGATGATTAGCGATATTGGGCATTTTTCATATACATTTCCATAGCCTTTTGTGTGTCTTATGAAATTGGACCCTTATCTTACACCACCCACAAAAATCGACTCAAAATGGATTAAATATTTAAACATAAAACCTGAAAATGCTCCTAGAAGAAAATGGGAGAATGGCTTCATGACATTGGTCTAGGTAATGACATCAAAAGCACAAGGAACATATGAAAAGAGGCGAGTGGGAGTACATTAAACTAAAATCCTCTGCACAGTAAAGAAGAACAATCAACTGAGTGAACAAGCAACCTATGGAATGGGAGACTATATTTGCAAATCATACATTGAATAAGGAGTTAAAATCCAAAATATATAAAGAACTTCTACAACTCAGTAGCAATAATAATAATAATAATAATAATAATGTCAATTTGAACATGAACAAAAGACTGAGTAGACATTTCTCCAAAATGAATCATTGAAACTTATTTTCCCAAAACTTTGAATTGGCCTCTGGGTCTGTTAACCCATTGTGAGTACCTTGTTGAGGGGAGTTGGGGTGACTGAGCCTTTGGAATCTGCCCACCTCTCCATGTCAACATCCTTTCTAGAAAGAAGTGCTGCAGACTCTCCTGGACACCCATGTTCCCCTTGCTCATACTGGTTTGCCATGAAAAGAGTGGACCCATCCATGAGTGTACCAAGCCCATGCCATCCACGTCTGTCTTTGAGCAAAAGAACTGAGAATGGGGAGCTTGGAATGGTTACAGCCTCCCCTCAGTTTAAATCCTCTTAAGTGTAGCATAATTGAGGCCACCAAGAGCAGGGACACTTCACTCAACTTTGGAGAGAGCATATGAGTGAGTCAAGAGAGCAGAGACTTTAGAACCAAATGTACCTGGCTTCAAGTCTCAGCACCAACATTTCCTGGTCATATATCTTGTTGATACCATCCAGAAATCTGAGCTTCAATTTCCTTTTCTATAAGCTGGGGACAATAGCACCTGTCTCAAATGGTGGTGGGGAGAATTTCAATGAAATAGCATTTGTCATTTAGTAAGCCCTCCGCAAAGTTACGTTCCTTCCCTCACCCTTTTTCCTTGGCCTCAGTGCCCACCATAGTAGGCATGTTGTGGATGGTGAGAAAATGGGCTGCTTCAAGAACTGATAAAATACATGAATTGATTCCAAGTGTGCCATGATCTACAAAGCATGAACGTCTTAGCTTTCCTTGTTGAATAATAAATGGATTTTAAAAGTCATATACTAGGGAGTTTAAATTAATCATTTATTGGAAGTGTTCCTATAAAATGGGGAATCATGTTAAAGTGAATACACAGCATGAAAACACCAATTATCCTGATAACCAGACCCAGTCTTCATTTACTGGACAGATATGAAAAAAGAGCCTGCCTATCAATCCAGCATTTGTTAGACCCAGTCCTGTCAGGAAATGCCCGTCCACAGAGTGGGCCCTGCCATTTCCTCCCCTGAGGCCTTTCACTGTAGACTGCAAGTCTGGGGGTTAGTTAGAACAACTCCCTTTTATTAGACAGCCCCCCAGCGCCAGGCACTGCACACCTCCTCGCCCATCTAATACTAATCCCCACCCCCACCTCCACTCACCCTCTTCCACCAATGAAGAAACTGAGACTCAGAGGCTAAGTGATGCCTACAGCCACTTACTAAGTGTCAGGAAAGTCCTTAAACTCTTGTGTACCGGACGCCATCTTGTCTTCCTTTAAGAGAAGACAGAATCTTCTAGAGAGAGGAGGCAGTGAATTGTGGTCTTCCTCTCAGGCCAGACCTGGATCTACAGGCTGCACGGATTCAAAGCTCCACATCATGAGGAAAGACAGACAAATCCTTAGAGATGAGATTTGAAGGGGTCAGGAGAAGATGTGGAAGAGCCAGAGATACACGCAGATAAATAACAGAATATAGTGTAACTATTGAATTATCATACAATGATTTCAGGCAGCATTTTTTGACAGGTGGTTCATGACAGCAACGAAGACCCTTAGGAGCTTGCTCCGAATCTCTCTACAGGGAGAGAAAGCTTCCCAGCTTACAAGTCTAGAGGTACAATTGTCTACCACCTGCACCCTCACATTTTTTTAAAAATTTTTTTAAAGATTTTATTTATTTATTTGACAGAGAGAGAGACAGCGAGAGAGGGAAAATAAGCAGGGGGAGTGGGAGAGGGAGAAGCAGGATTCCTGTGGAGCAGGGAGCCCGATGTGGGGCTCGATCCCAGGACCCTGGGATCATGACCTGAGCCGAAGGCAAACGCTTAACGACTGAGCCACCCAGGATCCCCTGCACCCTCACATTTTAAAGTGTTACCACTAAGACCTACAACAGACATTAAAAATGATAATTTTTGTGAAGTTTAAATGATTTGGGAAATTCCAGATACTACACCTCCTATCACTTGTGTATTAGTTGTCTTTAGGCCCTGGCCATAGTGACCTTGTTTCTGCTTCTGCACCCACTGTGCGCTATGTTCTTTCCTGTTCCTACACATAGGCTGCTCCCCTCCAGGCCCATCCACCCTATATCCTAATAACTTCTATTTTGCCTCTAGTTTCTTTTCATGCATTCTTCCTTCTAATACCCTAGATTTGATTAGGTTCACTTTCATAATTGCTTTGTCTGCATCTACCTGCCTTGCTAGGTTTCATCTCTTGTATTGCTCATCTTTATTCTCCCAGGACCTAGAATATGCCTGAAAGCATCGAATGAGTGAATGAATGTTAAATGAATTATATGTGTATGCATACATTCTATCATCTTCTTTCAACAATATGTTTTATAGACCCCCAAACATAGAAAACACGGGATATAAGATATTTACCATTAGGGTTTAGGACTAGAGGTATATTTTTGCTTATTTTTTATTTGTATTATTCTATATCTTCCATAGTAATAAAATATAATTTTTTATAATCAGGTCATATAATCAAATAGTAAAAATCAAAATGATTGCCCTAAGACTCGGTGAAGGATATAAAACAATGTATATATCACTTTCTTATCAATGCTTTTTTTTTTAGATTTTATTTATTTATTTGACAAAGACACAGCGGGAGAGGGAACACAAGCAGGGGGAGTGGGAGAGGGAGAAGCAGGCTTCCCGTGGAGCAGGGAGCCCGATACGGGACTCGATCCCAGGACCCTGGGATCAATGACCTGAGCCAAAGGCAGACATTTAACGACTGAGCCACCCAGGCACCCCTCTTATCAATGCTTTTTTGTATAAAATGTGCATTTTCGTTTGCTGAAAAATAATAATGTCATTTACATATTCATTGCTGTGTTTCACAGCTTTGACGTGGTTTTATATCTACCTCTGTATCTTCAACAACCGTTGACATTACTAGCAGAGAGTTTGCTTTTCACTTTACAGACAAGGATGCAGAGGCTCACAGTGTAAAGAGAGTTGGAGCCTGGGCATCTCAGGCTGAGTGCTCACTTGGGAAGGGTATTTGATTTCTCTTGGCTTCAGTTTCTTCATTAGTAAATTTGAGAGAGAAGTACTGACCTCACAGAACCAAAGCACCATGCTAGCATCCCTGCTTGCACATAGAAGACGCTCAGAAGCGTGCCTGACTCACATGGGGATGGTGACCAGTGCAGACCAGGAGCTGGTTTGGGCTATCTCGCTTACTCCTTTCCCATACATGATGCTGTTATTTGTAAATCAGTCACCACCTCTCCCACCACCACCGGCTTAGGGAGCAATGTACGGGATCCTACTTGTGGGGATAAAGAATTGGGATGTATCTAGCAGAGAATTTGCTCACAGTGGCCTCTGGCTCCTCAGGAGGGCAGTGGTTCTGCCGGCTGTGGGTTGAGCGCTGTGCACATCAGTGGATGTGCCGTCTCCTCCTTCCATTGGACTCCTGGGGCATCATTGCTTGTGTCTTCTTTGCATCACCGTGCAGGTGTCAAAGCAGAGTCTGGGAAGCCTTGAGCCTATGAAATTAACAGCTGAAGGGCAATGAAGGTCATGGGAACAGCTGATATGACCATATAGCTATCATCATACAATCAAGCGACAAGGATAACGTTTCTTCTGCAGATGCCTCTGCTGGAGCAGTGGCCATGCTGGATTATGCACTGTCTACCGTCTGTCTGCCCCTGGGAGTTCCTCAACCAGGCCACAGATTTAGTTGAATAACCTTTACAAAATGTCTCTTATATAGAAGACTCTCTGCCGTGCTGGGGAGATAGAAAGAAGAAGCAAATACCCATCTTCGCAGATCTGTGCATTCCCGGCCTTGAGCAGTGTGTGTGGTCCCCAGCAGGGCCTCACTGGATGATGTGAGGTGTGAATGGACCCCGACTGCTGACTCCCCTGCATTTAGAGACCCATGTATCATCAGTTTTAAATGCATATTTTAAAGAATCTGGGGAAGATGCCCAGTCCTGAAGGCCTTTAACAATTACATTTGAGCTCTTTGAGGGGCCCCTGGGGGGCTCAGTCGGTTAAGCTTCTGCCTTCAGCTCAGGTCATGATGCCAGGGTCCTGGGATTGAGTCCTGAGTTGGGCTCCCCACTCAGCAGGTAGTCTGCTTCTCCCTCTACCCCTCCCCTGCTTGTGCGCGCTCTCTCTCTCTCTCCCTCTCTCTCAAATAAATAAATAAAATCTTAAAGAAAAACAACAACAACAATCACTTTTGAGCTCTTTGAAATGTCTCTTGAGGGGGGCTTCACGGGCCTGTGCCCTGTGTCATCACATAAGATCTTGTCCTTAGAATGGCCCCAGGCGTGGTTATGACCTTTTGTCACCCTCTTGAAATTCTTAACAGTTTTTGAAAAGGGCTGTACATACACACTGGGCCTTGCAAAGTATGTAGTTGGTCCTGTGTCTCTTTCTTCTTCAAAAGAGACTCATGATACTGGAGGGTTTTTTCAGTATTAAATTATTTAGACAAAACATGTTGATGAGCTAAGTGTGACTGAATCAGAAACACGTGTGGAAAAAAAATGGAGATGAAAGAGGGATCTGTGTAAATATGTTTGAAGTTCAGTTGACCGGCAAATACTTGAAAAAACTCAACACCTTTGCTCCAGAGAAGTTTCTCTGTTCCTCCCGCACGTCTCCAGTCTCAGATTCTGAATGCCTGACCCAAGTTATTTTCATCTATGGAGCAAGTGGGCTTCTTCATCCTCAGCTGGATGTGTTTGCTTCAAAATAAACCAGGGCCTTGAACACTGTAGCTTTGTAACTATATGAGCCCAGGGAGCATTATTAACCAGGGCAGGTATTCTGCTCAGAGCCTGAGGGAATGACAAGCCTGGCGGGCCCCTCAGTGCAGAGGAAGTTTCTGGGAGTCAGAGATATGGCTTTCTGGGTACATAGAAGAATAGAAATGTGCCGTGGTTCTCTGGTTGGGCACCATTTTGTTTCAAGAACTTGAAAACAACCACCGGTGAGCTGCCTGGTGTCTAAGGTCCAGTTCTCGGACTAGTCAGGCTATAAGAGCTAACAAGAGGACTGACAGCTAAAGGGAAGCTGGTGTGTGTCCAGAGAGGGACTCACCCAACTGGGGAGATTGGGATGAAAATTCCAAATTTTTAAATCATCTCTACCATGAAATTCTGGCATGACGTTTGGCCTCAGATTTTAATCTCTTCTCTTTCTTGGGTCTCTGTGTAGCCCTGCCATTCGGGCAATCTGCAAGTCACACTCCCGATGGTGAGGGGATATATCCCTTAAGGAAAAGGAGGAAGAAATTCATATTTGTTGGGAACGTAACTTATGCTGAAGTATTTTACTTTTATGTCAGCATTTATATCTTTGAGAAGCCCCCATGAGAAAAGCATCATTATTATGATTTTATAAATGAATGAATTGAGCTCTAGAGAAGTTACATCACACTGGGGGTAAACTCTGGAACAAGGGTCTGAATGGGGTGTTAACTCACTCTGAAGACCTTGCTCTTTTTCCCCTTGCCACACACATCAGCCCTGCAGCCATAGAAAGCTCAGTTTTGGGGTGACCCTCCAGGAAGTGGTTGTCTTCAGGTGCTCTTTCCGCTCTGGGTCTGAGAGCCAGGACCTTGGTCATCCAGAGGAAGCTGCTTCACCTCTGTGGGCACGTTCCCAGTCGGCCAGTGCAAACAGTCATGGCTTCATGGCCCGCCTCCCTGGGCTGTGTGGAATTAGAGGGAACCCATAGCAGGCAGAAGTGCTCAGAAAGGAGTAAATGGCATGCGATGGCAAGGTTATTGTTGGTGATGTAATCTGTTTTTGCAGAGAGCTGAATAGGTTTATTCTGGAGGTGATAATTGGGAAGGGCTGTCCCCATGCCGCCAGGCACCATAGGCAGCCAGGTTGAGCTCTTTAAAATGAGAATTTCACCAACAAGGCAGAATAAGATGTTCAACTTCTGTGCGGGCAGAAGGAGGTAACAGCGTTAATTAACTTAGAAAAGGAAAGATGGGCTCTGGTTCTTAATGCAGGGACCTCTCTGAAGCTTGTTTTCTTCTCCAGCATCTCTGGAAAATGCAGAGAGCTATAGTTTTCACGGAGCGAACAGGTCCCAGCTCCCTCCCTCCCCTTCCTCAGCCAGTGGACTCCCAGCCTTGGGATCTGGGCTGCAGGAAGATCAGGTTCACATCCTAATCCCTGGGAAACTTTACCTCAGCTCACCGGGTTCATTGCAACCTGGAGGTGAAAGGAAACGAAGAGTTAGCTGAGCCAAGAGAGGCAATCACACCAACACAGACCAGGACCAAGTTAGGTCACTCTGGGCTTTCTGCACCGCTGCCACCATTAACACCTGGAAAGTCTTTGATTCTCACATTAGCAAAACATACCATAAAGCAAGCGCTTCCCCGCTTCCCACAGACCCTGGCTCCACTGTGAGGGGGAGGGGCGGTCACAAAGGCGCCATTCAACACTGGCAGGGCTTTCTGGTTAGGCCTCTGAGGGGAGACTTGAATGGAGTCTTCCGCTGGAATGTGCGGGCCATTCCGCATGCAACGCTGGCTGGCGGGGCTGCTGGTGACAGGCTCTTGCAATGTCCGAGGCCCAGGGGGGCGGTGGTGATGGGGGGTCAGATCACTTTGTCTCCTAGAGAAGGAAGCGGACCCCTCAGGTGAGGATTTTAGTTTGCAACATGAATTTTTATATCCACCATGTGTGAGACACTATGCAAGATGTTGAGGATGCAAGGATCCCTAACTTCAGCTTGCTCTGGAGGCTGCCACTCACCAACGCGGTGCGAGGAATGTTCGCAGTATAGGGCTGAATACAAAATAGATAGGGATGTAACGAGAGCCCTATATTTCCAATTAGAAAGCTCAAATTAGGGTTGCACACATGTGTGCATACACACACACACACACTATGACTACGAGCAGCTAATTTGGTCAAATATTCTATAAAATATTTAAATTTCAAATCAGCTATACATTTAAATTTGCATCATTTATGAACTATGTTAAATCTTTCTGCTCTCATTTCATGATGCAAGTTTATTCAAACTCTTCCTGTGGTTCCTTGGTGTCAGCATCCCCTCGTCAGAAGCACATGTTCAGCAAACACACGGCATCTTCATTTCCATCTGCTGGACAGGCAGCTCTTCTCGAATCCTTACAAGATTTGGTCCCTGGAAACGATCTCAAGCCACAGTTTCCATTCACAATTCACGATCTGTCCAACATAAATCTCTTTCTTGCTTTTTTAAGTTATTTATTTATTTATTAAAATTGTATTTATTTTAGAGAGAGGATGCACGTGGGCAAGTGGAGGGAGGAGCTGAGGGCGGGAGAGAAAGACCCTGAGATCATACCCCGAGCCAAAGTCAAGGGTCAGATGCAACTGACTGAGCCACGCAGGCGCCCCTCTTGCTTTTTTAAAAAGTGTTCTTTTAAAGCCTTGTTTGCGACAACATGCCAGGAATGGACTTCGGAGGTCAGAGCCTATCCCCAGTCTGGAGAAATTACACCTAAATTAAATTTCTTTGCCCCCTTTGTTAATAATTCCATTAGGTGACTTCTATGAAGGCTCCAATACCAACATTTATTGAGATTGCTTTGTGCTAATGCCTCTTCTCCAAATACCACTCTGATTTGGAAAAATAAAATATTGAGGGGAATCCCCTATGATTGACTTCGTGTGGAATTGGACATACTACGACTCCCTATTTTCGAAAGAATATTGTTTTGGAAGATATTTTGCCTTTTAATCTGGCCTTTGTGGTCAGTGAGCATAAATTGAAAGGTGAGGTGAAGGAAAGTGTGATTGATTTTTCCTGGGGGAGAGAGTAGATGAGTTAAGAAATCTACCAAGGAAGAGGTGGTGTCTGAGAGAGATTTGGAAGGGCCAGAGGTTGAGGTGCTAAGGACATTCAGTGGGGAGAATCACTCACACAAAGACAGAAGCATATGGCACTGTGTGGAAATGTTAAGAACCATGAAAAGTCTGAGACTTTATCCTCTGCAAGCTAACAAAGTAGCTGCCCCAGTTTCATGGATGCTGGCAGAAGAAATGTGACTCCCAGGTCAGAGACAAAGGGCTTTATTACTGAGGACACACAAGAAGCAGCACGAAGCTCACAGATGTGCTGGTTCTCCTCTCCCCCAGTTCTCTTGGGGAGAAAAGATGGGCCCTGGGGGTATTGCATGCACAGTAGGTTTGCATCACAGATGCAGAACCCCAAGTTCAAGAAAAGAGCATGTTTTCTCTTGGGCCCCAAGCAAATTTTGCAACTTTGACCTTGGAGGGAGATATTATATTTATTTTACTCAATAGTAAGCAAACCTGTTCTCTGCTCCACAGGGTGATACTATCTTCAAGGCTGTCGAAAAGACAGATCAGAACAAAATTGTTAGGGCTTCTGCTTGCAACACATGCTGAAATGTGAGAACCCAATGGAGAATTATCTCCCAAAAGGAAAAACAGATATACTTGAAGTGATTTGCTTGAGGTCACAAAGCTGACCAGATCTGCTCACGTTCTGGAATGGTCACACACATGCAATCTTGACGTCCATCACTTCTGTCACTCTTCTGTGAGATCAGTGGCTCCCCTAGACAGCATATAAGCCTATGGGAAGAGGGAAGAGCCCATATGGTAGGCAGAATTCTAAGATGACCCCTAATGACCATTCTCTGTATAACCTCCACCCCCTGAGTGTGGAAAGGATGTGTGTGTGTGAAGGGTGTCAATCCTGTAATTAGGTTACATTATATGGTAAAAGTGAAGAGAGTTTGAAGATGTAATCAAGCCCCCATTGTCTTTGAGGTAACGTAAAGAAGAATTATCCTGGGTGGACCTGATCTAACCAGGTGAGCCCTTTAAAACTGTCTAGAGGCAGCAACAAGCACTCTCCTTACTCTCCTATTGGTCTTGAAGAAGCAAATTGCCTTGTGGTGGAAGAAGCCATATAGTAGGGAATGGTGGGTGGCCTTTAGGAGGTGGATGTCTCAGTCCCTCAACCATAGGAACTGAATTCTATCAACAGCCAATGAGCTTGGAAGAGGACTTCAAACCATCTATGCTTCTAGGAAAGCAGAATGCAGACATGCGCATCACTGAGCACTCAGCATTACTGAGTTAGTAGGAAACTAACTGGGCACTGTGAACATTAGAAAGTCACACTCTCAGGGCACCTGCGTGGCTGGCTAAGCGTCAGACTCTTGATTGCAGCTCAGGTCATGGTCGAGCTCCACAACAAGCTCCATGCTCAGCGTGGAGTCTGGTCCCGATTCTCCCTCTCCCTCTACCCTTCTCCCCTGCAAATAAAGAAATCTTGAAAAAGAAAATCATACACTCTGCAGTACCTGCCCTCATCCTCCTTTGACCATTGTGGGAGAAAGGAATGCTTCATGAAAAATCAGCTCCCAAATCACAGTTTACTCATTTATTTGTTGTTGATTCAGTAAACGTGAGCTGAACACTAAATATGTACCAGTCAATGTGCTAATCCTTCTGGAAAACTCCCGATTTTATTCTCAGTATAATTCTGCTTCTGTTTCTCCTCTCCACCAGTAGAACTAATTAGATGTCCCTACGAGCTTCCCTATAATCTACCGCAGCAGCTGTCCTACATGCTTGTTCCTATAATCATGTATGGAGCTTCAAGGCCGCAGACCCATTCCCCTAACCAATTAAGTCAGGATATCTGGTGGTGGATCCCAAGCATCAGACTTCTTCTTCTTTTTTCTCATTAGACTATTTTTTAAAACCTACTATGTGATGTTAGTGTACAGCTAGGGCTAAGAAACATTGATCTAAATTATAGCTGGGAAAGAATTAAAATGCCAAGGCTGGTTGCTCAGTAAACCAGACTATTCCATAGCCTTCCCCTTTCGAGTAGAGAACAATTCCAATTTCAATTGATCAGATTAAAAATCTTTCTCAGCTTTTCTTAGACTCTTCTTTGTCTTGAGCCCCATAGCTAATCCGTTCATGAAACCACTGTGCTCTAACTTCAAAATATATTCAAAATATCACCTCCACCCCCACACCAACCCTGTCCAAGCTAACATCATCTCACATGCAGGTTATTGAAATATGGATGTTATTTCCAACTGGTCTCTATGCCCACATGCTTTCATCCTGCAGACAATTCTCAGCAAGGTAGCACCAACCCACCACCCACTGCTCAGTCTTTCCACTTCACTCAGAGGCATTTCAGTTTCCTAAAAGGTTCTACATGCGTTGGTTCCTGTTACTTCTCTGTTCCTCTCTCCTGCTACTATCCTCATCTCCTGATCCTCTCCAGGACTTACAGCTTCCTTACTACTCTCAGACACTCTAGGGATGCTCATGCGGCAGAGCCTTTGCTATTCCAATACTCTGCTTAAAATCTTCCTCCCCAGATATTCACATCAATCACTCTCTTACCAATTATAGGTCATCACTCAAATTTCATCTCTCAAGGTTCTCTCTGGCTGTCAAATTTATTTTAATTTTTTAAAAGATTTATTTATTTATTTATTTGAGAGAGAGAGTGAGCGTGAGTAGGGGGACAGACAGAGGGAGAGGGAGAGAGAGACTCTCAAGCAGACTCCCTGCTGAGCTTAGAGCCCAATATGGGGCTCCATTTCATGACCCTGAGATCACAACTCAAGCTGAAACCAAGAGTCAGACACTCAACCGACTGCCCACCCAGATGCCCCTGGCCATCAAACTTTAAATGGCAACTTCTGGCTATAAATGAAGTCTCTCTCTCTGCCTTCCCCAATTTATATTTCTCCACATTATTTAACCATCCCTTAATGTAGTGTATCTATTTGGTTACTTATTTTGTTACTTCTTTCCTTCATTAAACTACACATTATATGAGAGTGGGGTTTATTTGTTTAGTTTCTTATGATTGTTCACTGCTGCACCAGCTCTAGAAATATGCTTGACACATAATAGGTTCTCAATAAATATTTGTTGATTGGATTAATGTTATCTTGCCCCTCCAGATTCTCTTTAAATTCACTGAGTACCTAAACTGTAGCTTATTCTTATGAACCAAGTCACTGATTCTGTGAAGAATCCCCTTCTTATTTTTTGTTGTCCAAAATTTCTACCACCTTGATACTATTGTGACCAAACTGGTCAAAAAGAAAAATGATTTTTGAGGTGAAATAGACTTCAGAGCTGTATTCTTTGGTCAAAAATTTAACTTCCCTAAGCTTACATTTTCTTGCATGTAAAATAAAAACAGTATACTTCAGAAAGTATGGAAATACATATGCAAAAGGTTATTCTTTGCAACATTGTTTGTAATTGGAAAATATTGGAATCAACCTACAATGTCCATATGTAGGACATGGGAGTATGGCTAAACACACTATGGCATCTCTGCATGATGGAGTACTATGCAGCGTTAAAAATGTAAGACAGATATCTGTATGAACTGGTATATCAAGTGATTTCTGGAATATATTATTAAATGGAAAGAAAGCACAAAAATTACATATAATATGTTATCTATTGTATAAGAAAAAAGGGGAAATAAGAAAATACATATACATACATGTGTTCATTTTTGCCAAACACACACACAATAAATAAAAAATTAATGACATTGATTGCCTTTTGGGGGGGAGGGGGCAGAGAGAGAGGGAGAGAGAGAGTCTTTTGCAGGCTCCACGCTCAGCGTGAGGCTCGATCTCACAACCCTGAGATCATGACCTGAGCCGAAACCAAGTCAGATGCTTAACTGAGCCACCCAGGTGCCCCACCATTAATTGCCTTCTAAGGGAGAATGGGGAAAGAGTGGAAGGATGGGGAAGTGGGAATAGATAGAGAAAATAAGAGTAAAGGGATACTCTCTGAGTATACTTTTTTGTACAGTTCTGGCATTTAAGACTATGTAAATATCTCACATATTAAAAAAAATTAAATTAACTAGAACAACAGGGTAAAAAACCCAAATAGAATGCAAACAGAAACAAATGACCTTAACTATATTCCAAGTGAATAGCAATAAGTAACAATAAAGGGAAAAAAAAAAAGCAAAGAAACCCATTGCTTTTGAACATGGTGTTTTGACTGTATTTTAACATACTAAAGAGGAAGAGAACTATAAACAGATATTGAACTCTAGTTAGTAGGCCTATTTTTCAGTAGTGGTGGTTTAGCAAGTGTGGTACTATATGATAGTATTAAGCAACAAATAAATATATTGTGGACAAGGGGGACAGATTCTCATTTTCAGTGGAGAGAGTTAAAATATAGAAAAGGAGAAGACTAGAATGGACTTTGTAGTGTTGGTTTTGAACTGGAAATAACATTTTGAATTCTTGGTTTTTAAAATAGATGATAGGTAGGTAGGTAGGTAGATAGATAGATAGATAATAGGTACAAATAGATTTAAAAGATGAAAAAGGTTGTGTATATGAGTGTGTGCGTCTAATTCTGTTTGCTGAGGGAGCCCAGAGTCGACAACATCTCAATAGCAATGAACACACTTAGCGCTAAAATCTTGGTTTCTAAATAACCCTCTCCACTAAAAGAAATTAGGGCTCCTTAGAGAAATGGTTGATTCAAGGACTGGGGCAGGGTAAGCACAAGATGAGCCTTGAATTTTTTGCTACACCAGAAACAAGGGATTAAAAAAAATCTGGGGGCGGGGCGCCTGGGTGGCTCAGTCGGTTAAGCGTCTGCCTTCGGCTCAGGTCATGATTCCAAAGTCCTGGGATCGAGCCCCGCTTCGGGCTCCCTGTTCGGCGGGAAGCCTGCTTCTCCTTCTCCCTCTCCCACTCCCCCTGCTTGTGTTCCCTCTCTTGCTGTGTCTCTCTCTGTCAAATAAATCAATAAAATCTTTAAAAAAAAAAAAAAATCTGGGGGCATGTTAAAAAGGACACAGGGCATAAATAAATAATGATAATAATGGGTTATAACCCACAACATAAACTAAGGATTTCTGAGTATATACTAATATAAAAATAAACCAGTAAATACGTAAATGGTGGGAGAAAGAGAAGCTCTTTCATACAGTGTAATACCAACTCAACTATGATCAACAGTACCGCTCATAAGCATAGAGCCTGCAGCCGAGTTGCTCAAGCCTAGCACTATGGATGATTTGGACCAGATAAGGCTATGTTATCAGGGACTGTCCTGTGCACCGGAGTTTTAGAAGAGTCTCTGTCTCTACCTTCAGACACCAGTAACACCACTGGAGTTATGACAATCAAAAATGAACTTCAGATTTTGCCAATATCCCCTGGGGTGGGGGGGGGGGGGTAAAGCCACCTCAAGTTGAGAATCCCTGTTCTAAAAATGTACAATACTATTACCAGCATTCTATAAAAGTTCTTTAAAGGGCAAAACACAGGAAGTATTCATTTGGAAGATAGTAGATGATTAAATTAGGATAAATTGCTATAGTGGACTACAACAGAATATTTCTCTAACTGCCAAATTCCTGAACAACATAGGAACTTTAGACTACTTCCTATGTCATTTGGGAAATTTAACATTTTCACTTGTTTGTATATTTCTCAATTTCTGGATTATTTTTTTAAAAATCCATGATCAGAGATTAGTATGATTATAATTGCCACTGTGTGTTTTATTCATAGAATTTTTTCTTTCATCTTTTTTTATTTCTTACATTCAATTTTATATCTGTTTCAACAACACTTGTTTCTCCATAACTTTCTACATTTAATAGATATGATGCGGGATCATCTAGTGCCTTTGTTTTTTGACTTCTGCATTTTTGATGGTTGACTTCTGATTCAATGTCTTGGCCACCCTGAATACAGCTAAGTTCTTCTGGAGGTGAATGCCAGAGGCAGTAATGGGTCCTTAAGTATCTGAGAAAGTCTTTTCTTTGCCTTTGCAAGTGATTATTTGGCAGGTTACAAATTATGTAGACAATCTCTTATCTTTTGAAGTTAGTGACGTAAAAAGCAATTTTGAGATTAGTCTGATTGTGTTTCTTTACAAGTCACCTTCCTCCCAAACTTCTCGTATTTAAATGTCCAAAGGATTTTCTCTTCTTTTTTTTTTCTTTTATGTTTAAACTCACACAAAATAATAGTTCTCTTTTCATTCGTGCTTTTCTGGAACATGGTGTATTCTTGTTCTGTACTCACAGTTTATTTATTTATTTGTCTTTGATGAAAGTAAATCTTCTCCTGTTACTCTCCGATGACTACTTTGGTACCACCACCACCATGAAAGAGGATCTTCAAAAGTGCCCCAATTTTCGCATTCTACCTGTTAATAGTTATTCTCCTCTCTCCTGTAATTCTAATGATTTTTTCTTTTTCCTCTAGAGAGGCAGCTTTCTCTCATTAATAGGCCTCGATGTCAGAAGTTGGCAAATCTGCTCTGTAAAGGGCCAAGTAGTAATTTTAGGCTTTGTACACTATGGGATCCCTGCACAAATACTCTGCCTGTGTATCGGGACAGCAGCCACAGATGATACGTAAATGATGGGGAGGGACACCTGTGTGCCAATAAAACTTTATGCATGACATCAGAATTAGAACTTCAAATGTTTCATACATCACAAAATGTTATTCTTCTTGGATTTTTTTCCTAACAATTTAAAAGTGCAAAAAATCATTCTTAGCTCACGGACAATACAAAATGAGAGATGGGCCAGACTTGGCCCATTATTTGCTGATTCCTATATTATTAGATCATTAGTTCTATAAGTATTGATTTAGCTTTTAGCTACCTCCAATGTATATTTTAATTTTCAGGGTTGCATTTTTGGTTTAACTGTATTTCCCCCCTCCTGGATGTGTGGATCACACATTTCATCCACTTCACACACTAATGTTTCCTAATATGTTGAGAACACAAAGCAGACGCGTCCTGATTTTTTCTGCCATTTGTATTGAACTATTTTCCTAAATGTGCTTTTACTCTGAATCTTTACAGCTGTGTCTTACCTCTTTATATGTTAGAATCTTTTCGTATAGCCCACGATGTTTTCTGTTGCTGTCTTCAGTTCTTCCTATATGAGGTGAGATCTGTGTGTGTCTGCAGCTTGCCAACAGGCATGAGTGTGTGCTGACTTTGATCTTTTTTACTGCCCACCCGGGTGCTGCCTTGATAGTCCCTGCCCTTCTTAAACTGTGTTGTAAGCACGGCCCCCAGCCACATGTTCAGTATCTGGTAGGCCTTTAGCATGTGTTGCTTTGCTGTAAGGTGGGATTCTTTTCTCTGATCCCCTCACTATGGCCTTCTGACTATCTTCCCATCCTACCCCCTGTGTACTTGAAAGAATCTGCATTTTTTTGGTCGTTTTTATAAGTGTGGGGTATGTGAAAATGCGCTACCCATAGTATAGTGCTTCTAATTCTCTGCTTCCCCTCATGGATTTCTTGCAGACAATGTCCTACCATGTGATGCCCATTCTGGAGCTGGACCTGCTGAGATCAGAGGTGATGAGCCTAAGTGGGAAGTGGGTTGGGAGGGAAGGAAACAGGTCTGGTATCACCTGGTAGAGGAGGATCATGGGCAGTGGGCCTATAAACCCTTTTTGAGGGAGGGACCTACAGTGGAAGTGGCTGCATCCCTCCAGCCTTTCCTCTTCCTGGTTCAGAGGTCAAGGTAGGAGTCACTCACTGATCCTTCCCCTTGTAAGTTTATTCCAAGCAGAGGTTAAGAACAGTTCCTTCCAAGACTGGTGTGCCATTCATCAGAATCCTCAGATCTAATTATATTGCATGTTTTTCTATTAAAAATGTGTTTATAGGCATGGATCCAGAAACACTAAGTGACTTGCCTAAGATTTTGCAACAAGGAAGGATTGGAAACAAGATTCAAGCCCACTTCTACCTGTGAAACCACTCTCCTTGTACCATATATCCTTAGGGTTAGACTATTAAGAAGTTATTAACTGACAAAAAGTAACACAAAAACACATCTTCTGACACTGTAAAAAATGATAAGTAATTCATCAGTGGACTAGAAGATCAATGGCACTCGATGTGTTTTATCAGGAGTTTGTCTGATCCCATCTATGACACTTCAGTAGACATCATCCGCATGAAGCTGCACCTTGGAGAAGAAGCCTATGTTGTCACAATTCCAAGTTTTCTCGCTATTTGATTTATAAGTCTGAGGCAGTTTGGGGAATGCTGGCTCCCATGATGCATATTGTAATCCATAAATTAATGAGTGATTAAAAATCTTACTAAGGCGAACACATAGCCACAAATCTGAATGATGCATGATTATTGCCAGCCGTAGCCAGCAGATGTATAGAAATAATTGGCTTTTAATGCTCATTAGTCAGTTTTATTACAAATAATGCATTTGCATGATGTTTGTAAATTTATGCTCCAGTGGGAAGACATGGTGACAGCACAGTATAAACAAGCAGAGCGGTTACAAAAAGTGCATCCAAAATTTATTAATGTGCCCAGAGTTCTGTTTATTTGTAGGTTTGTTTGTTTTTAACCTTGCCTCATTCCAAAACCAAATAATTTAAGGCATTCTGAAGAAATACAGCCATTCTAAGAATTTGTAAATGAAGACGCTATGGAGAAAAGAAACAGGAAGTACGGAAAATACGACGACTCCAGCAGCAGAGTTACCATGCAAGATGAATGTCATCATATTCCGGGCACATGATAAAAATGAGGGGCAGAGCAGCATCTGCATCTATTAGCATTCAGAGCAAGAGACGGAGAACTGATGACTGTAAGATTCATTGTGTTTGGAGGGAGAACGTAAAAACAACAACACAAAAGGTTTTTCTCAAGGGAAATATAACATTTCTGAGTAAAATGACCAGAGGGAAATTTACCTTATAGTCGTTCATAAAGGTGATGTGAACATAAAAGGAAACTAATCTTCAAACGTTTCTCTAAAGCAAATACGGTGGAGGCCTTTCTGATAAGGCTCCAGCATGTGGGCTGATAACCTTCTGCCAAATCACACGTTAATAAAAATTAGGCCCTTGAAGGTGAGAATTCACCTTTCTTTCATACCCCCTTCCCTGCCCTACTCAGGCACACTTCCTGGCCCATCATCCTCCAACCTATCTCTATTATAATTTTATTTGGATCAAATTTAGTGTTTACCTTATGACTGTAAAAGCTCATTCTTAATCAAGAGAGATATACTACACTTTGATGAATTACCTCTCACTGCTTTGTTTTCCCTAACATTGTCTTATTCCTTTCTTTTCTATTAATCATTACCAATTCAATCCCAAAATTTCCCCAGAAATAAAATACAGTTAGGCACATCCAGTAATACAAAAACCTCACCAACTTGAAGACATTTCTCCTGGAGGCTCTGTCTGGACTGGCATCTTGCTGAACCTGTTTTATACCTGTCACCCTGGAATCCCCTGTCCCTCTCACCCTACAGATCCCCCCTGGGCTCTCTCCTATAGAATTCTTAATGTAATGAATTGGTAAAATTTTTGGTAAAATGCCTCCTTGAGTAGCTCTCTAAGAAAGAGTATATGCAGATAATTTTTCAAGGCTGTAAGTATGTCAAAATGATTATCTTATAATCATGCATCATTGATATTAAGGATGATATAGAATATTGGTTGAAAATGATTCTCTCTGAGTTTTCAAGGAGATGCCATTTCTGCTTCTACCTCATTGTTCCTGGACCCATGTGTTTTTCATATTGGGAACACGGCATCATATAGAGACCCTACTTCTTTATACATGTACTGCTTCCTGGAGATGATAGTCTATCTTTCACCGTCTCTGAGCTGGTGCTTCAGCTGTGGTTTCACTGTTTTGATGCTCTTTCAGGCCAGCAGTTTCTGGGCCATGTAGTATTTGTTATAACCAGTTCTATGATCATTGGCCCATGCCCTCACCAGCACTGGTCATTAGTGGGCTCACTGGGTTTTTGCACTTTTATGTAAGGTCCCGTGCCAGTGGATGCAGTGGTGCTGTCCAAGACCCTGTAGGCAGGAAAGTATAATCCATCTCTGAAACATCTGTCAGTTCCTCTTAGAATGAAATGCTAACCCTTGCGGTATGGGAAAGGGTCAGTTGGTCAACTGCCACCTGCTGGGTCTGCTGAAGGAATGATGCTGTATCAGAGAATCAGTGTTGGTCTGTTTTTGACATGGACATTCAGTGGTAAGGCTAGTTAGTTTAGCCTTTGTAAGTGGGAAATTCTGCTGTTGGGTCCATATGCAGGTTCTCCATCTCGGTCACATGGCCACTTTGGTCATGTGCCCTTGTGCCAACATTGGGCTGGTCTATGACAATGGCTACCATTGATGGTCTCAGTCATATGTCTACTTGGTTCTTTTGTGACTTTTCTGTAGTACATGGTCTTTGACGGGTATCAATGTATGATGCCCAAATATTCATGCATCATCACCACTTCCAAATATCCATCCATATACCTCCACCCCACACTTCCTTGTCCATATTCTTCCAAAATTAGTTCTTCCAGATTGGTCAGACTATTCACTTCTGCCGGTATAGGAATCCGTATATTCTAATTCTAGGGCACTTTCCTTCACACAACAAGTACATCACTACATGTTCTTCCCAAAGCAGTACCCACTGTGGGGCCGGGGAGGTGGATTTTTCCTCACTATTTTCCTTCAAGGTTGTCTCTGAATGAGACTATTATTTCTGACTTGGGCTCATATTCAGAGCCAACTCATCTGTGAAACAAGTCTTCTACAAAGGATTTTTCCTCCTTCGTCAGCTGGCATAGGGATCTCCCCACATGGCCATGGTTTCGGTGTGTGAACCCACTGGTGCATCAGTGGTGGATGACATAGGTGTCAGGGGTACCTGCTTATGAAGCTTGCTGTGCTTTTTGATATACCACTTCCTTCTTACAATGTAGTGCAGTTGGCCATGTACAATTTTATGACATGGAGTGTTCTGACAGAATCCATCTTATTGCAGACAGTTCAGTGTGCAGAGTAACAAAGAATCCCATGGATAAGTGCTCCATTTTTGTTGTTTGTTTGTTTGTTTTTTTTGTTTTGTTTTGTTTTGTTTTAATCAGGGTGAAGAATAAGCCAGAAAGTCACTTTTCAAAAGGTGTTTATTTCTCCACTGCATGTACACTGTGTGTGTCCACTGGGATTTTTGCTCCAGAATTTCAACGTTTGCTCTATAATTCTTTTACTTGGGCTTGTCTTTGGCTATTTGAGGCATCTTTCCCCAGAACTAATGTGTATAATATCTTAGGGTCTGCTTGTCATGTGGCACTAGTGGAAGGGCTGCTTGAACCGTAGCCTACTTGTTACAGAGCCCTTTCCTGTTCTGAACCTCACTCAAAGCTCGTGGCATTTCATGTTGCCTATTACATAAACCAGAGTAGTATTCCCAGGCAGCGGTTATGCTGTCTCCAGAATGTGAAGAGTCCTACTAGGTGGTGTGCTTCTTTTTTTGTGTGCTAAGAAGCATATTATGGAATAATTTGTCCTTTAATTTGGATGGTGTAGTAGGTTGAATGATGGCTCCTAAAAAGATACATCTACTGCCTAATTCCCATAATTTATGAAGGTTATCTTTTTTGAAAAAGGGTCCTTACAAATGTAATTAAGCTAGGGATCTAGAGATGAAGAGATTGCCTTGGATTATCTGGGTGTGCCCCATTTCCAAGGACAAGTGTTCTCACAAGAGACACAAGGGAGATTTTGCAGACATAGGAGAAAGAGGCAATGTGACCATGGAAGCAGAGATTGGAGTGATGCAGTCACAACCCAAGGAATGCCTGGAGCCGGAAGCAGGAACAGGTAAGAAATGGAATCTCCCTTGGAGCCTTTGGAAGAAGTATGGGCATGTCAACCCTAGAAATTTGGACTTCTGGCCTCCAGAATTGAGAAAATAAATTTCTGCTATTTTAAATTACCCATTTATGGTAATTCACTATAGTAGACACAAAAAACCAATACATATGGAATCCTAGTTTGTCCCCAAACCAGAATATTTACTGATATGGTATCCCATGAGTCTTTGTAAGGTTTATCTCTCCCCTCAGTTGTAGATGTGTTTTCTTAAGGCTTCAACAAGGCAGTCGTTTTTGCTCATCTGGTCTGATAAGTATGTTTTATCAATGTTGTGATTCAATGTGATGTTCTATGGGATGTCAGATGGTTCAGGATCTCTTCAGACTATATTGTTGATAAGATGGGGGAGGGAAGGAGTTAATATCACCTTGGGAGACCAGGATGAACCTACAGTTTCATCTATTGGATGTAATACAAACTATGTTTGGTCTTCTTTCCTGATGGGGATAGAAAAGAATGACCATAATCAATGGCCACAAACCATGCAGTGAGACCATGCTTATCTGCAGTACCAAAGATACCCAATCTGCAGTGAAGACTGCAATTGCTGTTGGGGTCACTACTTGGTGAAGTTTATGGTGCTACATTATCTTTCTCCATGATTCATCTGGTTTCTGCAGGAGACTGATGAATTAATTGGGGATTTGACAGGGACCACTCCCTAGGCATCATTTAGATACTTGAAAATGAAACTAATTTTTGCCAAATCCCTGGACTATGATACTGTTTTTTATTTACTATCTGGACTTGGTGGGAGGATCAGTTTCAGAAGGGCCTGGAAAAAAGAGCAGATTTTGTGGACCCACAATTGGTTGGACGTTGGCCAGGATTTGGTCTATTTACTTGGCCCTACCCCAACATGGGGGCCATCGAGGCTTTTTGGGTCTCTAGTATCAATGTCAGTTTGGGTTTTTTTATTCCCAGTATAAAGTTACTGGAATAAGTGTCTATTAATCCCTTTGGGAAAGTACTGGGGAAGTCATTATCATGATTCCTATACAGCTCACCTTTTGTTGCAGGGTCCTTCTTTCTCTTGTCTCCTTTATTTAATGGGTTCTCAGTTCTAAAACTGGCTCAGGTCCAGAAGCTATTCAGGGTGTGTGTGTGTGTGTGTGTGTGTGTGTGTGTGTATGTGTACATATGTACACCTGCATATGAACATATACATATGTACGTATACACACACACACACTACACACATATATATATATATATTGAGTGGGGTCAAATGTTTTCAGGCTCTAGGTCATTCACCCCTGATTTCTTCTGATAAGACAAGTTGAGTATTATAGTTATTGGCTTTCCATCTGTTTTGACTCTAATGACACGCTGTTCTATATTATCTCTATAATTCTCTGTGGGTAAGGCCCTCTTGCTTGCTACCATAAACTTGCCACACAACAATAGTTGTGTTTACCTATATTTTAACAATTAAGTGCTATCACCTGGCCTCATTGGGCATCCTATCATCCTCATTGCCATGAGTGAGTCTCTTTCTGAATGTCCTCTCCCACTGTCAACCCTGCCTACAAAGGAGAGCCACCCATGAACTTCTTGCTGATGTTGGTGGCCCATCATCAGCACATTCCTTGTTTCTTCTGGAATTTCTAATGAAATATAACCATACTGTGAGTCTCATACATTGTATATCTCCTTCAGCATGCCCACTCCTTGAGCCTTTTAATCCCATCAGACACAGAAATTCTGGTATTTAGACCTCATTTATCCTGGGTATGATTTTTTCCATGCTTCTAGGAACAAGTTGCAGGATTTTAAAAACCAGTTTTCACTGTCATCTAGGGTTTTGCTAAGTGTTACATCCTACAAGGTGGAACAGTGATCCCAAATCACTAAAGCCACCTTTATCCCCTCTTATGTTCCAGCCTCTTTGATTAAGCACCTTCATAATCCAATCCCCCACCAGTCACCTGGCCCCAGCTAGTCCATGTTAACAGGTCTTACAACTTCTTTGGAATATAGTCTCTTTCTTCCTTTACCAGGTTCAGCATATTCTTGGCTGGGTTACTCTGCCACTTACCTTAGTTATTGGCCTAATGGCCAGGAAGGAAGATGGGGCCAGATCCTGAGGGGGCACCTGCTGTCTTGCGGGAGAGAGACCTTTGGGTGGGTTAAAAGAGCGGGGAAGGCCATTTCTGCAGACACAGAGATTTGGGGAATCTGAGAATTTAAAATTTTCAGGGGCATCAACCCACATGTTTCTTATTCCACGTATCTAGGTCCCATTCTTTCTAATCAGACCTTTACCTAGGCATAAACAGTCCTTGGTTATATGTTTACCGTTCTTTGTAGCTCAGATACCATGATGATTCAGTAATGGGTGGTTCCCCAGCTTTCTCTGCTGCAGGAGATTAGAGCCTTTTTATTCACCACCACAGACACTGTGGCTTTCACACTTGGCTTCTTAATCAATCTTAACCTTATTGTTATGTTTTTCTAGATCTTAAACAGAATCTAATGATAGTAATATAATCTCACTGCCCTTATATTCTTTATCTTCTCCATCCCTTTCAGGTACCTGTTGAACTGCACCAGCTAGTACATTCCCTTTTTTTTTTTTTTCTCATTTCTTTTTTTTTTAATTTTATTTTATTATGTTAATCACCATACCTTACATCATTAGTTTTTGATGTAGTGTTCCATGATTCATTGTTTGCGTATAACACCCAGTGCTCCATTCAGTACGTGCCCTCTTTAATACCCATCACGAGGCGAACACATCCCCCCACCCCCCTCTAGAACCCTCAGTTTGTTTCTCAGAGTCCATAGTCTCTCATGGGTTTGTCTCCCTCTCCAGTTTCCCCCCCTTCATTTTTCCCTTCCCACTATTTTCTTTTTTTTAACATATAATGTATTATTTGTTTCAGAGGTACAGGTCTGTGATTCAACAGACTTACACAATTCACAGCGCTCACCATAGCACATACCCTCCCCAATGTCTATCACCCAGCCACCCCAACCCTCCCACCCCCACCACTCCAGCAATCCTCAGTTCGTTTCCTGAGATTAAGAATTCCTCATATCAGTGAGATCATATAATACATGTCTTTCTCTGATTGACTTATTTCACTTAGCATAATACACTCTAGTTCCATCCACATCATTGTAAATGGCAAGATTTCATTTTTTTGATGGCTGCATAATATTCCATTGTATATAGATACCACTCTTCTTTATCCATTCATCTGTTGATGGACATCTTGGCTCTTTCCATAGTTTGGCTATTGTGGACATTTCTGCTATAAACATTGGAGTACAAGTACCCCTTCAGGTCACTACATTTGTATCTTTGGGGTAAATACCCAGTAGTGCAATTGCTGGGTCGTACGGTAGCTCTATTTTCAACTTTTTGAGGAACCTCCATACTGTTTTCCAGAGTGGTTGCACCAGCTTGCATTCCCACCAACAGTGTAGGAGGGTTCCCCTTTCTCCACATCCTTGCCAACATCTGTCATTTCCTGACTTGTTAATTTTAGCCATTCTGACTGGTGTGAGGTGGTATCTCATTGAGGTTTTGATTTGGATTTCCCTGATGCCAAGTGATGTTGAACACTTTTTCATGTGTCTATTGGCCATTTGGATGTCTTCTTTGGAAAAATGTCTGTTCATGTCTTCTGCCCATTTCTTGATTGGATTATTTGTTCCCCAGCCCCCGGCAAGGACGGGACAATTCTGCCTCGGGCAAAGACATTTGAGAACCACTGTAACAGGCCCCTCCCCCAGAAGATCAGCAAGAACAGCCAGCCAAGACCAAGTTTACCGATCAATGAGAATGGCAGAACTCCAGCACTAGGGGAATACAGCACATAGAATTCATGGCTTTTTCCCCCCTGATTCTTTAGTCTTTCAAAGTTAATTTTTTTAATTTTCTTTTTTTGCTCTTTCTATTTTTTTTTAGTTTTTCTTTTTCCCTTTTTCAACCAACATTTTATCTATCCCTTTTCATTTTTATTTTATTTTTTTTAAGATTTTATTTATTTATTTGTGAGAGAGAGAAAGAGCACAAGATGGGAAGCGGGAGAGGGAGAAGCAGACTCCCTGCTGAGCAGGGAGCCCTATGCGGGACTCGATCCTGGGACTTCAGGATCATGACCTGAGCTGAAGGCAGTCGCTTAACCAGCTGAGCCACCCAGGCACCCATCAATCCCTTTTTTAAAGATCTTTTTTATTTTTCATTTTTAGAGTCATATTCTATCCCTTCGTTGTAGTTAACTTCATTTTGCATATATATATAAGTTGTTCTCTCTTTAAAATTTTGGGATATGGTTTCTTCTAACAGACCAAAATATACCCTAAATCTCTAGTGTATGGCTTTATTCTAGTCTCCTGCCTGATCACATTCTCTACCCCCCTTTTTTTTAATTCCTCTTCTTTCTTTTTTCAACCAACTTCTTATCTTATCCATTCCTTTTATAAAATCTTTTATAATATTCATCTTTACAGTCATATTCTATCCCTTCATTGTATTTACCCTTATTTTTGTACATATATAAGTTTTTCTTTCTTTAAAATTTTGGGAGGCACTTTCTTCTAACAGACCAAAATACGCCCAAAATCTAGTGTGTGGCACTGATCTACTCACCAGCCTGATCATATTTGATCATATTCTCTTTTTTCTTTTTTCTTTCTTTCCCTTTCTTTCCCCCCGGTTTCAGGTCTCTTCTGATTTGTTTAGAGTATATTTTTCTGGGGTCGTTGTTACCCTGTTAGCATTTTGTTCTCTCATTCATCTGTTCTCCTCTAGACAAAATGACAAGATGGAAAAACTCACCTCAAAAAAAAAGAACAAGAGGCAGGAACGACTGCCAGGGACCTAATCAATACGGACATTAGTAAGATGTCAGAACTAGAGTTAAGAATGATGATTATAAAGGTACTAGCTGGGCTTGAAAAAAAGCATGGAAATTACTAGAGAAACCCTTTCTGGAGAAATAGAAGTACTAAAATCTAACCAAGTCGAAATCAAAAAGGCTATTAATGAGGTGCAATCAAAAAATGGAGGCTCTAACTGCTATGATAAATGAGGCAGAAGACAGAATTAGTGATATAGAAGACCAAATGATGGAGAATAAAGAAGTTGAGAAAAAGAGAGATAAACAACTACTGGATCACGAGGGCAGAATTTGAGAGATAAGTGATACCATAAGACGAAACAATATTAGAATAATTGGGATCCCAGAAGAAGAAGATAGAGAGAGAGGGGCAGAAGGTATATTGGAGCAAATTATAACAGAGAACTTCCCTAATTTGTGGAAGGAAACAGGCGTCAAAATCCAGGAGGCACAGAGAACCCCCCTCAAAATCAATAAAAATAGGTCAACACCCCAACATCTAATAGTAAAACTTACAAGTCTCAGAGACAAAGAGAAAGCAACTTGGGACAAGACAATCCTGAAAGCAACTTGGGACAAGAGGTCTGTAACCTACAATGGTAGAAACATTAGATTGGCAATAGACCTATCCATGGAGACCTGGCAGGCCAGAAAGGACTGGCATGATATATTCAGAGCACTAAATGAGAAAAATATGCAGCCAAGAATACTATATCCAGCTAGGCTGTCATTGAAAATAGAAGGAGAGATAAAAAGCTTCCAGGACAAACAAAAACTAAAAAAATTTGCAAACACAAAACCAGCCCTACAAGAAATATTGAAAGGAGTCCTCTAAGCAAAGAGAGAGCCTAAAAGCAACATAGACCAGAAAGGAACAGAGACAATATACAGTAACAGTCACCTTACAGGCAATACAGTGGCACTAGGACATTCCCTTCTGTTGGTATAGCATCCTAACTCACCTCCAGGGAAAGTTTTAACAAGTGGATACTACCTGGTACCAGGACTATATGTGCACAACCAACTGCAAGTGACTGCCTCCTAATTACCAGTTGGGTGGTGAGTAATACAGCTACCAAATCCCAACTTCATCCTGCTTGCATTGATCAACTATTTGGATTCACTAGGGTACAGGCACCAAAATAAAGTTTAATGTTCAGCAGGTTTATTAGAGTATGCTTGTAATCAATCTCCATGGAAGGGAAGCATAAAAAGTAGGATTGGAGAAAAGGGAAAGTTGAGCCTAGCATGCAGGTACAGTCTCAACCAATCCCATGGAGAGCTCTGGAACTAAAATGGTCCATCAAAGTTGCCCTGAATTGGACCTAAATGGATGAGTCTTTATGCCCCTGCCTTGATCAGTCATTGGATGTGAGTCACTTTTGGAAGAGTATGACCTTGGGCAAGGTGGCTTTCTGTCACTGAGGCAGTCCTTGAAAGAGATAACAGCTGAAGCTAATCTTCTAACAGCTCTACCAACAGCTGAGGAGCCAAGTCCTTCCTCCATAGGGATATGAGTGCTACATCTCTATGGCTACCATGCCTAAGGACTCTGCCTAAGGAAGATGTGGGCAAGAAATTAGGATTCCTTCCATTTTCTGCAGGACCAGTTTTATCCCTGCTATTGAAACACAGAATTATCATTTTATCCCAAGTTTATATTCCCCCAGGTTCTAGTAAATCCAAGAATAATTATCAAAAATAATTATCCTTAGGTATAAGTAGGGAAAATGGAAGCTAAACTATTAATTCTTTTCTCAATTTAATTTAATTTTATTATGTTATGTTAGTCACCATACAGTACATCATGAGTTTTTGATGTAGTGTTCCATGATTCATTGTTTGTGTATAACACCCAGTGCTCCATGCAATATGTGCCCTCCTTAATACCCATCACCGGGCTAACCCATCCCCCCCATCCCCCCTCCTCTATAACCCTCAGTTTGTTTCTCGGAGTCCATAGTCTCTCATGGTTTGTCTCCTCTTCTGATTTCCCCCCCTTCATTTTCCTCTTCCTTCTCTTAATGTCCTCCATGCTATTCCTTATGTTCCACAAATAAGTGAAACCATGTGATAATTGACTTTCTCTGCTTCACTTATTTCACTTAGCATAATCTCCTCCAGTCCCAACCATGTTGATGTAAAAGTTGGGTATTCATCCTTTCTAATGGCTGAGTAATATTCCATTGTGTATATGGACCACATCTTCTTTATCCATTCATCTGTTGAAGGGCATCTTGGCTCTTTCCACAGTTTAGCTATCACAGACATTGCTGCTATGAACATTGGGGTGCATATGGACCTTCTTTTCACTACATCTGTGTCTTTAGGGTAAATACCCAGGAGTGCAATGGCTGGGTCATAGGGTAGCTCTATTTTTAATTTTTTGAGGAACCTCCACATTGTTTTTCAAAGTGGCTGTACCAACTTGTATTCCCACCAACAGTATAAGAGAGTTCCCCTATCTCCACAATCTCTCCAATTTTGTCAATTTTTGCCATCCTAACTGGTGTAAGGTGGTATCTCCATATGGTTTTGATTTGAATTTCCCTGATAGCTAATGATGATGAACATCTTTTCATGTGTCTGTTAGCCATTTGTATATCTTCTTTTGAGAAGTGTCTGTTCATGTCTTTTGCCCATTTTTTGATTTGATTATTTGTTTTTTGGATATTGAGTTTGAGAAGTTCTTTATAGATTTTGGATATCAGCCCTTTGTCTGTAGTGTCATTTGCAAATATCTTCTCCCATAATTCTTTAGAACATGGAAGGATAGTTTCAAAATGAACCAGTCAATAGAAACTAATTGTCTCTTAAGTGTTAAATATGATGCCAGGGGGCAGTGATACCAAGATACATACATCAAATCCAGTAGGGGAGATAGACAAAAATACACTTGACATTAATATTGTTCAATATGTGTTATAATTAAATAATATCTCAATTACAGGGAGAGCTCGTAAAAGAGAGCACCCAAGGAAAGCGTCACAAAGGAAAGGACCTCTGAGCTGAGACATCCTGCACATAGCAACTATTCACTGGATGCTTGGTGAATAAATTATGTGGGTTATACAAAAGTTAGGGTAGATGGGAGAACTTCAAGCTGACTTTGAAGGTCTTCAAACGTTTTTTCCCTGGTAGAAACCCATAGGAAGTCCAGTATGAGTATTTATTAGATGAGGCTAGAAAGATAAGGTGCTGTCATACCGCCTTACATTCTTTTGTAAAGAGTATTGACAACAGTCTATGGAGAGAAATAGAGGACATGGGCTTCTTGAAGTTATTTGAGCGGGAAGGTGAGTCACATATTAGTGATTTGTAGTTGGTCCCCCTGTAGAAGTGAGAAGAATGGAATGGTTAAGGCAAGAATGTATGTCCCTCCCAACAACCAAGCGAGTCAGTATCATGGTTTCCCACCACTTAGATGAGAACACTGATCATGGGGACCTTCAATGACAAGAAGTGGTAGGATTTGAACTTGGTCCTGGCTATCTCCCAAACCCGGTTTATTTCACTGCTGCATCATGTATGTGATTAAGGTGACATCACTTCAACTAGCTAAATTTATGTTTTCATAATAACTAGGCAGCAGTAAATATATTTTTTGTCTCCACCCTTTTTTGGTAATATTATAAGATATTTAGGAAGTGAAGATACTCACTGGACTGTGCAGCAATTTGTCATGACTGACTATTAGGTCTGAGCTGTCCCAGAGCCACTGACAGCACGGTGTTCCGAGGACTCAACGGGAGGTAACAACAAGCACATGCATGTGAAACAAAGCAGGGCATGATGGTGCATTTCAGCGCTGTGTCAAAATAAACTCATTTATTAATTTGTTGGTCTCTGAGCCCAAAATAGCTCCCACTGGTAAGCAAGGCCACTGGTTCTGTAGCTCTCTTCCCACCCCTTGGGAACATCTTTTTCAAATACTGCTGTCACCTGAAACCAGATCTGGTTTCAGTTACCTGCTCCTTGCCTGTCTCTGGGCTACAGAAAGAGTTTTTAGAAGGAGGAAAGTAGGGCTGCCTGTGTCCCCCATGCATTTGTCATGGGGCCTCATGTCCACAGCTGTGAAAGCCTTCTCTCTAACTGGCTGATAACTTGGACAGAAATTTGCAGAAATTCTCAGCGGAGACCCCTGAGCTATTGCCCAGTGTAAAATCATCCCGTGGTTTAAGCCTAGAAGGATTTTATTATTATCACTCTTATTTTAAGGAATTACCAAAGATTGGCTCAGCATATGCCTTTTGCAGAAAATCCACCAATGCCCCCATGCCCCAGTTCTTTCAATTCACCTAAAAGTAGTGTTCCTCACCTGCTATAGGCAACCAGCCACCAGCAGATCTGACTGTGGGAGGAAAAGAGCTGCTTCCAGAAATAAGGTGAAATCCTTGTTTTTGCGGGAAGATGGACTTGCCTTTGAATCCCAGCACCTCTGCTTTCTAGCTCCCCAAATTCCTTTATATGCTTCTTCTGATCGCTCTTATGTGGGGGGTGGGGCTTGGCTCTCCCCAAATGTGCCACCTGTGCTGGGGTTCAGCATTTCTCAATCCCAATCACTCTACATATTGGAGGGGAGAAGGAGACTGGGAGAGAAAGCTGGGAAATTCTCAGAGGAGGAGAGCAGATGGGTTGAGCATGAATGGGCAGGGGGCAGTTTCTGCCAAGCCTGGGTCCTCTTCCAGTTTGCTTCTATGTCTAAGGGACCTGGCGCGGTTCGATGTGTAACATTACCTGATTCACTTTCCTTCTGAACCTGCTTCTCATCCCCAACGAGAAATAACAATCAGAACTTCTCATAGTCATGATGAAAATTAAGAGAAATCATATATTTAAGGTGTCAACCATAGAGCTTGGTGTGTAAGAGAGGTCGACAATCCGACAATCGGGGTCTCCCTTTTCTTCACTATATACGGATTTTAGAATTTGCCAGGTGCTTTCACAGACATCTGTCTCATAATTCCAAGTCCTGGTGAAGAAATTAGAATCTGTGTTTATATGTTTATTTAGCAGATGAGGAAAATTGAGGCCCAGAAAGTCAGTCAAAGCCCTGTAATCCATACGTATACCCTCCCCACTCAAAGCTTGGTGGGATAAGGAGCAAAGATTTCCTCTTCTTTCAAGAATTGCACATGGGGCGAGTCTCATCAGGGAGCTTTAAAATGTTGATTAATTTTGGATTGCCGCTTTTCAGAACCCTGCACTCTGGAGAGATGAGAAATTCCCTGTTGCTTTCTGCCATCATATTTGCAGCCTCCCTCCATAGCCTGTGATTTTCAGTATCATCAACTCTGGACCCTTCTACTCTCCTCTGTTGAGAAGCCAAACCGAACGTGATTTATTACATAAAAATCAACATATATTAAGTGATTTACAAATCTTCTTTCCATTCATTCCACTCATTCCTTTCTACTTTGACAAAAACATCACGTGTAGAATGCTCTCAATCAAAAATAGTTTGAGCAAATTGACATTTTTTTTTAATGGAAAAAAAGTACCTTGGGCCAGGTACATTCCAGGTGCTGTGAGCATAAAAAGGGACATGAATGTCCTGTGACTCTCACAAAGCTGGGATCCTCACAAGGCTGCAACCCTCAGGAAGCTGAGACTCTCACAAAGCTATCCATGCTCTTCCCTGGGGGGAGGAAGAGGGGCTGCTTTAATACTGCTCACCCAGTCCCAGGGGGTGGAGAGGAGACCTTCTTGCACACAACTGTTACTGAGCTATTGAGCAAGCAAGGGAGCAGCCCTGTCATGCCTGGGGAGGTGCAGTGGCCGGGAGGGGTTGAGGGCGGGGTCATGCTGAGAGTCCCATCCTGAGGTGTGTAGCAGGGAAGGAATCAAGAGACAGAGGTTAAAGAGAGATTGAAGCCAAATCTGCCATGAAATAAAAGAGATTGTCATGTTAAAATAGAATACTCTGCTTTCCCTTTTTGAAATTTTATTGAATGTTTGTAAAATTTTAATTAATATTTCCATAAAAATGAAGTCAGTATAAAACTGGCTCATTGGAACCCACTACGTGTTCCATTTTGGAGAAATCATTATGATGTAAATCATAATGATGGGCCAGTTCTTCTGTGGATACACACAAAGCTCCTCATAGGCCACTGACTGCCTTTGGAAGCACTCATCGTAACCATCGTGACTTTGTTCCTGGCCAGGACTGGTTGCACAATTTGCTGGGCCCACTGCAAAAGAAAAATTATGGGACCTTTGGTTTAAAAAGCAGGAATAAAAGTACCATTAAAAATACAAATAAAAGTGTTTTTTTTTTCCTTTCTTCTGTGGTTTCTGTACTCGTTATGGTGTTGTCATTTGATGCCATTCTAAGTAAGGAAAACTCGCACTTCTGTTGTGCAGTAGAACATTAGATAATATATGAGACACGTGTAGCCCCCATATACAATCACTGGCTCCCACAGGCGCCTGCATTTCATTCTTATCAGAACAGTGGAAAGATGGCATGAAATAAACTCAACTGTTTTTGTTTTTAATCTCACTTCTTGATACATGCACATTCTACTGTGCTCCACCTTTTAAAAAAAAAAATTAAATTTTTAAGTAATCTCCACCCAACATGGGGCTTGAACTCACAACCCTGAGATCAAGAATTACCCGGTCCACTGACTGAGCAGGCCAGGGCAGCCCTTCCTCCTTTGACTCACTGATGAGAAGGGCAGACTGGAAGGGTAGGGCCGGGGATTGCCTTATCTTTCCCTTTCCTTCCATGTTGTCATTATCCTCATAGGGGATTTGCTAATAACAGGGAAGTAATGTGACCATGAGAAGACAAAATTTCTTAGAACGTCACTGCCTTTTTTTTTTTTTTTTTTTTTTTTTTGCATTTGAAGCAAATCCTGCTTTCAAAGGAATGTGTAGCCTTGCACCCCTGCTCACTCAGGAGTAGATGTAACAGATCACTTGTAGGTGCTTCGGGCCTCCCAAATCTCCAGTGCAGGGAAGGTCCATCGGAACTCTGTGCCTATGGGGCATCCCAAACACCACATGCGCATAAAGCCCCGGGGGGAGGTGAACACACATTGTGCATATCTGCTCCCAAACACACTCCGTCGTTGCATCTGACTTCACTTAGGAGGCATAGGTTCAAAAATGAAATTACACAGAATTTCAAAATGGCAAGAGCAAAATATTCAACAAAGCGTGGGTCCTTTCAAGCATGGGCGCTGGGGGCCGGATCTGGACCTTCAAGGCCCACCATGCCTTGCTTTCTCTCCTGTGTGTGTCTCTGACCTGAAGCTACAGATATTATGCTTTTCTAGCTCTTCCTTGACCGTGTTCTGCAGCAACATGTTGATTACATTTTAGCCAGCTTCTTTGGGTCGTCGTTCAAGTGTTTTAGCCAGTCTCCCAGGACCTCCACCTGACCAGGATATTCATGGGCAGTGGACTCGCAAATGGAACCGAGGCTTTATAGCTCACCGTTAATGCATGCACAAGAGCCCATCAACATTTAGACATCTTTTCACTTATTTTTTCTCTTCCTTCCCAGCCACTAACAGCAACTCTTTTCTCTCTCCTTTTTATTATGCCAGTTCTTGCAAATATCCACATGACTAATGAGAATCTCAATTTCTTTCTCTTTGTGCTTCTCGCCCCCTGGGGATGATGCTAATGGACAATGGAATGCAGAGAGATGGACAGTGTGGGAGAGGACAAGCAGAAGCCTGAGTCTTGGATTATCACCAGTTGTCAAATAATAAACTGCTGAAGGACCAGTGTCCATAGCATGCATGTGTCCAGAACAGAAGATGTCATATCAGAATGAAGTTCTCGGTTAATGACCATTTTCTTCCAAACCGCTTTGGGGAAATAAAAACCTGTTTTAAATTTTGTTTATGCTTCTTTTTAATTTTGGTGGAAATCTAATCATTTAAATATGTGCTTGTTGTCACCTCTTAGGAAAGTCCTCCAAACCCTTGTCAAAATACCCATTACACAAGAGAGAGTACATTTTCCTTTCTGTCATCTCTGTATTGTTTTCAAACTTTGATCTATCATTTCTCTTACATTATGCTTTTATAACTTTCAGGATGCCTTGTAAATAATCCAAATAGATTCGCAGAAAGCAAATCAGTTGTTCCTGTCAGTGTGGCATCACGCAACCCCCAGGAGTAAAATGCTCATTAACAGTTATTACTTTGATGACATCATCAGTAATTTGCCTCATTCACTTTCTAACATGTTGTAATTTTGCTTTGAAAACGCTGCACATAATAAAGAGTTATTGGCAAGGGCTTTGAACTACCACATCCAAAGTGGGCTTAAATTTTAACCCTTCGAGCACGGAAACTCTTTTGCCAGCCTGTGGCTTGAGGGAATGCCAGTGGCATCTGAGGATCCCGAGTGTGTGCATCTGTGATCTCGAGTCCCATGGTTGCAGATTTATGACAGCCTCCTATTAGAACTATCAGTCATCTGCAAAAATATGATGTTCTAAGCAACAAGAGGATAGTGAGAGGAACACAAAATTCTGAGTCAGAAGATCCGTATCGGGCCTCGAGCCTTGGACAAGTTACTTAAAGTCTCTGGGTTACCTATGACTATGGTAATCACACAACAGGCAAAAAGGTGATTTGTAAACATTGTAAATATTCGTTGAAGAGTAACAAATACAGGAAGGTATAAAAATCACAAGGATGTTGCTTGGTGAATTTTACTAAGGAAAAAAATCCATGTGGATCACAGAAATTAGGACATGAGACATTACCAGGACCTCAGTGGCCACCCTCTTGTTCTATTCCGGTTAGTGTGCCTTCTCCCTCAGACTAACCTCTATTCTTATTTCAATTATCAGTAGGTTTTGCTTGTTTGTGGAGCTTGATGTCAATGAAATCATACTCTGTGTACTGATTTGCATTCCTATTCTTTCATTCAATATTCTGTCTGTTCTAGTCATCCCTGATGTCTCATGTAACAATAGTTAAAACTTGACCATGGCAGCATAGCATGGAGTGTGTGCATTTGTAACAATTAATCCACTGATATTTGTGTTTTTTCCATCTTGGAACTTTCATGAAACATGTTTCTAAGAACGTTTCTGTGCCTATCTTTTGATATGTGTGTGTGTGTGTATGTGTGTGTATGTATTTCCTTGGGCTATATCTTGAACTGTGAAATGGTTCGATCATGGGCTATGCAAATGCTCAGTTTTAGGTGATATTACCAAAAAGTTTTCTAAATTGATAGTGCACATTCACCCTCCCACCAACAAGAGTTGTTCTACTTCCTCACCATCACTTGGTCTTGATAGGTTTTTTGTTTGTGTGGGTGTGTTTTTTCTTTTTTCAAATTCAGTCTTTCAGATAGTGGTGTCTTATGTTTTAGATTTTAATTTTTATTTGCATCACCCTGTTCATCCTAATTCTGGAAGGTTTTTCTAAGATTTTATTTATTTATTTGAGAGAGAGCCAAAGAGATCACAGAAGGAGAGGGTGAAACAGACTCACTGCTGAGCAGGGAGCCCAATGAGGGGATTGATCCCAGGACACTGAGATCATGACCTGAGCCGAAGGCAGATGCTTAGCCACCACCCATGTGCCCCAGATACAACAGCTTTATGCCACCATTCCCCTGGGCTCTCTTCTGCTGTTGTCCCTCTCCCTCCCCAGCTAGAGGAGGGGCAATGAGTGAAATTCATTGTTTGAACAAGCATTACAGAAAAAGAGACCATAGAACTTCTTTTTCTACTTCCTTCTAGACTATTCCCTGTCTCAGGAGGTGCCCCAATCTCGTCAAGTTTTCATCTTATTTTGTTGTTGCTGTTTAGTGGAAACAATTAATTATGATCTATTTCTACTCTTGCCTTCTCTTAAGGTTAGGGGTCAATTGCTGAGGACTAACAGTTTTTCCTCCTTTGGAGAGTTTCCTATCTATGGTGTCGGGAAGAGACATGGAGGCTTCAGAACAGTGCATTTCTTGTGTGACGGATCAGGGCTCCAAAGTGAGTTTGCTGGGAGGCACAGACAGGCCCAGAGACAGAGAGAGGCAGAGTCTAAACCACCTTTTATCATCCAGCTTCAGAAGTCACACTCGTCCCTCTTGACACCTTGTCCTTGCTGGGCCAGCCGTTAAGGCCAGCCAAGACTCGAGGTGAGCATAAATATGCTCTGCCTCTTGATAAGGTTCTAGAAGTACATGTGGGGACAGAATTGTTGTGGCCATTTTTTTGGAGAGTGTAATCTGCCACATCAAGTCCTACTTATTATTTCAGGCATTCAATTTTTCTAGAACAAGAACACTGTGGCATAAGCAGATCAAAAGCGACAACGGTAACAGTAATGGTGAGGCTTATCCCAAAAAAACAAAGATAAGCTCAAGACCCTCTCAGAAGGGAGGTAGGAACCCCAAGGCAGGGATCACAAATGTAAAGATTTCGCAGGGTACTAAAACCTTGCCACTCACCCTGTGCGTTGCCATCACAGAGAACCCTGGCACTTGGCTTTAGGATCAAGGGGGAAGAATGTGAGTTGTAGACAGATTCCAGGCTGCAACTGTTTATCGAGATGAGTCTCAAAGGAGATCGTGGGGGGTGTCTGCTGTCAAAGGAAGTGCGAAGAGCAGTCTTGGGTCCTACGCAAAGAATCACAATGTGGGATGGTGTGTGGCCAGGACAGCCAAGCAACAATGATGACATAGGGACCAGTGGGTCAGGCTCTTCCTTTGTTCTGTCAAACCATCATGGCAACCCTGGGAGCTAGCTCTCTGAGTGGTACTGGAGGAAACTGAGCCTCCCAGGTCCTAACTTCCCACAGCTATGAAACTGGAAACCAGGACATGAAACCACACGGGTCTGTCTCTGAAGGCCGTGACCTTTTCACGGCAGTGTCGACACAGGCCGCAGTGAAGAGCACACTTCTCACTCTTCCTCCCTCCCTGGGAACAAGACAGCAGAGGCCAACAAAGACCCAGAGAGGCTGTCCTGAGGGGAGGGACAGTCACGCCTTCCCTCATGTAAACAGACATCTAGCTGACTCCTTTCCAACTATGCTTTTGTCAAGAAGGGGGGGTACTTTCTGCTGTCAGTTAGCTGATTTATACTCAGAAAGATGCAGAGATTAGTCACTAAAGAGGAATAAAAATAGTTCACCAATGACTGTTGTGCCCCTAACCTATGCTAGGTCCTTAAAGTTCCTTATTTAACATTTCACAGCATCTCCTAAAAATAAAATAAAATAAATAATAAAATTTCACAGCATCTATTTGAGATTATAGTTACCTATCCATTTCACAGGCAGGGAAGCTAAGTCTCAAAAGGTTAATCATCTTGCCGATGTTACATAAGTAGCAAGTGGTTATGCCAAACTTATCTGATCTAAAGTTATTTTCAGGTCTCCAAATGTGCATTGAAAGACAGGCTACCCTGGTTGGGGAGAGACTGAGGAAGAAGGCCCCTTGTCCAGGGACTACTGGGCCAGCCGAGGCCCCTGGAACTCTTCCACTCTAATAAATGTGGAGGGGATCAGAGCAATAGCGAGCAGAGCTTTACACCATCCTCATGGGGCTGGGACTGTGCATCATGCTCGACAGACACTCATTCGAGTTTATTAACTAGAGATTTAGAAAACTCTGTCAAGATTTGTTTTCATCCATTGTTTGGAGGCAAAGAATTATCTAATGCCCCACCAATAAATTGATACACCAAGTTAAGTGCTTCACACACTTAACATTCACCCTCATCATGGCTCTGGGCTGCCTCTTGTTGTCGTGGTGTACAGCTGTGAAAGCTAAGGACCAGAGAAGATAAGTAACTCCCGGCCTTTCCTACAGCTGCACAGCAAATTCTGGTGGAGCTTAAATTAAGATGCAAGTCTGTTTAACTCTAAAACCTGAGCTCCTTCTGTCCTACCGTAATTTTGTTGGAAGAGCCTTTCTCTCATTAGCCTCCCCCGACCCGTTTGAAGGATAATGCATGCTTTGGGGGTGCATACATTATCCTTCAAACGGGTCGGGGGAGGCTAATGAGAGAAAGGCTAACCCTCTTTTCCTGGAGGATTTTTTTTCAGAAATCCATTTGTCTTGGATCCTTGGGGCTGCTTCTTCCTGACTTATGATGCAAGCTTTTCAGCTCATTTGTCCCTCCAACCCTTCATTAAGGGGAATCTAGGGTGGGGAAAGTTCTAGGTAGAGTTATAATGCTCGCCCCCTTCCTATTTTGCCTTTATTTTTAACTGCACTTCTTTCTGACAGGAACTCTGTTTGTCCTGACTTGAGTCTGATGTTATGAGTCATCAGGGAGATATCATTTGCTGATTGCCGAACCACGTTATTATTTTTCCTTTTTCTATGACTCACTCTCTTCAAAATCTCTAATTTATGATAAAAGTCAGTAAGATGTAAGCACAGAAAATGTTTCTAATGGGCTATCTTATTATGTTTGGGCCTACTTTGTCTAGTCTAATTCTTGGGGTGAACAGTGGACATCAGCACCCCTCTTAGAAAGAGCTAGAGCCAGTGGTCAGGGCTCAGTCCTGCACCTCAGCAGGCAGGACAACTGCAAAGCAACAGTGGAGCTTGGCTCATAGGACGAGTTCAACCTATGGCCTCTGTTGAAAGAAGAGAGAAGCTTTAATGAGATATTATGAATGCTCCCTATATATGTACAACAAAATGGCAAAGAGCCATGAACCTTTTTTTGATGTACGATGTTTCTAATGAAGGAGACTTGTAAGCTGTCTTCCTCTTAAAATGCCTCCGAAAAATGAAGCCAACTCATAAGTAAAATAATAGTATGGTTCATAGGATCATAGCATAAACAAAAAATGTACTCAGGCGTGGAAAGACATGGCAAGTGTTTTTCTGGTTCATTTTATGATGTTGTAAATGAGGAATCAGACTATGAGGCCAGGACAGGAATTTCAAAGTCTTATCCAAAGCATAACCACCTTCCACAGCTTCTGGGCAGATGCAGGCTCTGCAGGGAAGTCTTCAGTTTTGGGGAGCTCACTATGCGCTCATGTTTACAACCGTCTGAAATGCACTGACTAATGACTGAACACTGACTCTGTGCCCTGATCGCTCCTAGGAATCAAAGATACAAATGTGACATCCATATCTCTGAGCCATCTTGGTCTTAGGAGGACAAACTCCTTACTCAGCAACCCCCTCTCCTGCTATTTCCTGGCTCCCCAGCCCCGCCTTAGCCTCTTCTTTTAGCCTGCACGGTGGCCGGAGCAGGAGACCGAAGCAGCAGCTTCGGCGCGCTGTGGACATGGCCTTTCATCCCCTGGGTTGCTCATCTGTGTCAGCCTCTCTCAGGCAGCATGTCTAGTGAGTGCCACCACCTGGGAGCTCCTCAGAAGCCCCAGGACAGGCATCTCTTGAAGAGTTGCCATGGTGCAGTCGCTGGATGGCTCACATCCCGCTTCCAATTTAGCCCTTCCCCTCCCATTATGGGCTGAATTGTGTCACCCTACAAATTCATATATTGAAGACTTAACCCCAATGTGACTGTATTTCGAGAAGGCGCCTTTAAGGAAGTGAAGGAGGTGAAGCGGAGTCATAAGGATAGAGCTGATCCGATAGGACTGGTGTCCTTATAAGAAGAGACAGCAGGAATGTGAGTACTTTGAGCAAAGGCCATGAGAGCTGGACCTTGAAGGGTAGCTAAGAGTTCACAGATGGAAGAGAGAGGAAAGGGCTCCCCGTGAGAGGAGTGGTGGGTGAGGCCTGGGGAGATGTGGGAAGCGAGGCGTGTTTGAGGAAGGGCAGGTGGCTTTGTGTGTTCACAGCCCCTGCTTGTAGGTGATGAGAGGAAGGGCCGTGATTGGTGGCATCAGGTAGGATGTGATCACAGCGGATTTCCTGGCACAGGCAGCCAGATGCCCCCAGAAGGGTAGGAGCAGTTCCTGGGCTCTCTGAGCCCACGTTTCTTCTAAGAAAGTCTTAAATGCATGGTAAATGAGAGGCAGAATTTTTTTTAATTCAATTAATTAACATATAGAGTATTATTAGTTACAGAGGTAGAGTTTAGTGATTCCTCAGCTGCATGTAACACCCAGTGCTCATTACATAAAGTGCCCTCCTTAATGCCCATCACCCAGTCACCCCATCCCCCCACCTACCTCCCATTCAGCAACCCTCAGTTTGTTTCCTAGAGTTAAGAGTCTCCGGGCCATACCACCCTAAATGTGCCTGATCTCAAGTCTGATCTGGGAAGATAAGCAGGGTCAGGCCTGGTTAGTACTTGGATGGGAGGCAGAATGTTTTTGACCAGCAACTAACCTGCAGTGGCCAAGGGAGTCCTGGGTAAAACATAGCTCCCTCCCCTCCCTCTCCTAAGCTTAAGGTTTGGGGAAATGGCTCCCCAAAATAAAGAAATTAAACTTTGGCTCTCACTCATGTGTCCTCACTGACATGTTCACTATCCGATCGAGACATGATGAGGAGAGGTATGTAGCTTTGTAAAATCTTCTGGTAAATAATAAAACATGCATTTAGGCTCAGATCTTTGTGGGTCCAAAGCTGTTTTCCTCAACCCTGCTCCCTCCCTTAAATGCTGAATTTTTATAGCAAAATAAAAGCAATTCAACATATTGTGATAACTTATTTTTCTGACCTTAGGAAAATGTCCAACAATTACCTAAATTACCTATGACAAAACAGTTCTAATTTGGAATTAGTGACTCTGTACTCCCTGAGTGAGTTAATTGAATTACCTTATGGGTTAAATGCATGTATGTGTTTTGAAAAATAATATGCATAAAGTACTTAGACAAATACCTTGCATATAGTTACCACTCGGTAAATGTTGGATAGTATTCATATGAATAAATAACAGTATTTTCCTCATTGTATATATTTCTATATATTAAATTCACTTATTGTATATATTAAATTAATATACAGAAAATATATACATTAAAATTATATTAATTTTAATATATTAAAATAAAATGTATTTTCAATGTATTAAATTCATATATTCCCTGAGCATCCATATCCTCTAGGCTTTTGGATCAGAGTTTATACCTTTAAGGAAAAAGTTCACATTCCTTATCTATGAATCAATTAGCCTTTGTTAACATAATAGTATGGCAAAGGGTATAATCTTTGATAACTTTGTCATCTTTTCTCTAAAGAGAAGAGAAGGATAATTCAGACTCTCATCTCAAAAAGCTGGTTGATTTCTTTTAGTTATTAATAGTTAGACAAACTTTCAGCATCATGACTTTTTATCCGTAATGCCATGGAAATATTTACTATTGTTGTCAAATGTGGAAAAACCACCATCACATTTCTTTTATCTAAAAGCTCTAAGATTTCAGGTCTTTTCAAGTTTTTCAAGTTTCTTTTTAAAAAACTTGGACGAGACGACTCATTAACCAGCTTGTCACATTGTCTTTGTCTTTGTCACAATGGTGTATTATAAGTTTGTTATTTTTGTTGATGTTGGTATTTTAGTCCCATCGACAAGAATTTAAAGTTATTTTAAGAATTCTATTTCATTTGACTCCCTTCTAAAAAGAAAAAAAATATGGGGTATTTTGATTGTATATGCTGCGCTATCAAGGATATTTGTGGGAAGGATGGAACTTCTGTTTCAAATTATCTGCTTACAATTCTACATGTTTGATGATTGGAAGGATTTCCACAGATGAACTTCTGGCTCTGCACATCTTGAGACCTGTTTCTCCGCTGCTCCCTGCCTATTTCTGTGACTACGGAGTGAGGTTACACTGTGAACCAGCCTCTGGCCCCGCACTTTCTTGTCGTGGCCCTGGGTGAGGCGAAACCGTGGATGACAGGAATATTTCTAGAACTTGTTCCTACACCCGAATGGCTACAATAATTCAACTGCTCTGGAAGTGACTGAGATACATAAATTCATTTCAATAAACCCAGACTAACCCCAACTTGAGTTCCTCTCAGTGAGATCTTCAAAATGCTGATGGCGACTTTAATACCACCCAACACAAGGGGAAGTTTGGCAGAGAAGATGGAAGGGAAAGAGACAGCAGTCTTAGTTGATTGTGGTTAAAGTACCTTACTTTTGCAAATTTTATAAAACCGTATGACTCTAAACACACTGTCAGGGCTGTCCCTCTGCGGATCCCAGGAGGGGCCCATGCACATACACCAGGGCTCTAAGGCTTAAGTTCACTAAATGCACAGAAAACATACCCTTGGTTCCATGTTTGGAGACTTTGTGGAATGGCAGCCTGATTTACTTCCCTCTGGAAAGCCCTGAATGGGATAACAAGACCACATGCGAAGCGCCAGACCATGACTGGAGATCTAGACCTTTCTATGAAGATCTCTTGTGACCATGAAGTCTGTCAGGGTCTGGACATAGAAGTCATCTCTGAGTCCGTGTGCTTTTTGGCACCCATGTTGTCTACTTATAGCTGTAGTCATTTAAATGGTTCTGGGTCAAGAAGAATAGCTTCACACCACTGATCCATCTGCCCTCGCCTATAGTTCCTGAACACAGTGGTCTGATCAAAAGCAGAGACTTGGAGAAACCATGGCCCCCACTGTGGCCCAAGATCATCATCAGATGATCTTACAGTGGGGAAGAGTGAGTTGGACTCTGCCGAAGAAGAGGGTCTGGATAGCTGGTAGGTGAAACACATGACTCCCGGATGTGTGGAGGTTTAGCTGAATGCTCCAAGGAGTTGTTCTCTTGAGGGTCATGCTCTCCTAAATCTAGTTTCCTTGGAGATCCATCCTCCACACTCCTACAACCAGGGTGGTTTTCAAGAAAATAAAATATGACCATTTCACTCCTCTCCCTTAAAAGTAGGGGTTCTTTTTTTTTTAAGATTTTATTTATTTATTTGACAAAGAGAGACAACAGTGAGAGAGAGAGAGCACAAGTAGGGGGAGTGGGAGAGGGAGAAGCAGGCTTCCTGCCGAGCAGGGAGCCCCATGCAGGGGTGGATCCCAGGACCCTGGAATCATGACCTGAGCCAAAGGAAGACACTTAACAACTGAGCCACCCAGGTGCCCCAAAAAGTAGGGGTTCTGATGAATGTTAGAACCCCAAAACCTTCAGCTGATATCAGAGCCCTTCATTGTCTGGCCTCTGCCGCCAACAGCATCACCTCCCACGCTGGTCATAGCACCTGCAGGAGTCAGTTTTCCAGGGAAACAGAACCAATAGAATATTTCCATCTGCATCATTTCTGTAATCTGTGTCTATGTCTATAAAGATTTCTATCTATCGAGAGGTTTAAATTACCCATCACAATACCCTTCCTAGTTTGGTTTATAATGCTTATTTCTACTTTTGCCCATATCATACCACCCTGCAATTTGAGTCTACTGGGAGAGCCTTTAAACTCCTTTAAGATTCTGTTAGTCAGTGTCTAATCAGAAACCATTTTAGGTGTTTCAAGAGAGTTTAAAACAGGGTGGGGAGTGTTATGAGGGCAGGAAGAACAGACGAGAAAATACAGAGTGTGGAGAGGGGAAAAGGAAGAATGTTAGAGAGCACACTGAGAGCAGAATATACTGACACCCTGGAGGTGAAGTCTGCAGGTCTAACACCTGCTACTGAGCTTTAGAGACACTCTCGCAGCCGATCCTGAATCTACCCCAGGGCACCCCATGGGCCATGGCTGGGGCTACAAAAAAGGGGCTACTTCTTCCCCAGCCACTGGAGTCTGCAGTCCCCCGACGGTCACAGCTTTGACACTGTCAGAGGCACAAACCTCCTGCTTCTCTCCCCGGCCCGGTGGTCTGCAGCCAGCACCTCTCACTAGCTGAATCTAACAGGAAACCCACTGGCCAGGGTGCTAGGCAAGTTCGGTTTGCAAACGGGCAGCTTTATGTAGGTCGGTGAGTCTTCTACTTTGGAGGGTCTCCTGGAGGTTCTGATCCTGAGGATTGTACTGTTGCCTTCATATTTCCTTTTTCAGCCTCTTTGTCAAAGCAGCGGTAAAAGTTTTAAATAAGTTAATCTGTTGCCAAGCAACTCACTTTTATATCAGCCCAATTCCCATCGCCAGTGCTGGCAGTTTTAATTTCTTCAGTGACAAAGTACTGGCAGGTTTTAAGGAATTAGACATACACCTACGATACTCAGAGCGTGTTTTTTTTTGTTTTTTTTTTTTTTTTTTGTCCTAAAAAAGTGCTTGTTTTCATTACTATAGATACAGGCTTCTAAGAAGCTAAAGAGTGAAGTATCTCTCTTTTCAATTGGTTACACCATATATTTTATAGGCTTTTCACTGCTTTCTTTTTTTAGAATGAAAAAACTTAGTGACTTAGATAAAACACTCTCCCCCTTCTTCTTCCTCTTCTTCCTCTCCTCTCCTCTTCCTCCCTCCTCCCCCTGCTCCTCCTTCCTCTTCTTATCTTTCTTCTTCTCCCCTTTCTCTTCTTCTTTCTTCTTCTTCTTCTTCTTCTTCTTCTTCTTCTTCTTCTTCTTCTTCTTCTCCTTCTTCCTCTTCTTCTTCCTCTTCTTCTTCCTCTCCTTCTCCTCCTCCTTATTCTACTTCTTCTTCCATGTTTTTCTGCTGAGTATTAATCATATTCCAGATTTGCCTTTATTTCTTAAAAAAAAAAACACAATGCTTAAAGCTAGATAACAAATCAGAGATTTGGGACAATGCCATTCAGCTGCTATTTGGTCTTTCAATTAGAACAGTTTCCATGTATTCTTCACTAAGACACAGACACACACACATGCATATGCACACACAGAAGTGTGCATTTTTTCAACCTGTATAACTGAAGGATGGAGATTTGTTGAATGTTCTGTTGTTGATAAATGCTATTTCCAGCACTATCCATTCATTAGTTCAGCCCTGTGTGGGTGGTTCGTGTTTCCCTTTTGGTCATATTGAGCCCATTTTACAGATGAAGAGTGAGGATCACAGAAGTTAAGTAACTTGCCCAAGTCGCACCTGTCATTGCGGGAGAAGGAATCAAGCCCAGGCGCGCTGGTGTTAAGGTCTGAGACCATGTCACTGTCCTATGATGGTCTCACATCACGGGGGGCACGTGTAGTGCTCATCTCATGCTTATGATCATGGTGAAGTTGATGAGCCCCAAGGTCCTTTTAAAATACGTGTCTAAACTATCATGCTATTTTAGTTTTGTTTAAAGTTATTTCTTTCCTCACTGCGCTCCTGACCAAAATACTCTCACATGCTCAATTACAGCATAACAGTGAGCCTCCGGAAATGAGAGGATGGAGCTATGAACAATCACTCAAGAATTCTCATCCTCGCTACAGAGTCTGTCTGAGCGGCAGCTTCAGATTGGGTCTACTTCATGAACATCTTAAAGACATGGTATCAAGCGATGGTAGCATGTCAGTCCCTATGGTTGTCCTACCAATTGGACATTTTGACCTAACATTCTGGAAGAGAAAAAAGATTGCATCATTCCACTGTCTTCAATGTCCACAGACTCAGCTAAAATTGACTGTATCTTTGACCTACTCTATCTCTGATCTGTGTTTTTTGCTTTGCTGCCACAACCGCACAGTTTGAGGGCAATGCCTAAAACAGGAGCAAGTGTTTCCTGGTTTTTTTTTTTTCCTTTTTGGGCTGACCAAGACTTAAGAGACAGGGAAAGCGAGGCGATTTTTTTGGTTATGTGTATTAGGATCCTGCCACAAAAATACCAACTTTGCTGCCCATTACCACCTAGTGCTACTTCCATCCCCCCAGTGGAATCATTGTCCATTGCCTCTTAAAGTACTTTACTTTATATTACATTTGTTTCAGTGTATTAAAATGCTTGCACCGTAGGAGATGTGAAAATGTAGCTATAAACCCTTTGAACTTTGAGAGGGAAGTTGGGGAGTCCTCTTGCATGCAGATGGTGGAAGAAGAAAAGGTCATTGTCAAAGTGAATTAGGGCACATTGAGTCCAATGCCAAAATTCAAAATTCCTCCTTTCAGACCTGATGCCATTTTTATCTCTAATTCACACCTTTGAAATGCAAAAGTCTGAAATATGTTCTGCAGGAATAGCAGGAATCTGTAAGTGTGTACCTGACCTTCTTCATAGCAGCCTTTTTCTTCTCTCCAACATGCACTTATCAGATGCTAAGCTGGGGAGTTTTCTTCCATACTAAATTTCCTAATGCTTCATCACTGTCCTCTATATCTCATGAAGCATCTGAAAGTGCATTAAAATGTATCAGCATCTTTAGGGGCGCCTGCGTGGCTGAGTCGGTTAAACAGCTGACTCTTGATTTCGGCTCAGTCATGATCTCGGGGTCCTGGGATCTAGCCTCATGTTGGGTTCTGTGCTCAAGAGGGAGTCTGCTTGAGATTCTTTCTCTCCATCTCCCTCTGCCCCTCCCCCTACTCGCTCTCTCCCTCTCTCTAATAAATAAATACATCTAAAAAATGAAATAAAATAAAATAAAATGCATCAGCATCTTTCAAGATAAGTATTCACTCAAGCCTCACAGCAGCCTTATCCTTTCAGGCTGTAAACTGTTAAAGTAGGGATGAAGTCCTGCTCTTTCTTCCTCTGCTGGCCCCGCACTCACCATACAGCCCCCAGCACGAGCAGGCACTCTGCGGGCCATTTTAGCAGGAGCTGAGAATGCACTCCGCTTCTCTCCTTTCTCTTCAGATCTGCCTACCTGCAGACAGGATAGATTCTTAGGGGTTGGCTATGTCCTTGTACAAAGTGGCCATCCACTGGCAGTGATTGGGTAAGTAAGTATGTCCAATTCTAAGAGTCAGGACAGAAGCCCACTGCTGCCAAAACCTAAGTCATATTCTCCAGTGTGGCCTTTCTCACTGTATTTGGATTTTCATCTCCCTGGGTCCTGTGATTGTCTCTCTGTCGATTCAGAACTTTGTTGAAGAGATAGCTGTGGACATCTCCAACTCTGGAGTGTCAACCATGAGCCCATCATGGTACTAATTCAGTGCATTTGCTCACTGAATGCTTATAAAAAGTTCTTGCAAGTCACAAACAGGGAGAAGGTACTTCAAGGACTTAAGGAAAAAACTTGCCAGAGTTAAATAGTTCATTAGTGGCAGAGCTGAGTGTTCCATCCAGTGCTGCTTGAGTGGAAACCCCGTATCATTTCTACCCCCATCGAAGACCTTTTAATTATCCCTGACTCCATGCCATTTCTCTACTTGTGTTTCTTGGTGAACCAGGATACCTATCCCAGATGTGTTGGAAGAAAGTGTCCACTGGGGGTCACTTCTAGAGACTGCCTTTCAACACTGTGTTCTTTCCATGGCACCACTAGGCAGGATCTGTAGAGAGGCAACTGGACTCTGGGCTCTCTTCCAGCTTTTTTTCATTCGGTCGGTAATCTCAGATTCAGTCTGTGGTAATCTACCATCGCCTCTTTACTTCGCTTCATCACCAAGGACTTGTGTTACATCACGGTGCTTCCTACTCTTGTGAGAAGCAGCAGATTCTGATGGGAAAGAAGCCCTTGCAAGCAGCAGAGTGATCTTCCACAGTCCGTGACTACGACCAGGTTTGTGCATTTCTTTTCCATTCATTTACTTATCACGTCCTTATAAAATATATGTTGGGCCTATGTAATAGAAAATGCTCTGTAAGTGCAAATTTAAAATAACACGGGAAAGGCTAAATGTTTGTGTCCCCTCAAAACGTATATGTTGAAATTCTAACCCTCGATGCTAGGGCATTAGGAGTTGGGGCCTTTGGGAGGTAATTAGGACATGAGGGCAGAGCTCTTATGAAGGAGGTAAGTGCCCTTATAAAAGGAATCTCAGAGAGCTCTTTTGCCCTCATTGTGCCCTGGGAGGACACGAAGAGAAGTCAGCAGCCTGCAACAAGAGAGAGAAACTGCCTCACTAGAACCCTGATCAGTCTGATCTCAGATCTCCAGCCTCCACAACGGTGAGAAATAAATTTCTGTTGTTAACAAGCCATCCGGTCTATGATACATTATTATAGCAGTCTGAACAGACTAAAATATAAGAGCAAACACCTTTCACAATTGTTTCTATGCCTTTTCTTAAATTAAAATGGAATCTGAATATAATTTCCAGATCTCTTCAGAACCCTGAACTGCCAAAGGCAGATAAAATTCTTGATGTCTTTTTCAGAAAAACAGGAGGCAAAGTTAAGGTTTGGGGTAGCTGTCCCCCTCTTGGCTTAAAAGGCACATCACTAGACTGGTTTGGAGGGAAATCAGATACTGTGTTCCTTCCCTTTGAGGATACACCTTGAAGCTGCTGGTTATATTCCATAATACAAAAAACAGGCTGCAGATTATAAGAATCTAGAGTAGGAGAAATAGTCCAGATCTCTCTGCTGGATGAGGCTTTTACCAGCCATGTGGAACCACTTTAGGTTGCTCAATCACTGCAGCACTGAAATATTTTAAAATTCCGAGCCATGTGTTGCCACATACTAAACACAGTTTCAGCAAACCATCCGCTGTGGCTTTCTCATGGAATCAGTCTATGGATTGTCAGAGGTTCCGAATTTGCAAACCAGAAAGAGCAACACTTCATCAGGGCTTCGAGAAGGCCCCCAGGGAAGGGAGGCATTCCTGCTTTCTTTTTTCCTGTCTATGTAAACTCCCAAAACACTTATTTCAGTCACCTGGATAATAAATTATTGCTGTGAGTTTCTTCTACATTACATTTAATGAGAATCACATAGGTTGTTGGAAGAGTTTGAGAAGAGGTAGAGGACCAGAGCAAAGCAGAACAATGGGGGCGGGACCTCCTTGGGGATGGTCCCCACTCAGTGGGAGAATGATTATTGTGTTTCTAGTCTAAGAAAGAAGATTTTCATAATAGAGAATTTTCTTTTTATTTAAGGCTGAATGCCAATGCTATCATAGATGCTTTAAAAATTTTATCTTTTTGCATACTCAGTTCCCTCTTCCTAAAATGCTGTTCCTCTCCATATCTACCTGTTAGTTTCTTATCTGTGATCATCAGCTCAAATGTCACCTCATAGAAACATTCATTCCACGGCACATATCCTTCCCCTGTGCTCTCTGGTGTCTTGTGTCAACCTCTATCAGGTAGAATTATAGCTGATAGTGCACTTGTAGACTCCAACTCGAGGGAGTCGCTCTGTATTATTAATTTCTGTGCCCCCAAGAGCCAGCATAGTACCTGGAAAAGAGTGGTCACCCAGAAAGTATTAGTTGAATAAATTGGTGGATGGATGAATGATCGTAATTGAAAAGTTATTACCTGCATGTACATTTCTGCTGTATGATCCGAATCCGTAACAGTTTTATCCAACTTACTCAAATTTCTCAGTATCACAATCATAATAGACATGACGTCTAGAGTTTGCCAAATCCTCATGAAATTTGGGGTCAGAACAATGGACCATGTTGGAAATAGTGGGTCAAATCATCACCTCTCTACCTGCCTAATAAAATTAAGTTTTGAATAAACTTCTCCTCAGTTCTGATACTATGTTTGTAGGATTTTCATTATTTCGAAATTTAGCCTATATAAAAAGAGTATATGTAATGTTTTTGTATGATTTAAGGGATGATACCTGTTATTAAAAGATAATAATGAAATAAACACTCATGAACCTCCTATCTAGCTTAGGAAATAATGGACTGTGGTCTTCATCAACTTGGATATGAAATTCAAACATTTGGCTCTGTCTTAATTATAATCACAATTTATGAAAAGTTTATATTTTATTTAGTGAACATGATTAACATTAGCAAAACCATAAATAATCATTTAAGACTATTATTGAGACCTAGACAGCTAATGTAATGCTCTTGTCATCTCTGTGATATCCACTGTATTTCGTGCGTTATTTCCTTGCTTCCCTGGTGTGTGGATTACTCCCAGGTCTGTGTGTGAGTGTGTGAGTGTGAGTGTGTGTGTGTGTTTCTTAACCACCCATGTAGCCTTCTGCTTGAACCCTATGTCTGCAAGTATCTAACTGTCTGATGGACATTTATATCTGTAGACACCACAGGTCCTCGAACTCAATGTAACTAAAACCACATTCCTTAAATTCTCTCAGGACCTCCCATAACCTAATCTTCCTTCTCCATATCCTGGTTGGGTCACTGACTCTCCCACACTACACATTTGGAGTATCATGAGTTTCTCCCTTTTTTTTGCAAAAATGCAATGCGTCACAAAATCCTTTTCTCCTCATGGCTTCTTTTGTTTGCGATATCCTGCACACAATTTTTCGGATGATGTTTTTAAAGAACTTTCTAGCCAATAACTCCTCAGGTTAAGCAATAAACAGACCACAAATTTTGATGGATCTCTGTGGCCTATGATCTAAAGAGACCAAGGTGACAACTCAGGAGCCATCATGAGGGAACCCCGGTGAATTAAGGTGTGGCTTTCTGACCTCAGACAGAGATCATAGACTGTTTATTTGGGTTTAGCCATCCCAGAAAACAGAGAGGCAGAATAGCTCTCGTTCAGGGGGAGAAGGACTAATGGCTGGTCAGGACCACAGACTTGAGGAAAAGCAGTGCCCAGGATCACTTGGGCCACCCCCCTCATGTTCTATCAGAGCACACATGTTGCCATCATATCGCTCCTCTTTCTTCTAGAATATGTAGTCTTAATTTCATCCAAAATATCCAGAACTTTCTCCTCATTCAAATTTAGCAAAGACCTGTAAGGACTGGTTATTCATTTTGTATACTTGGTACAGAATAAACTCTGCAAAGAAGTCAATGTATCTTCCTTGAAGATGTTTGCATGAATGAATTTTTTATTTATGATTACATGATTGAACCAAACCTGCCCCAACCAATCTCATCATTCCCTCAAAGCTAAAAACACCTCTAATGGCTTCTCAGACCTGTAGAGTGTTAGACAGTTTACTGGGAGGTTTCATGTGCATCAGCTGCATATATTCCTCTAAAGAAAGAAGGGCACTTACGATTATGCTATTTAATGGAGTTTCCAAAAGAAAATGGAGGTTTCCAGGCTTCTGCTGTTTTGGGAGGTGCTACATTGCTAATACTCAAGAAAGACCAGATGAGAAGCCAGATGTCTGGACTTTGCAGTGCCCTTGATTCGATCATGTTATGTTTTATTTTTTGTTGTTGTTTCGTTTCTCTAAAGCAATGGATCTTGTTGTCTTCGCCTCATACTTTATTCAAGACAGAATTGTTTGTTTGAAAGGGTTATGGTTTGTAAAAACCTGGATTAAAATCACGCTCTTTTGATATATTTGCTGTGTGACACTGGGTGGTTTATTTACCATCACTGAACTTCAATTTTTCATCTGTGAAAGAGCAGTGTTACAATCAGCATCCTGATGTTGTGGTGAGGATCACACAAGTCACTATGAGGACACTTGGAAACATCATGTGTATTACCTATGCTGGGGATTGCCAAGATGATGGCAACTCCCAACCTGGGTGTCCATACAAGATCATCACACAGATTGTCCCTAAGGCCTAGATCCCTGCTTTCCATTTGGGCCATATACAGTGAAATTCAGTGCCCTTGAAGGGGTTTCCATGTGATACCCGCCCGGGTGTGCCTTATTCCATAGTTCACAATTAGACTTAAGCTTTACTGAAGGACTACATTATTAGATATCGTTAGAGGCCAACCACCTGAATGGTATTAAATTACAAGTATAATTCAGTTGGATTCAACAAATATTCACTAAGCACCAGATATTGTGTGTAAAGAGAAATAAAGCAGGGTTTCTGCTTTCAAGAGTACAATGTATATGTAGTCAGGAAGATAAATGTAAATAATTGTGTAACAGTGTGTGACAAATACTATATATATATATACACCAAGGGCTGTAAGGACACAGAGGAGGGAAGTGTAAATGGCTCTACTTGGTCAGAGGACAGGTTTCAGGAAAGACACACAGAAGAGATGCGTTGGATCAGGACCCCAGAAAAAGAGAGGAGGTTGCCTGGGTAGAAAAAAATGGGAAACAAAATATTATAGGCAGAGAGAACACCACCTAAAATATCAACCACGGTGTTTTGGTTGGAATCTCACTTCTTACTCCCTATTTCACCTTGGGTAAATTACTAGACCCATCATCTACTTTTCTTATTTGTGAGCTGATTCTAATAATGTCTACCAAGAAGGTCTTAATATAGATGAAATGATACTGTGAAATTTCACCAGTTTAATGGTTGGTACACAGAACTAACTCCATAAATGTCAGGTGTCAATGAGCAGATGCGTGGCTTCTTCATGGAACACAAAGAACATGATGGCAGCAGTGTGGTTTGGCATTTTACTGAAGGTCTCTGGGGTTAAAATCCCCTGGAGACTCCCAGTGTGGATGCTTGGCTGAATGTTGAAGCCTGGGAGAGCAGCGGTTATGACCAGGTTTTGTTGTGTGTTTGCTTCTCATTCAAACTGTTAAACTACATCATTGGGGTGCACCTCTTCCCTCTCCCCTGGGGACTATTCCCTGTTCATGTCACTGAGGACTTTGTTGGGCTTCTCAGAGCTGAGGTCCCTGGGCTCACTTGGTATGGCGGCCATGACTTTCTCAGCACAGCAACGCATCCGCTGCACCATGGTGCACGTGGCCAGCCCGACAACAGCATAGTTGGAGACACTCTCCCGGTGATGACCACCGTCCACCCTAGGTTAATGTTTCACGTGACTGAGGTTATATTAGTGAAGCCAAATTCCAAGACCATTGAATTATGCACAATGGTTTCCAAAGATGGTGGTCCAAACTTCTGTGCTGGGGACCTTCCACTTTCCCCCGACCCATGGGCACCCCCACAGGGTTGTACCCCTGACCTGGGAAATACTCCTCCAGGATACAACGTGTGAAGTCGGTACCTCCCACCAGGCATGTGATGGAAGACAAGTCAACTGCTCGTGCTCACTGGGCAGCGCTCTTCAATTTTAAGTCCTCCTGAGCAGCAAAAGGGGCCACAGAGAAAAGGTCCCGAATCCATGGTGTTAACTCACCATTAATAGTGCTGCCTTCAGACTACCGCACTGTGGACTAGCCCTCTGGTTTGTGGTTTTGCTTTTTAACTCCCAGCTCAGGTTGGGAGCAATAGGGTTAGCCACCTGAAACAACAACTTTTGCCTAATCTAGAGTGATCTATTTCCTCAGCGAAGATTGCTTTTTGCGCTATTTTTATTTTTAAAGGGAGTTAACATTTAACGTGCACGTTAGCTGGTTCCTGGCTGCCTGAATAGGTCTGTTTGTTTGGGCATGTCCGGCTGCCAGGCTGCTGAGCCCTGCTTTCCTCAAGGTTCAGGAAGCTCTAAATATTAATGAGGGCCAAAGACCCATGCATTTGGCAACTCCTTCCCCACCATGCACTCCATTAAACACAATTTCCGAAGGCATTTCATAACTTAGAAAACCTGCCCAGGAAAAGCACAGCACCATTACAATTCTGCATGATGGTAATTTCTAAAATGTCATGTATGCAGAAGGAACTGGTGATCTGACAGATGTTCGGCCAGTGGTTTACACTGCGTAGCTCAGAGCACTTGGATAAATGAGTGGTTCTCCAAGTGTGGTCTCCAGGTCAGCGGCATCAGCATTGCCTGGGAAATTTGTTAGAAATGCAAATTTCTGGGCTCTACAGCTGCCAATCTGCTGAGTCAGAAACTCATCAGAAATCCTGGGGTGGGGCCCAGCCATGTGGTGATTGCATAGCAACATGCAAATACTGCCTTCCTATCTGTGGGACCAGAGTTGCCCGTGCAAGGGACATACAAGTGTCCTTCGGGGAGTTTAGGATTGGGGTGCAGGCAGCCCTCTATTCCATTCTCAGTTCTTCCATTGGTTAGATTCTTACCTTAGTAACATTCCTGAGCCTCACTTTGCTCATTTGTAAAATGGTGTCACTGATACAATCTGCTCTATTTAACTCCTTGAGTTGTGATATTGTTAATAAAAAATAACGAATGAAATTTTTTTATTCTAAATAATAAAATAAATACTGGTAAAGTGCCTTGAAACCCTGAGAGTGTTTCACGTAGTTAACACCTATGTCAGCACCTTGGTGCCAGGATTCCCTTAGTTAATCAGCCTCACCAGCTATACTGGGACATCTGAGACACAGGACACCGAGTCTAACCACAGTGCAATATTACTGTGTCCTATCGAAGATGACAACAAGAAACATTCATTGCAGGTGTCTATTAGATGGAAAAACGAAGAGGGTGTTCAGGGGAACCCTAAGAGGCTTAGGGAGATGAAGTAGACAAGCAGAGGAACAGCAGGTGCCTATTGGAGGCAAGAGAGCAGGGTGTGTTCACCAACGCAGAGTTGAGTGTATCTGGAGCAGAGAGTGTGCATGAGTGTGTTTAAATACCTGTGTGTGTGTGTGTGAGCACATGACTGAAAGAGGACAGAGGTAGACAGGGTAGTGTGGGAGAGAAGGGTTGGAGGGAGGGAGGGAGGGAGGGACGGAGAGAGAAAGAAAAACAGAGATGGAGTGAGGGGCACCTTGGTGGCTCAGTTGGTTAAGCATCGGACTCTTGATTCCAGCTCAGGTCATAATCTCATGGTTGTGAGATCGAGCTCCGCATGGGGCTCTGTGTTGGGCGTGGAGTCTGCTTGAGATTCTCTTTCTCCCTCTCCCTCTGCCCCTCCTTCCCCCCAAAAAAGAAACAGAGATGGAGAGAGACTGAAGCAGATACTGAGAGAGACAAAGCATGTCAGACAAAGAGAGATAAGAAAGAGGAAGAGGGGCAGAAGGGGCAGGAGACTATAACAAGGAAGAAGCATCTTTATGGCATCTTAACAGTGTTCACACAATTATCAGTAGCAACCCCTATTTGTACTTAGCTATGCTCCCCGCAGTCCTCACACCCAGTCTGCGAGGTTGACCCAGGTGGAAACTGAGGCCCAGAGGACATAGTTTCTTTTCTCACCCATACCAGCATGTGAAGAAGCTGAGGCAGAAGCCCAAGGAATGGCCACAGGAGCTGGGGCCCAACACAGGGCACCTGATGCTCCTGGCTCTGCTGTGAGGACCCCATGTCAGCCTTTGTACAGTTGGAGAAGGCTGGGTGAGGCCACCAGCTGGAGTGCAAGCAGGGCTGGCCCAGGCCAGCTCTGTGCCTATGCATGTCATAGGCCACCTGCAGTGCTTACTGAAATGATAATATAACAGTTAAGCTATTTAAATTAAAAACACTCTGTTTTTCCCATCACCCTGAATATATAACATTTTTTGCCCTATTTCCCTCCACCCCTTTCCCACAATTGTTTTTCACACAGTGGTAATCGTAATATATATACTATGATGATACATCTTTTGACCCTTGCTTTTTTTTTTTTCATTATTACTGCATAATAAACAATTTTACTTGTTGCTATGGTGTTTTCACAATGTTCGTTTTAATAGCTACATAATATTTTATTCAGGGAATGTGCCATAAATTATTGAACCATTTCAGTTGTTTTCTTAGTTAAGTCCCCATTCTGTGATAAAACATTCATGTCAATACACAAAATAACTCATTTCACTTTTACTATGCCTTTTGGTACTTTGGTTCTTATTATTTTCTCTTAGAGTTGGATAGAATTTGGAAGGTAAGAACCCCATTTTTAATAGGATGCTCATGGTTATCTTAAGACATTCCACAAACATTCCAGATGCTGTGATCTTCTATTTATATCCATCTAGTCAAACACACCAGCACCCGTCTCCCCTTTTATGGAGTTTTGTGCACGTTGGCTGTCCTCCTTCACCTTCTCTTTGCTCATTCTGCGCTGGTTTAGTCTGGGGGGTCTGACAGCCCTCCTCAAAACACACACACACACACACACACACACACACACACACACAACTTGCTTCTTGTGCTTTGTTTTTCATCCAACAAGGAAACAAGTTAGGTTGCCAGGGCGTTCCTTCTCTCTCCCTCACTATGCCTTTTTTTCTCCTTGCCATAATAATTTCCTAGCTCATCCATTTCTCTTTAAATTCAGTACTTGATTTCATCCCTCACTTGAGTATTCTCTTCAGGAGTGTTCCCTACTATTCAATTCTCATTATCAATGGGTTTGAGGACACTTGGGAGCCCCTGTCAGGAATCAGGTCATCAGACCAGCATGGAAGGTAAGCAAGTGCCCAACATTGGAGGCTCCCTTCCTTACTTTGGCCACTATCAAATGAGCCCATGTAGACCCCTCCATTTCACCCTCTCTTTTAGAGACTTACATGTATATATCAAATACAGTACCCTCACTTCTAACTTCCTTTAATTTTACTATCAATAATGTTACCTTTTCAAGTTCCTGGTTTTGTTATTTTCTTACTGGATGTTGTGTATTTTGCGGGTTGCTTCAACTTACTTTGTGAAAGAAATGGAAAGATAAATGAGTGAGGGGCCTGGGTGGCTCAGTCAGTTAAGTGTCTGCCTTCATCTCAGGTCATGATCCCGGAGTCCTGGGATCAAGCCACACGTTGGGCTCCCTGCTCAGTGGGGTGTCTGCTTCTCCCTCTGACCCTCCCCCCTCTCATGCTCTCTTCCTCTAATAAATAAATAAAATCTTAAAAAAAAGAAAGATAAATGAATCAATTTCTGCTTGATTGAATACACAAAGATTTGAAAGTTAAAAAAAAAAATAATGGAAAGACATTCCCTGATGTGGTGACTCAGATAAAGTTGACTTCCAAAGCCATTTTAGCCAAAGGCCAGGCATTATTATTCATTATACCCAAACCCTCGTCCAAGGCAGACTGGTTGGAAGTCCCACTTTTGAAACTCACTCCCTGGAAAAGGGACCCCCTGGTGAGGGTTGGATAGTCCGGTTCCTGGGATCACTGCTGAAAATCTATCCTAAATGCCAATTGCATGCTGAATGCGTATGAACTGTGGTGCTTGCCATGCCTTCTGATTGGAAGAGGAGAGATGGAGAATTGAGGGTATCTTCTTTCTTTTGGGGCAGCAGAGCCTGGCTAGCTATGTACCAAACCCATTTCTTTTTTTTTCCCTGAACACACAGCAAGGAGACATTTCCAACTTTCTTTGAAGTTAGGTGAGGCCATGTGACTGAATTCCGGCCAGTGGGCTGTGTTCAGAGGTGGTAAGGGCTGCTTCCGTTCTGGTCCGTGGAAGGCTACTACCTACACATGCTTTCTTGTACCCTTCCCTTTTTTTCCAGCTTCACACAGATGGATCTGGTCATTGTTTTGGAAAGCACGTATTGAAGATAGCAGAGCCACACCATGGGAACACACCAGGTCCCAGAAAGTCTGCGCTGCTAATGAGGAACATAAATTTTGGGATTTATGTGAGCAAAAAAATAGATTTCCATCACGTTGCTGCTCATACATTTTTTTCACTTGTTTGTGACATATGGTGCTACTCTAACAAAATACACTATCAACCCAGTAACTGAACTGAGTCTCTTCATGAATTCTAAGTCATTTATTATCATTGCTGTTCAAATCCAGCCTATTGGTGTGAGGGCCAAGTAAATACCTTTCAGAATCCAAAGTGCATAATTTTGGTCACTTATTTTGGGTTCTGCTGAGGATCCTGCATCATTATTTTTTCTTCTGAATGATTTCATAAACATTATTATACAAAGTAAAGAGAAAAGGTCTCTAGAGTTTTCAATGCCTCTCCATCTTCCCAGGAGCCCTATATAATAATCATTTAAAATATAAAACAATCCAATAAAATGACATGAAGATTTCCATGAACTCAAGGAACCAGTGAGAACAGACTTTGTATATAATATTTGCAGGCAGATGAATGGTTGTCAGTCAGAACAATGCCCTTTAATTAAATTATTGTACTGACCAGGCATCCTATTTTCTTTCGTGTTTCACTGCTTCTCCCTGACAAGTTCAACCAAAGCACTTTTCGTTTTTTAAGTAATAAGTCTGGCTCTTAAAAATGTGTATTTCTAGGTCGACACCGCATGACTTTCTCATTTGCTGTGTATGAATGGAGTAGTTGGTTTTCTTTGGAATCACTATATAAATCCTCATTTTTTGCTTGTGCTGGTGGTGTGCATGCACACACACGCTCACACAAGTATCTGTGCTGAGGAATTCTGTGAATGTGAAGGTTTTCCCCCCCAGTGCAGACAGCAGTTGATGGGGGTCGATGAGGTGCACCTTTTTTTAGGGTTATCAGCCTCCAAAAGATGCAGGAAGAGGAGAGCCAGTGAATTTGCGGGTGTTAAGCTGTTGGATATTCTGGATACAGGTTTTTAAAAAATTTACAGTTTAATAAAACCCAGCTGACACCAAGTCTTATGTTTATGAGATATGAGTCAATGATGACATGCCCCTAAGCTATTCCAATGAAAAGAAAGTTTCTAAGGCAAGCAGCCGTTGGTTTTATGGGAAGCTGAGCCAAGCATGTTGCTTGAGCCCGTGGGGTGGATTCTTTCCTCATTTCAGGGAGACTAAGAAATCTTCGGAGTGAGTTCCAAGGCAGATTTTTTTCCTGTTAGAAAGTGCAGTCAGAGACCAATTTGGTCTGTCCGTAGTCGTTCTGACCCTCCTCGCTGTCAAAGCCAAGGACTTTGCTGTGAATGGTCATCTTGAGGGTGAAGCAAGCTCAGGGATCAGTGAGCCTTTGTTTAGGTGTTGTTTATGTATTTGAAGCTTTTGGAAGTCTTTCCTAAAAGAGGTCTTGTGTAATGAAGGAAGATGGCTTTGCAAAAGCAAAGATGGTTTCCTTGTGCCGCCATTTAATTCCTGGCAGGGATGTTTGTCCTCCTCAGACTCTTCCTACTAAGCCATCAAAGGTGACACCACAGTCCCCACATGGCCTCATGACATATCGGGTTGGAAATACCCATGCAGTTAAGAAGCACAGGAAATAGTAAACTCTCTTCATCTTCTCCAAATAAGCTGAGCATTTCCCTAGAGGGAAAGTATTGCAGATATTTGCCTTGAGGAAGAGAATACACCCTCTATAAATTAAAACCTCTTATTTTAGTTTTCAAAATTTCTTATTTTCATTAGGAACTAAGAATAAAGCCAACTTTCTCCTTGGACCTGAAAATACAGAGTGACAGACACATCCCAGACATACAATTGATGAACATTCAAGTAGGATTTCTTTATAAAAGTTTATCTGTGGACTGGAGGTACACAGCCTGACTCAGTTGTAAAATACTTTTTTGTCATGATAAGATACGGCCTTATATTAACAGTCTAACCTACGCTAGACACAATATGATTCAGGGGTTAAAACATATCATCAATGATCATGGTTAGAACCAAGGAATTTTAATGGTAAGGCTACTTTTAGGAAAGCTCTTTCCAAGTATATGTAGAATATATTATTTGGAATTCATATTTAATGAATTCTATTATTCAGAGGGCCAGCTTCCAGCAAAGTCAATTATATACAAAATATAACTTAAGACAAAGAGGTTTGAAAGAGAAAGAGAGAAGATGAAGACAAAGATGAAGAAGAGGAAGAGGAAGAGGAGCAAGAAAGGGAGGGAGGGAGGGGGAGAAGCAAAGAGGGGGAGGGGGAAGGAGGGGAGACAGAGGGAAGGAGAGAGGGAGGGAGAGAGGTCTGCTTCTGACAGGGGTGTCAGCTGCAATAACATTGTTGTACTTTACTCCACCGGAGCTGATCTTGTCTTTCTTGACCTGACTCTAGGAGTGATTACGGTACACCTAGACCTTGGGACACAGTCGCTGGAGGTGAACTTGGCTACTTCCTGAACTCATTTGCTCCATGATGTACACCAAGTGCATCCTCCTCAGCCCTGAGCACTAAAGTGTAAACATAAGACTGACAAATAAGAGTTTGTCCAGAGAAAAATGACTAGTATATTAAGTCTTGTGAGGCCAGAAAACCACCTCTAATGAGAGAACAACATGGAGAGAAAAAGCAATATTTAGCTGAAGACAGAAAACTCAGTGGAGACCCCAATTCTGTTTTCAAGTGTAGAGTGGCTATAAAGAAAGAAAAACTGTTGACTCACTCTGGGTGAGCTTCATTAGGCAGGCAATTTGAACAGGGAGATTTCAACTCACTGGGATTATGACTCAGTAATCCAAGATGAAATCATCTGTCCTATACATTCCTTATCACAGGATCAACAAGAGATCCTCGGTAATCCTGACAAGGAAACTGTGGGTGAAATTCGCAGCGATGTGTGCCATCAGATGTTTTCTATGTTCCTTTTCTGCTCCAAACTTCTGTGGTTTTTTGTTTGTGTTTGCTTAAGACAACTCTACTGAATTGATGGAAAAGGGCCAAGCTTTAGAGGCAGAAATCTACTTTATGCCAAGAAAGGCCTATCAATAGGTTTGCTGTCATGTTAGACTTCACATGATGAAAGCAAGAATAAAAGCTCCCTATTCCTGTTAGTTCTTGATATTGGCTTGATATTGTCCAAGTTCCTCTACGTAGACAGCTAACCTATCCCAGGCATTGGAGGTTTACACATCCCCCACAGCGATGTCATTAAAAGAAGATTTAGTAGCATCTAAGCAGAAAAATATAATTCTCCATATCTCATCATCTAAAGTGCTACATACAGGGGCACCTGGGTGGCTCAGTCGGTTGAGTGTCTGACTCTTGATTTTGGCTCAGGTCATGATCACAGGGTCATGAGTTAGAGCCCTTCGGAGTCTGCATGAGATTCTCTCTCGCCCTCTCCCTCTGCCTCTCCCCTCACTCTCTCTCTAAATAAATAAATAAAATCTTTATAAAAAATTAAGTGCTATGTACAACTCACATTTCCCACTTAAACTTTACAAAAACCATACCCAGTTGTTACCATCCCCTTTCTACAAGTGAGAAACTGAGGGAAATTGGAGCTTGTCTACCTATAGTATTTTAATATGGCAAATATTTTGGAATGGAGAAGAAGGAAGGATTTTTGTTTCAATAATGCTAATTCAGCAAGTCCATGGAGTACCTATTCTGTGTCACTTGTTTAGTAGGTCCTATAGAGAATTTATAAATGTGCAGATGGTGTAACTGCAAGAAAACTACTTGAAAAGCAAAACTAAAATAAGAACACCTCATAGGCATGATAGAAAAAGGTGTATCTTTATATGGAATAATTTTGTTTGTGTTATCTACGCATTTAGGACTTTATTCCTCAGTAAATCATTTGTAATAAAGCAAAGTTTTATTTTTGAATTCCTCAAAATGTTTGAAGGATTCATAATACCATCAAAAATATAAAATCTTAGGGATAAAGCTGGTAAAAGATATGCAATCCTTGTATGCTGAAAATGACAAAACATTGCTGAGAGAAAGTAAGGAAGATTTAAATGAATGGAGCAATATACCATGTTCATCTACTGGAAGACTCAAAGTTACGAAGCATATTCGATCAAGTTAAGCTGTATCTTCTGCACGGTCCTGATAAAAATCAAGTCAGGGTTTTTATAGAAATTGACAAGCTGGTTCTATGACCCACGCAGAAATACACAAATCACTCTGACAGTAAGAGGTAAGTAAGGGCAGGACTGTGGGCATTGGAAGTTCAGTCCATTGTTTTTATCTATGTATTCCAAAACCCAGTATGGTGCCTGCCTCCCAGAAAGAAAATAATCAGTAAATGTTTCATGAATGAATCCATGTTTTCGCTTTGTTGTTGTTCTTGTTTTCCTAAATAAGCTAGATTAGATGGTGATACACTGGATTCAGTTAACATCTTCTCTCTGACAATTTCAAAGTTAGTCTGTGAATACACAGTAGAAACACAGAGGGGGAGATTCTTGTCAAGACATGTAAAAGTGTGTTACTGGTGATCGGGAAAAGTGACATCAAATGGTTTTTCTAGAAATATTCCATTTCAGAGGAAAGATGGCCTGCTCAGAGGGAATGCTATAATGCCAGGCAGTGCAGACAGGGGATGTAATACTACAAAAACTGAAAGCTGTATTTTGGTCACGACTTGAATTTTTAGTGTCCTAATGAACTCAATGCCCTCATTCCAGTGAATACTTCCCCTGGCCAAGATCTGATCAGAACCTTCCAGACACCCACATTCATATGTTTTTCTCAACCTGGGCCTCTCCCAGGGACACTGTCTGACACCGGGACACTATCTGACACTCTCCAGTGGTCACGGAGGCTTTCCTGGCCCTTCAGATCCCTTTATTCCAGCTTGTTTTCTGGTTTAGCTCTGACCCTAGAAATAGCACCTAAAGACAAAGCAATTCTCCATTAGTGTCTTCTGACTCTTATCACATTGTGTCATAACTTTTGGATAGCTATGCTCCAGTATTCCTCCTCATCAATTGTTTAAAAGGAAAATATGAATTTAGATTATTGTTTTGTTTTACTGGAAGGAGTCTTATGACTAGAATTTGAACGATGTTTTGCAATGTCTGTTTCCTATTAATTCTGGGATGCGCTTTTGAATATATATCCATCCATCCATCTTGACACCAATAAAATTTAGAAGCATCTTACAATTGCAGTTGCCCAGACCCATATTGTTATATTCACTCTGGCAAAAGTTGGTTAATATTCTGGTAGCATGACAAGAAAATGGAACTCTTTTGATGTTTCAGCCAACAACCATTTAAAGACTATTTAAGGAATGAACATGAATCCTGGTTGTTGTCTGAAAAGATTTTATTGACACCTTTTGGTAATATCAAATATCTGCCAGAATTAGAAGTTACAGAATTGATGTAAGTGGCTTGGATATAAGTCTTGAAACAATAGTGGAAAGTTCTTGTTGACACAGAGGATAATATTATGTGAGAAAAAAAAAGGACATCAGTAAGTAGTTGAAAATTGTTTCAGACAAGTGATTATGAGTAGGAAGTAATTTTAGTATCCCTTAACCAATTAACTTTACTTATATTTTCCTTTTTATGTTTGCATAAGTGGTATAAGATTAAAAACAATATCTCACATGTCTAAAGAACATTTTCAATAAATATAAAATATAAATTTTCTGTGATAAAAAGCTGTATGCCATCATTGAATCACCAGAAAATAAGGGTTCACTGGATTCTTTGAAATTATTAATTTGAAATACAAATTCTTTGAAATACCAATTCTTTGGCATTAAGATTTGAAAAGTTGAAAAAATATTTTAACACAAAATTTATATAGCCTTTATCCTATATAAGTCCCTACACTAGGCCTGAGGAAAGTACAGACAAGTTGTGTAAACCAAATAAAAAGCAACTTACAAAGAAGTGAGACTATAAATAAATACTTTTAATAGCATTAAAATGATAAGTGCTTTGCAAAGGGTCATCTAACTATGTACTATGAAGAGTTCAAAGATAAGAAGGATGATGTCCAGCCTAAACAGAAGATAAGCCTTAACGATTGTCATTTGAGCTCAGTGCGACTCACAGGTAGGATTTTCACAGACATGGATGGTGGCAGACATATCACAGGGGAAAAGAGATCACCTTTAGAGGTGTCCTTGGTAAATGACAAAGAGTCTAGGCTATAACTTACGGTCTGCAGAGCAAATAAAGAGCCATGACCAAGACCAAGGGTACAGAGCAAGGCGCTAGCTCATAGATGGTCTCAAATCCATGGCACTTGGAATTCATTGTAGGATCAATTAGAAACCATGGAACATATTTACACAGTAAGTACATCTGATCACATATCCTCAAAGAAGAGGATCCTGGTATCGCTTGTAGGGTACATTTGTGTTGGGATCAGGGGCAGGAAGGGAGGAGGTAAGGAACACAGTGGAAGAATAGAGGAGATGGAAGAGAAAATCAAGTTAAAACTTTCCCTGAGAGATCTTTGTTTTGAAATGGTTTACAGATAGTCCCCTGACAGTACCTACAAGCGCCAATCAGTGGTGTCATCACATCCTACGTGATTGAAGGAACAGCATCATGGTGAGTCTATACTCACTGTTATAATTTGCATTCTTCATTCAAAAGAGTTACCGCCTTTGAGATATGAACTAATTTCTCTAATTATATTGTGGGCTCAGACCACTGCAATGAATGGCAGGTGAAATCAGGGAACTATAAGGGTTTGTGGAGTGAGGAGATTGTTAACAGCACCCTTGGCTATGGTGGTCATCAGTGGAGAGAAGAAGCTGAATATATAGTCCCCACAATACTAGATCTCAAACTAGCTGAGTTATGAATCTTAAGCTTGAGAAAGAAAACTAGCAGGATGGAAAACACACACACTCACATACACACATACGCACACACATACACATGCATAGACACATACACACATGCATACACACACGCACACAGGCTTATGGATGTGAAAAATATGAAGACTCAAAATATTTTTTCTATGTTTTTTAAGGTGAAACAATGAAGAGTGTTAGAAAGAGCATACAATTTTTTTCTCAGCTACATTTGAGTTCGGTCCTGAGTGTGTGACTCTAGGCAAGTGATTTAATGAGTATGTCTGAGCCTTAGTTTGTTTATAGTTATATTACAAGTCTGTCACTCTTACTTACAGTTATTTTTTGGGAAGGAAAGTTTCCTCACAGCAGAGGTTTAAGCTTGGCCCGGGTGCCCTTACATGCACAGGGCACTCTGCTCATCAGAGACTTTTCAAAAAATACCTTGAAGTCAACCTGTCATAGGAGAGTGAGGTCAGCAAGGTCAGTGAGCACCTAGTGTTTTGGTGAAGTGAAACAGAGAGGTTCCTCGATTGATGAATCTGGCCTCAACACAAGTAGTATATGTTTGACCTGAGGCCAGTCATTTGCTTTCTCTGATCCTCCGATCATTTATCTGTCAAAGAACCACATTAGGATTGCTAACAGGATTCAATCAGTTTATGGTGTCGGCACATGGTAGGTACTCAACCCTAGTCTCTGTCTGGCCAGATATCCCTGCCATTGTAGGGACATTTCACTTTTGACCTCTGTTGTAAGCTGGTTCTCACACTTTCCCTCAGCACTTCTGGCATGTTCTGATGTTATCTCACTCAGCAGAGATAGCTGCTGGGAGCTGACCTTCATCTTCAACTGTCAGATTTTTTCGAAAAATTATCCCTCAGAACGTAGCAGTTCATTTAAACCAAGTCCAGACAGAAGAGACACCACCCACCCAGCCGTATGTAGCGTGAGGCTTGGTTGTATCTCTTGATTTAGAGAGGTTCCTTGCTGACAATTTGTGGACTTTGACTGGTAGGAGCATGAAGAAGGAAGAAAAAGAAACACACACACACACAAACACACTGCATCCTCATCTGTTAAGAGTACATCTTCCAGCGAACAAATTAAATGTTCTGTCTTACGATCAATTAAAGCCCATTGAAGCACTCTTGATGAATGTCCTATGCTGTGGTGCTTGAACACTTTCCAGTAAAAGTGATGGATTCAGTTAAACCTCAAGCCAGATTTTGGGACCACGTCTTCATGCTGAAGGGCTCTGGAGAAACAGCATTTCAAGCCTGTCCACCTGCATGGATCTGATTGAGATCAGATTTTAAGTCTTATTTCTGGTTTTCTTCTTTTCAGTATTGGTGCTGTCCTGGCGTCCCCTTCCTCCCCAGAGCTTCTTGTCAGCATCCCCACCTGACTCTGAGGATTAGCTGTACCTCCTCCACTGAGGCTCTGCTTGTTGAAAACAAGTAGTGCCAAACACAGAGGCTTTGGATACAGATTTGCTTATTGTGGGTCTGGACCACACGCATACTCCCTGGCATCTGTGAATAGGATGCCATATTCCAGTGGTTAAAACAACAAGATCTAACGTTTCCATTCATTTCAATCAGCAAACCATGAAGAGTATGTACTGGGAATCAGACTCTGTGTTAGTCTCTGAGGTGGGGCAGGACGATAGGCACAATGGTGATGATGTGCAATCCTTGCCCTGGAGGAGATTATATTTCAAGTCCTGTGACTGGTGCTGGGGGTCCTATAGCAGCCTTATGCTCCCAAAGCTTACAGCATAGCAAGGACAGGGGCCACTGACAAAGCAAGTATGATGAGTGCTGTGGTAGGTGAGGCACTCAAGGATGAGGACTTTATAGCAAGTTGGGGAGATACTCTAAGGTAGCCCAGGCTGCGGACAGTGGTGGCCTGAGCAGGTTGGTGGTTTCGGGCACGAGAAAGGAAGTAGATAAGAGGAATAGTTAGGTGGGAGAGACAAAGGGTTTTGTGAGTCACTATATGTAGGGGCTGAGGTTAAAGAAAATTTGTAGGCATGATGAACCAACCTCAGGTAGATGTTGCCATGAATGAAACAGAAATGCAAACCAGTCTTATGGCCTCACCATGTGGTTTAGGGACAGCCTCAAACCAAGCGGTGTGGTGAATGCCATGTTGTCTCAGATGGTATTCCTCCTGGTGGCACCAGGGAAAGTTCCAGCTGCTGGAGCCATTGGCAGTAGTAGTGGCAGAATCAGGACTTCTCTGTAGGAGCATGGGTAACTATTTTCATGGGACCATCTGTGCAGATGTATTTGTCCCTAGGATTTGGCCCACAGGCACTGAAGTTAACTTTAGAGTTATGCGCAATAAGGGCACATGATGTGATGAGCACTGGGTGTTATATGCAACTAATGAATGACTGAACATTATATCAAAAACTAATGATGTTGGCTAAGTGATTTTAAATTAAAAAAAAAAAGTTATCCTCAGAGCTGTGGATCCAGGATGATGGTAGCCCTGGTACAGAAATACCCTTATCAGAGCTAAACATAGGCACAAATTAGAAGATATGAGGATCTTGACATGCCTTTGGGGGACGGGGTTGGCATCTGGATATTCAGGACTTGAAGAACTGGATTCCAGGTCTAGGTCTTGCTAACCCACTATTTTACCTTCTTGGTTGAGAATATGCCCTTCCTAGCTTCATTTTCCCCTCTGTAAACTGAAAGTTTGGACCAAATAACATCAGGGAACCTCTACCAATCTGATAGTCTATGTTTTTGTTTTATAATTAGCAGATGACAGGAAGATGCTGTTTATTGTCACAGACCTGACTCTGAAGGCTGTATTTGTGTACTTCTCTTGGAGGTGTTTGTGAATGCATAAATGGAGATACTCTAGAAAGTCAACTCAGTGATAGCCAAAGAATAGAGCCTCTTGAGAAATTAATCATTAGCAGTTGTGATTTCTGAACTTAGAGAGAAACACTGGCTGGGGTAGGGTGGTCAGAATTAAACCCTCAAGAATGAAGCGGCTAATATGTACTAATTTTTTTTTTTAATTTAGGAAGTAACCACACATTCTGAACCAAAATTAGGGACACAGTATTTAATAATGAGGCAAATATTTATTATTTGGACTATTCTTAAAAAATCTGGAATGCATTATTTACATTTCCAGAGTTGATAAAGTTGTAATAAGAACTTAGTCTGGGCAAGGCCATCTTTTAAGTGCTCTGATAGTTTTCTGTAATCCATACAGCACACATCATTTCCAGTAAACAGCCAAGGAAACAGAGTCGCAGAGATGCTGTGACCTGCCTCCGGTCCCACAGTTACTTCCTATCAGAACTGGTACGTGAAGCCAGGCCAGTTGAAACCAAAGCCTACCATATTTCTTCCCCAAGATTCAGAAGTAGCACTAGAGGTCCTAATATAAACTCTCCTTATTCTCCATTTAAGAATTCTCAGTATTGGGGCACCTGGCTGGCTCAGTCCGAAGAGCATGTGACTCTTGATCTCAAGGTCATGAGTTTGAGCCCCATGTTGGGTGTAGAGATTACTTAAATAAACTTAAAAAAAAAAAAAGAATTCTCAGTATCTGCAAAAAATAATTCCATAAACAAAACCAACCAACCAAGCAGAAATGGAAAAAGAAGCCTTGGCTAATGCAGGGATCTCAAAAGAAACAAAGGCACACGTCTCTTGTTGGAATCAAGCTGGAATACTCAAGTGTCAGGCAGCTGTGGTTCTCCCCAGGAAGGGGTCTGTGAAGACGACCCAGAGGCAGGTGTGGTCCTGATGCAGCTGTGTAGACAAGGCCCCAGGGGGACTCGGTTCTGATGCATTTGGTCAATAGCAATGATCTCTCTGGGTAATTAAAACCAAAGAAACCTCTTTCATCATAGCTAGTTTGAAGGGCTGCACTAATCTGAAGCTGGATCTGGTTGTTATACTCTGTGCAGCCTCACCAACTTCATCCTTAAAAAGGGGATGATACAGGATAGTTCCAGATATTGGATGAAAATTAGTAAGCAAACCACATTGCTTAATGCACTCATGCTAGCTGCTATTGTTTGGATTTAAATACTGTTTTCAGTATCCAAGAAAGACTAAGGGTGAGTAGAAGGTAGTTGAACCAAGACTCTCCAAAACAGGTAATCATGGAGCTGGGACTTAAAGGTGTCTCGTGTGAAGGTGGTGGGGGTTGCACCAGCCCCCAGTGCTTCTTTCCCCACCAAGGGTATCCACCACAATGCACTTCTATGTGCCTGGATCCATGCACCTGCACATTCTAACACATCATATTCAATTTGGAAAACCAGAGTCCGGACCAAACAAGGCAATGACCGGTGGGCGTGGGGTGTGTGTGTGTGGCGGGGAAGGATAACAAGAATGACCTGTTGAAATCAGCATCAAGTATGAAGAACAAATGACATGTGATTTGGACAAGTAGTTTAAACTCTCTGAATTACAGGGTTCCTACCTGTAGAGTAGGGGCAATGAAGATAGACACTTATAAATGTTGGGAATTATTACAGCTAGTCAGAGAATTATTTGTAGTATGTATGGAAAAATCAGCTTCTCATTGACTAATGTCATAGTTCTCTCAAATACAAAGATGGCAATGTAACATGCTTCTCTGATAAGACATATAAAAACAGCAGACAAAAAGTGCATTAAGTTCCCAGGCATTGGACTGTTAACTCACGCCTACAGATCGTTTATTTTGTGCATATCTCTTTAATTCTAAGGTGGACTCTAAGTTTCCTCTTTGTTCAGCCCTTTTCTGTAGGGTCCAGGGATTTGTTGTATGCATTCTTCCTCTTGGCTCTTGTAACGTGTGTCTAGTACACCAGCCTCCCTATGAAGGTTAAACTAAGGCTGAGGGAAACTGGGTCCTTGAACTTAGAGAGCTAAGATTTCCTGAACTTTAAGCTCATGAACTATATTCTAAAGTGGTTGGAAACCAAGCTGTGTGCAGAGAAGAGCCAGATTCCCCATATAGAGATTTTTTCTTTTCCCCCAAACATAAAAAAAGGTCCTATTTCTCTGCTGAATTTTGATACCAGATCTTACCGTTGATATTAACAAAGGGACATTCACTTACACTTTTGACATGCGCTGTCCAGTATGGGAGTCACCAGCTGTAAGTTTATTTAATTTAAGGTTAAATACAATTAGACATTCAGTTCCTGAGTCACAGAGGCCACAATTCAAGGGCTCCATCCGCACATGTGACTGGTAGTTGCCACATTGGATAGTGCAAATTTAGAACATTTTCATCACTGCGGAGAGTTCTTTTGGAGAGTGCTGATCTAGGCCAAAACATGAAGTCATAAAAAAATCATGAAGAGAGGAATTTTTCAAAGGAATGATATCATTTCTGTAAGAGACATTTCCCCCTTTTAAGCCAATCTATTTTATCTCACCTGTAAAACAGCACCGTGAAGGACATTGGGCCTGGACTTCGGCCCTGAACTTTCTCGCCAACAAATCTTAGGCAAGGTGGGAGTTTGAGAGAATGTTCCCAGATCTGAAGATTGGTGGTACTCACCCCCTTTCTTCTCCCTTTCCTCCAAAGTCACGTTTTGGGGAAATAGTATATGACATCTGGCCTCTGGAAATTCCTCACCTGGCTCATAAATTCACTGATGACTCAGTGAGCTTGAGAACATAAAATCTTCCAAGATCAGACTCATGGTTTCCTTTCAGGCTTGTTTAGCCTTTCGTTGCAAAACCAATGCATCTGCTAACCACAAGGACATGGTTGGTGCATCCTGGAGACAGAAAAGCTTAGTGTCATTGCTCCTGAGATGTGGCTGTGGACCAGAAGTCACAGTCAATGTGGGAGGATGCTTTTGTGGCTTCTGAAGAGTGTTCTTCCTGCAGAAAGCATTGAGTCTTCCCACCAGATCATTCTTCTACATCTACTTGGCCAATAGTCAGAAGCAGACTTTTTTTCTTTTTAGAAGCAGACTTTCTTGAAATTGGTACAATATGTAATTATCAATGATTTAAAAGACACCATGAAGACCTCTGCCAAAAGAAGTCACCTTTTTCTGCCGTACTAGAATGCCACAAATTTGCCACTCCATTAACCCAGGTTATTCAAAGGTCTTGGATTCATGTAACCCGCAAACATGTTCTCTCGTAGGGCAGTGTAATTTGAACCTCTTCAAAATAAGAAGTCCCTGCTGGGAATTCAATAAAGCAAGGCTCCTTTGGAATTAAATTGCACAGACATCATATCCTCATATCCTTTATTTAGCCTGGTGGGCTCTGATGGAGGCACCACTTCCAGGTGTCCCCCCAGCATTTTTGAGGAATATTCTAGTGCATGTGCTGGGCTGTCATTCATTGTCTATTGTTGGCCTCCTTTAGTAGATTATGAAAACTCCTTGAAGGCACTGACTTCATGCAAATCTCTAAATATGTAGGCTCAGGACTTGACATTAAATGACTACTCTGAAATGGCTTAGGGAAAATGAGAGAGGAAGAGGAGTGCAAGAGAGAAAACAAACTATGGGTGGATCAGTTAATGTTCTCAGTTAATTTCCCAAGATACAAATTTTCACTTATTTTTTTAAGTCAAGAGGGAAGCAGGAACAGATGGGTACAATGATCCGGAAGCAAGTTTGGAAAACCAGGGTTTGAATTTTAGCTCAGCCCCTCCTCCCATCATGCCATAAGGCAAGAATTTGAAATTATTTATGTGCCATTCAAATTTTTGCTGTCTGGGTACAAATTAGGAATTCAAACTTATCTCCTATCATTTTTCCACTATCATATTCCTAAAGCATCATCTGAGATAAAGTTCTCATTAGTATTTGGTCATTGTGACGGGTACTTCTGTCTACATGTGCTCATTGGGAATCAAAAATACCTTCAACAAATGCCTTAAAAATTGCTTCCACCTTGAAACCCTCCCCAGGCACCATTATTTTCCTCCTGCCTGTATTGCCATTACTCTTTGTGCCCACATTTATTACAATGCTCGCCAAACTCATTTTTAATTACCGATCTTTCTAGTTTCTCTACTAGGCAGTAGGGGATTTTTTTTTTCCTAGCACAAATTCTGTTTTATGTATTTCTAGACCTTCTGTGGAGCCTGGATCTCTGAATGCATGAAGAATCCTCTCCACCTTCCCACTTCAGACCCACAAAGGACTGTGAAATGAATGACAAACACCCCACATCTCAGCAGATTTACATATGAAAGTTTTCTGGGGACACCTGGGTAGCTCAGTGGGTTAAGCGTCTGCCTTCCGCTCAGATCATGATCCCAGGATCCTGGGATCGAGTCCTGTATCGGGCTCCTTGCTCAGCAGGGAGCCTGCTTCTCCCTCTGCTTGCCGCTCCCCCTTATTATATTCTCTCTCTCTTTTTCTCTCTCTCATTCTGAAAAATAAATAAATTTTTAAAAATCTTAAAAAAAAAAGTTTTCTTCTGGTAGCAATGTGAATGCAATACTGGCAAAAAACAATACTTAGTCTCCAGTCCCTTGTAAGACAAATGGAGACCATAATTTCTGCACTGCTTTCTTCATAGGATTAGTGTGAAGATTAAGATAAGGTTTTGTCAGATGTAACATTCTTCATAAATGCTGACTAATCTTATTATTGCCTTTATGTCATAGAAGTTGTCAGAGGACTGGAAAATATTCCACCTTGAGAGACCAATCTGGAAAGGGTAGATCCTACCCCTGCTGTGTTAGAAACACTTCTTTCTATTTTAATGAAGCTTTTGGGCTGAAGAGTCTTTGCTTTGGTAGTATCATCTCTCAAATCTATTCAGTGCAGCCTTGGGGTCTGGTGAAGCTGTTCTAGAAACTATCCTCAATCATCTGGGTATATGCTTCCCGGTGTGTGATCCTGGGTAACATATCCTTTCTTTGGACCTCAGGGTCATTATCAACATAATGAAGGGTTGAATCAGGGGCCCTCCATGCCTCTACTATCTTGTTGACCATCCCTACAAGGAGCCAGCTCTCTGTCCCGGGACATGTTTGAGGAGAGTACAGAATATTTGGGGGACAAATATAGAGGAGATTCCAACATCAGGAGGATCTCCTGATCTGTTGTCCTTCAAAGTCTTTTTCAAGCCTCAGATTTTCGAGATGACTTTGGGACGAGGAAGATTATGAGTCACACAGTTTTCTCATTCTATTTCAGGAAACCCGTGGGAGGCAGTGTGTTGTTGTGGGAAGGAATAAAGGCATTGGAGTCACCCAGACCCAGGTTTAGAATCTGATTCTAAAACTCACAATCTGTGTAATATGGAAACATTACTCTGACTCTGAGCCTCAGTTCCCCTCTCTGTAAAATGGGAACAGCAGCTCCCACTTCCAAGTTGTGTTGGGTGTTCACCGGGGTTGCACAGTCAAGCACTATCAAGATATCTGGCAATGCACAACACACTCTCTCTGGCACATGCTGGTAAGGAATATCCTGGCAACTTTCCCGAATCTCCACAGATTCTGAATGCAGGGAGCACACCATCTTATTTCTAACATAATAAGTTAACTTATGTTAGCATTACTAGCATCCATCCATATATTTATCTTCATGGTTCAAAGCCACCAAATGTATTATTCAGAAAAATACGTTTCTGGTTTCCCAACATGGCCTCAGTTTACTCTTCCACATAATAGAAATAATATCTATCATCAGGGTTTGTTTAAATAAATTATATAAAATCAAGTTCATGGGATGTCAGTAGGACATGTCAAATTCATTCATTCCCTTAGGGATCAGATAGTTATTGTGTATTTACTGTGTGTCACATCCCGGGCCACGTGATGGGATTTAAGGATGTATGAATCAGAGTTAGAATATCATACCTAGCATTTATCGAGTACTTAATACATACCAGGCACTGTGCAAAGTGCTTTTCTCATTTATTCTTCAAGACAAAGTCATGGAAAGGTATTACGGCTCTAATTTTCAAGATGAGAAAAATTGTTGTATCTTACCAGGTTACGAACTGTTAGAACCAGGATTCCGACCCAGGATCTTTGGTCACAAAGTCTGTTCATTGACCTATATGTAAATTCCTCCTGTCTTTCTGAATCGTGTAGTGGAATGGGTGAGGATTCCTCTCCTTGGGGTGGGGATCCCACGGGTGGAGGGGGTTAGGGGGAGAAGCGTTCAGTTCAGCTCAGGATGACAAGATGGTGCTGATGGACGAGCAGCTGGGGGTGTCCTCCGGTGCTTCGCTAACTGAGTTTCCCCAGTCAGAGGGCTGAAGGCAGAGAATTCAACATCAAATCCCTTCCACTCTCGTAAAATAATTAATTCACGGGATGGAAAAACACATCACTGGTAACAGAAAAAGCAACCATTGTCTTTCCAGAGCAGCCCCCGAGATTTAATAGCAGGCTCCTACTGAGGTCTCTGAGAATGTCGGGCTGGTTGTCTAATGGAAAAGCGAGCGAAGACTGCCATACTGATTGTGTTGCATCCTTATATGAAACCACCATCTGGAGGGCATGGGTGAAAACCTTCAAACCCAAGTCATCTGTTTCCTTTTCCTTGGATTTTTGGGTGATTCTTTTGACAACTCAAGTCCCACTAACTTAGACCTGTGGTTTGTGAGCTGTCATTGGTGAACCTCAAGCCAGATGTTTCGCGTGGGAAGTAGCGGGGCGGGGAGGCATGGGTGGCAGTTAGGTGTGGAGGCAGACAGGCTGAATCAGTGAAGATTTCTGGACTGTGCTCTCACGTTCAGATGTGAAGCCCCCAGGGGCAGTGGCAGGTGGAGAGTTGAACCAGGAACCAGGAAACCTGACTTTTTGTGCCAGGCAGCTTTGGTGTGGTCTCGCTGCTTGGCCCCGAGCCAGCCAGTTACTACCTCAGCCTTGGGCTCTGCTTCTTTCATTTTAAAGCTTTCTACCCTTTGCCAAATCTTGGATTCTCTTTCAGTTCCAAATTTTCTGATTTCAACTGCATGTCCCATTTGCCCCCTTCCAGAATATTCTTACATCTACTTACATCTGCTAACATGTGCCTTGAATTTCTGAGTTCACAGGTCTGTATACATTAGTCTCCAATCAGCGGTGTTTCTTCCCAGTTCCTAAGTCCACCCAGTCAGCAAGGCTCAGATACCACTTCTCTCAGGAAGAAACCTTGAATGGCTTACAGTCCTGTTTTAAGTCACCATTCTGAATTTTACCTCTCTAAGAAATCAGAATTCAGCAAATGTGAGTCTTGTGCAGGGCTCCCTGAAAGCCCCTAATTTTGCACAGGAACTAACTGAGGGCTGATAGTTATTATGCATACACTTGATACATAATAGACACTCCAGAATTTTTTCAATTGTGCTGCATATTTCTAGACCATAATAGAAACTATCTATTTAGAATTTCCTTCCAGGAGATAACTTTTCTCTTTTTTTTGTAGCACTGCCTCTTTAACACCAGAGCTCACGGTAACCCTGAAAAAAATCCAAATGTTGGTAAAGCCCATACCCTCACCTCCATTTGGACCATAGTGGTGCAGTGGTATGATGAACACTGGGTTCAAAACCCCAAGCTCTTGCATCTGACATTCACTGGCTGTGCAGTCTTGGGAAAATCAATTCTTTTGTGGGGACAGGACTTCCATTTCCTTATCCCTATTTCCCTGCTTAATGCCTCGGTGGAGCAGCATCGACTCGGGTTTATGAACAATCTGTAGAAACCGTAAGGAGCTGTACAAATGCAAGGTACTTTTGAGACTCATTGATGCCGAATCCTGCATATGGTCTCACAGTTGTCTATGTGTGCGCAGGGGGGAGGGTGTGATCTTTTTCTGTAACAGCTTTATTGAGATATAATTCACAAACCATACAATTCCTCTAGTTCATGTGTATTTGTGTTGACTGAGATGTGCACTCCTGCCAAGCTGACATGGCTCCGAGTTCTACCAAAGCTTCGAGAAGCAAGAGCCCTGCCAGGTGACCTTGATCTGCCAGGGCCTGGGCTCCCTGGGCTTTCGGTATGAGTCGTCCTGACCTTCTCTTGCTTATTCAACCCGTGGAGGGGCAGGAAGGGGAAGGGTGGAGGGAGCTCCCACCCTTTCCTGCAAAACAGCAGAGACCTCAAACCTGCACCAGCAACCCAACCAGAGAACAAAGGAGGAAAGGTTTCATGCACTTTATATTCCTTTTTGCCTTATACCTGACCAAAACCACCTTTTCATCTTAAATTGTCCATCTCCCGTTCTCTTTTTTTCTTTTTTCTTTTCACGAACTCAAAGTGCCCAGATACGTGCAAAGGGACATCAGTAATACAAAAACACTACCAGGGAAAAAATCTGCATCAATAAATATTGGCGTCCTCTTCAGCTTTGGACAATGATTGTTGAAATTACCCATTTTCACTAATTTAACATATTATCTCTGACATGAAGTACCTTTTCTCCCTGTTGAGACAAAAAGGTACTCCAATTGGTCTTGACGGAACATGAGACATTTTTATTTGGACATGGCACTATTATTTTTTTTTAAATAACCTTGTTTATCACATTTAAAGTGGCTCCAGACCAAAAAACAAGAGAGCTGCCAATTGATGACTCATCGGCAGGGCTGGCTGGTGTTCCAGGGAAGAAGACACGGCTGGGGCAGAGCCACGGGGCCCGCATCTAGGACCTGGGAGCCCAACCTTCCATTCCTTTCATTCTCTCTGGCTGAGATGATTCCATTTCCTCACCTGAACATCAGAAGGGAACTGGAGTCTCTAGAGTGTCCCTGGCGCTGTGGGAATACACATTCCTACAATTCTAACAGCCGGCAGGAAAAGAAGAGGCAAGAGCCCCCATGTTTCCTGAGGAAAACGAGTCCCCTTTGGCATGAGGTGTCAGATGTGTGGGGACTTCTCCCATCCCTTCTCCTTCACCTCCTTTTAGACATCTGAGGAAAAGTCTCAAGTTTTCTGCATATTTATAAATTAAGTAGTAAAGTTGGTCATTTAGCCTGATCAGATCGCATTTAGTGAGATCCTCCCCCCACCCCCTCAGATTTGATGTATCATGAACAGAGCATCCCAGTCTATACCAGAGACAGCTACTATGAGTTTGTGGTATGGAGGCAAAGCTGACCCATGCTCTTAGACCTTGAGCAGCAAGTCAAAAAAAAAAATTTTTTTATAGGGAAGAAGGCATTTTTATATCAATTATTTTGTTAGATCATTATTGCAACTCTATGAGGTTATCTTATAAATGAGTGAATGGATGCTCAAAGCAGTGAGGGGACCAGAGGAAGGCCGGTAGCAGAGGGTCTTGAGCTCCTGAGTCCTGTGTTCTGTCCAGTCTGTCCTCCTTCCTTCAGATGCACAGCAAAGTCCCTAAAACACAGGTGTGGTAGATGGCACATAAGTGCTCTGAGAGCCCGGAGGGGGAGCCTAAACTCACAGGTTCCTCTCAAGGACAACACCTGTCCCCACAGTCACATCTGTATCTTCAGGCAGAGCCTGAAATGTGGGAGCTTCCTGCATGTTTGCTGAGAAGGTGATGAGCCTGTGGCGGGGGGAGCGTCTCCGAGCTGGACAGTCGGGGTCAGGGAAGGGCTGTATGTTCTAAGGGAAAACTGTGCACAAGAAATGGGTCCTCCCAAGGACAGAAAGTGAGTCCATGTGGCTGGGGGGTCCGAGTTATGTGGGGGAAAAGAAGAAGGAAAGGCCAGATTATCATTGTGGAGAGACAGAGGTGTTTACCTGAGATGTTCGAACACTGTGCTCTGGGCAATGAAGACCCTAAATCTAATTGTTTTGAGGGAAGTAATGACACACTCGTGTGAGCAAATGAAAGAGTAATTACAATAATCAGGCGTCTGAGCGGGCTCGCGGGCAGTGTGCTGCCTGAACCTCTCAAATCCTGCTCCAGTAGGGCTACTCCTCTCTTGACGCTAAGCAAAGCCCCCATTTTTGTCTGCTAACTCGTTTTTGAGAAGAGCTGGAAAACCCATTATCCTTGGCCTCTTTGGCAGCCCATTCTCCAGCACATTTGCTTGTGAAAAAGGTACAAAGCTTATGTGGGATCGCCAGACGTGTCCCTGGTTTTAGCACCGCAAGTCCTGCCTCCTGGGAAACTGTTTGTTCCTGGATACATTGACTAAGTATCTGCGGACATCTCCCAAATTTCGGGTTCCAGCCCAGTCTTCCCTCCTGAAATCCATACCCATATATCCAACAATGTTAAGGCAAATTCACTAGGGTGACTCAGAGTTAATTCAAATCTGGTGCATCGCCAACTGATCTCACAGTTTCTTGCTATCCAGAGCAGCTCCTCAGCCATTGTTCCAGTACAATCTACCGGGCTGAGTAAGTGAGAAACTCGGGAGAGTCACAGGACCCAGCCCATCCAATCACCCCTTGAAGACCTCTCTCGGACATGTCCCCTTTCGCCATCCCACTGCTACTATCCCAGACTGAGCTACTGTCATCGCTTCCCTAATTTTTATAACAGAATCCTAATTTTGCTGCTTGCGCCTCTGACAAATAGCTTTTACTGCAATCAGAGTAATGACTTCAAAATACTGATCTGATCCTGTAACTCTACTCTTGAGTAACCTCCAGTGGTTTGTGTCCAAATTTCTTGACCCAGCTCCCAAGGTCCGTCGTAGCTGAACCACGCCTGCATGTCCATACAATCCTCCTATTCACTCATGTTGGGGAGGGAGGTCAGGGAGATATGGGATATGGGGGGAACTCATTAACACTCTACTTGTCCTCATTAGTAATGTGAACTCTGGAAAAGAATTCTCCCTTCTTCCCATTGGAGGGTATGATTTAAGATATGCTGCCAGCCCCCATTTCCCCAAAGGGGGAGGCTTTATTAATCCGACGGTGGGAATTTGAATTTATGAGGCCATGTTTTACTAGGGGGCCCTGTCTCTTTGTTCAAAGCACTCCTCATGTGGCATTCTGGCACCTCTGAATGCATGTACCCTCTTATCTTCCATCCTCCAATCTCATTCATTGGAATCAGGGCTCCTTCTCTTTCCTCTTCCTTCTTTCCAGACCTCAGGTACACCTGAGTATACAGAGCTAAAACTTGAGATTCAGAGACCAAAGTCCAAATAGAACCTCAAGCCTAAGTCACAATTTCTGATCCAGGTTTTGCCAAGGCCTTGTTCTGAATTATCAAATGCTTGCTTGGCTGCAACTTTACTTTTCCAGTTGGCTATTGCTCTGTTTGCTCAATCTCCATCAGAGGGGGCTGTGAGCAGAGTCCTAAGATCCTGAGAGCCTCTGCATATGCTTTGAGCTTTGGCTGCAATGTGTTTTGCTCAGTGACTCCATCCATGACCTTTACCATTAGATCTCCTTCTGCTATTCTTCTATGCCAACTTCTTTGCTTCTATAAAAGATAGCACAGTCATAAGTCCCTGCTCAGAGTCTCTTCCCTGTTGGAATATAAACTCCATGAGGGCAGTGATCATGACAGTTTCATTTACTTCTGTCTCCTTGGTTCTAGGTAGAGAGGTTAGCCTGGATCAGTACTCAGCCAATATTTGTGAAGTTAATGCAGAAGACAACCTCTGGCCTATCTTCCTCTCACTTCTCTTGGAGGATCAGTTAGGGATTAAAGGAGACTAAGAATGTGAAAATGTTCGCAGGTCTAATAAGTTACATGCCTAGACACTGGACTTACTTTGGAATGCTGCTCTGTGTACCATCACCTGCCCTCACCTGGCTTACCCCATAGAGCAGAAGCTATTTCTTATTCACCTCAATTTATCATTTTATGTTCTAGAAGAACCTATCTTAGACCTCCCCTGACACTGAAGAATTAATATGGGTTTGGTTGTGCTTTGACCAACTTTGCCCTGTGTAACTACAGAGATATTCTATATCTCAGATTCTAGCCCCATATCACTTCTACTTTTATTGGAAGGTGAGAGAATCTCTCTCTCTCCCTCTCTCCCTTTCTCTGTATTCAGAGTTCTCCAAAAAACTGAACCCATAAGATACATATAAAATTATATGAGCCAATTCCTTATAATATAAAGAGAGCTTTATTTTAAGGAATTGGCTCACGCAGTTATGAAGGTTGACAAATCCCAAGATTTAAGGTCAACAGGCTGGAGACACAGGAGAGCTGATGGGGTGGTTCCAGTCTGAGTCCAAGTCTAAAGGCAGAAGAAGGACCTGTGTCCCAGTTCTAAGACAGTCAGGAAGAGAGAGAGTGTCCTTTCTTATCCCCCCTTTTTGTTCTATTCATCCCTTCAACTGATTGGATGAGGCCCACCCACATTAAGGAGGAACATCTACTTTACTCAGTCCATTGATTTAAAGGTTAACCTCATCCAGAAATATTTTCACAGACATATCCAGAATAAAATTTAACCCAATGTCTGGATGTCCCATGTCGCAGTCAAGCTGATATATAAAATTCTCTCTCTCTCTCATTTTTAGTTGACAACACATAGTTGAATTAGCACTAAGAGCTGTAGTGTAACGTGTGTACAACCTGTTTGGGAGCCAAGAGGAGGAAGCAATTTACTTTGCCTTGGTTGGGGGCAGTGTCAGGGAAGGCTCTACAGACACTCTCCCTCAAGAACACTGCACAGACGAGGTTGTCCCATGGCAAGCTGGAGTTTGGGGCCACGGCCTAGTCCATACTATGAGAGACACTCCTTAAGCATGATTTGAAGGAAATAATAGATTGAACTGACAAAATTACTCTTAGAATGGTTTATCTTCTCTTCAGATGGTTTTCTCTTTTTCTTCTCTGTCTCAGTTTCTCTCCAGGAAAGGCCTTGCACCTCAAGAATAAAATAGTGCCTTAAAAAAGAAAAGTTGTTGGCTCAGGAGCCAGAGAACCTGCTTCTAACTAGAGGCTGTTAGGCAAATTACTTCCTCTGTAAACCTCTGCTTCCTTATTTGGAAAAAAAAAAAAAAAGGAATAAAACTCTCTACTGCTCAGTGTCGATGTGATTTAAATAAGATAAACTTGAGAAAGAAGACAATTTTGTGCCCAACCCAGACAGAGCTCGGGAAAGTTTGCCCCACCTGCCCTGTGCAGCCTGAGGTGCGCTGTCCCCACGGGGGGAGGCGAGCAGGCCAAACTTAGAGCCATCGGTGAGAACCAAAGATGAGGCAGCCCCACTTACACAGGAGGAGAGAGATGTGGAATGTGTTTTCTGAGAGCCACCTGGGGTGTGACAGAGAAAGGAAGCCAGAGTGGAATGCAGTAGCTTGTCAGCCAAACTCTTCAGGGAAGAATGCTCCCCAGGCATCAGGGAGGAGAGCAGAGACCCCCCTCCACTTACCCAGTCACCATGATCCTGTTATTCATTAGACCTGTGGAAGAGGGGATCACGCGGGATGGTGGGAGCATAGAAGGCTCAAATAGCTGAGCCAGCTCCCCCGTGGGGCTGGAATCCTGCCTCGCTGGGGCTGGAAGCTCTTTTCCCCTTACCTCTCATTACTCCGTGCCTTAACCAGCCCTCCCAAGGTTCCATCTTCCTGTGAGCATCATCCTGAGCAGCAGAACCTTCTCCTCCTCCCTGAGGTCTGGTAGGCAACCCCGGACTGCCTTATTTCTGAGCTTTGTTCACACTCTTCCTTCCGTCTGGAATGTTCGTCCTTCTCCTTGACTTATTAGAGATTTCTCTTTCAAGGCCCAACTCCAATGCCCCATTTTGCTTCCCATCTTCTCTGAAACACAGAGTCATGCTGAGTTTTGCCCTCTTCTGCTCACGTGTGTACTTCATATGTTTTCTGTTGCACCTGTTTATTCTATCTCGCCAAAAAAATAGTTAAGAGTCAACAAGCTTACCTTCCCCCACTGGATCAGATGCTCCTTGAGGAAAAGTAACTCAGAGGAGGAGGGGAAACCGGGCTGAGGTCATTAGGGGCTGCTGAAGAGCAGGGGTGGGTTAGGTGAGGCCAGGAACGCTCTCATCTTGGGTACAAAATTTAAGTATGCATCAAAATCTCAGAAGTCAAGATAAGTATTTGAAGGCAGTATTTATTTCTTTAAATTTCTTTTAAAGATTCCATTTACTATTTATTTGAGAGAGAGAGAAAGAGCAAACAAGCAGGGAGAGGGGCAGAGGAAGAGGGAGAGAGCAACTCTGAAGAAGACTCCCTGCTGAGCATGGAGGCTGATGTGGGGCTTGATCTCATGACCCTTAGATCATGACCTGAGCCAAAATCAAGAGTCAGACGCTTAACAGACTGAGCCCCCCGGGTGCCCCTGAAGGCAATATTTTATTAAATTAAATTAAATTAAATTAAATTAAATTAAATTAATTATCCTTGATGAACAAAATAATAAAAAAAAAGGCAGGCTGTTGTTGTTTATGTGTTTTTTGGCCCCTTTTTTTTTTTTTTTTTTTTTAAGATTTCATTTATTTATTTGAAAGAGAGAGAGAAAACATAAGCCGGGGCAGAGGGGGTGGAGAGAAGCCGGGAGAAGCAGGCTCCCCGCTGAGCCAGGAGCCCAACACGGGACTCGATCCCAGGACCCCGGGATCATGACATGAGCTGAAGACAGACGCTTAACTGACTGAGCCGCCCAAGCGCCCCTTACGGGCCTGTGTTATGCAACCATGACAGTCCTTTCCAGAAAGCCCCAGGCCCCAAAGCGGCGCCGCCCTCTTGGCCGCTGCTGGGTGAGCTCCTGAAGGGTAACCATGAAGTGAAAACAGACGGCACGATGCAGGACTTTCTATGTAGTCATGTTGTGTGTGTGTGTGTGTGTGTGTGTGTGTGTAGTCAACTTTTATTAGAATTTTCCACTTGGATCAAAATATAGGCAGGTATTTTGGTGAGTATGCATGGAGGTGCACATTTTCCCATCTTCCCTTCAGTCTCAGGCTCCAGCCTGGCTCTGCAAGGCTCTCTTTGGGGAAGAAGTAGCACCTACTCTGGGATGGGGCACGGGGAAGATGTAGGCGAGCCCGAAAGGACCCTTCTCCACCTGCTGCTCCCCAAGAGGGGCTCCATGCCAGAAGTCTGGCCGTACACAAATCTCTCTTTCTTGGGGCCCAAGTCCTAATTCCCACCCTAATCAGTTCAGAAACTTCTGGAAATATCAATGCCTTCTCCTTTTAAGTTTGAAATAAATCAGTTAGTCTTCATATATCAGTAATGGCTTCATAATAGCTTCTTTATCCCATCTTTTGTTTATCTTTGTTTATAAAAAAAAAGAATGATTTTTTTTTTTATTCTATGTACATTTTTTTGAAAATTCCAGTGGACATGTACTCTGAACCAGGCACTGGGCTACGTGCTGATAATTCAGAAATAAGTTAAGCCCCTACCCCCAAGTCCCTGGTCATTTACTGTGCTGGTCTGAGTACTGGTGGGTGGGGCAGGCAGGAACTAGGGCACAGAAAGTGAAAACACCATTGCAATGTGGTATCAGAAGTGTAACAGCAGGGCTAAGCCCAGTGACTACAGGAGCAGAGAGGAGAAAGCCACCATCGCTGCCTCTGGAGGCAGACAGTAAGCAAGAGAGGCCAGTGATGCCAGAAGGAGACAGAGTGCTGACCTTGTCAGCAGAGCGGGTGCACAGGGAGGAGGAGAAGGTAGCCGGGTAGTGGCCTTCCTGACATCCTCAAGGGGAAAGGTGTCCTTGGAAAAGGCAGCTGCCTATGGAAAGCTGGGAGCAAGAGGAGGCCAAGCGCATGCAGGGCACTGCACTGACTCGGGGTGTCCAGCCCCTAAGGTAGGAGAGTGAAGCAGTTAGACCTGGGGATCCCCACCACGGAAACTGGACCTGTGGGGGGCGCGGAACACTGATGGGTTTCAAGCCCCGAGAGCCACTTGGTCAATTTTGCATTGTCAAGTTTGCCTTGGGCTCGCTGTGTGAGAGAGGGTGAGGTTCAGCCAGGGGAGGGAAAGCAGCAGGCTGGCCTGGCCTGTTGGAGACATGCTCCATGCTAATGAGAGGAAATAGAAAATGTAATTAACATGTCTGCCACCAGAAATGAGAGCTAAATCTATTACTCTCTTCCTCCCGCTTCTATTATAAATTACTGTGTTTCAATTATGATTTTGAAAGTATTTCCTTGAGGAAATATGTCAAGGTTCTGCAATGGGAAAGAAGGAAATGGGACCATGAAAGTTTAATTTATTGCAGTGGCCGCATTTAGAAGAGGAAGAAGAAGATGAAAAAGAATAGAAAGGCAGAAACATGGAGAGTGTCACTGACAGGTCACCTGCTGGGAGCAGGGAGGTGGGGAGAGAAGCCTGAGGTGTCTGAATCTTTATGGAGTCACTTTATGGCATGCAGTGAGAAGGGGCAAGCAAACACTATCTCGGCAGGCCGCGTGCACCTTTTCCTACTCTGGGCTCCGATGAGCCTGCTTGTTTTTCCCCGCAGACACTGAGGAAGATCTCAGGGAGGATGGCAGCGTGGCTGTAAGTGCGGGGCTGGACCCCAGGGTGGGGTGCATGAGAGAGGAGGACATGGCCCGGCTCTCAAACAGCTTGCAGTCCAGCTGTGAGGCTGATTCCACAGGAAAGGAAGTGCGGACAGAGAGCTTCTACTTGGGGCTGAAAGAGCAAGACCGCACCGATGGGAAGGTGGGGAGCCAGGCCAGTGAAATAAACAGGTTGCCAGGCCCCCATTCACATGTCAGTCAAGGATCCTCTCAAGGGAGCAGATACCCCGTTGTCTTTAGAAAGGATGGATGCATTCGAGGTACATTCATTACTTCATCTACTCACTTAGCATGTAACAGGGAATTCATCCAAGAGAAAGCCCCAGGCCTTATCCTTGAGGACTGCACGGGCCCCTGGGGGGCAGACACATCAGGAAATAATGGCAAAGCAAGGAGTTTGAGCTAAGATAGCCTGATGTGCAATGTAATACAGAAGTGTAACGGGATCTTGGGCACCGAGCCGTGAATTCTGTCTAGGAGGAAACCAGCTTTCCAAGAGGAAGAACACTTTGGAATGAGGGTGGGAGATTTCCTGGTGGACCAATGAGCAAAGGGGGCACAGAGAAGGGGTCCCCACAAAAGCCACAGCCCAAGCCAAACAAGGCAGGGAGACAGGAAGCAGAGTGGTGATTCCAGGGGGCCCAGGATTGGCGTGGGGGTGACAGGAGAGAATGCAGGGAGAATCACACACCACAGAGACCAGGTCCAGAGGGACCATGAAGGTTGTGCCAGGGGGCTAGCGTGTAATCCCGATGACACTGGGGAGCTCGGGGGTGTTTTTAAGCACCAGCATGAATATCTGGGTTCTAGAAAGAAAACTGAGGAAGTTCCATGGGGGATGGCCAGGTGGGGACAGAGGCTGGAGTTCCAGAGCCCAGGTGGGAGTCCACAGCAGTCCCACCAGAGAAATTGCAGGGCGGCCTGAGCAAGGGCAGTGACAATGCAGCCCAATGAGGGGACATCCTAGGGGCAGGTCGGGTGGGGGATCAGCCTACAGATGCTCAGCTCAAATTAGTGGAGACCTGTCTGGAGACATTCTGCCACAATCCACCCTTTGGGGCTAAAGCCTAGCAAACAATAGAATTTTGGAGGGCCAGGCACCTTATTTCTTAAGTGAAAGCTGTTTTCATAATTACCTCAATCCCATCTGTTTTCATTTCCATGTGTTGATCCTATCTGATCCCCAAAACAATCCAGCAAGACAAGTAGCATCCTCCCCTTTCACAGATAGGGAAGTTACACCGCACAGAAAGTCAGGTTTGTTGGAGGCTTACGAGAAGACACCTGTGGACATGGAAAGAGAATCATAACTTTCTCCCTCCAGAACCGGTACCTATTTCCCCCTCCCCCTCTTTTCCTCCTTGTCCCTCTCTCCTTCCCTCCCTTCTTCCTTCTTCTCTGCCTCTGTCTGTCCTATCACCATTTTGGGGGCCCTTATTCTGAGTCAGACTGATGCAGGAGGGCACAGGGCTGGGCTCCCAGAAATCACTGCCCAAGGGAAGAGAGACATCTGAATAAGCGAGGAGGGAAGGTGCCTGTTACGGGTGTGCTCTCGTGTCAGTCTACAGGGGAAGGGCATCTCCCTCAGTCTGGGGTTCAGGTAAGGCTTTGGGAAGGAGATGCTGTCTGCTCTGGGAGCGGACAGCAGGTCAGAGCAGAAGAATCTACTTTCATCCTGGGATGAGTCAGATGAAACTGCCTTTAATACGGAGCTAGTTCGTTGGTTTGCTGGCTAAGACTTTTCCTGGTGAGCTCCTCTGCATCTTTCTCAGACACACCTCCTTCTGACCTGGACCCAGCCCCAGGGGAGCCCATGCAGGTCCCGGCCCCAAGGCTATGGGGAGCAGGTGGGTGTGCCGGGCAGTGCGTCCTGGATCTGGGAACTTTCCTGCACTCATCCTTCGGGGGCTGGAGGGAATGCCTTTAAGAAGAGCAATCACATCACAGAGGTTAATTCCCGTCCTCTGAGCAGCCACAGGAGGGGTGACTCCCTGTTCACGGGGGAAGCAGTCCAGCATTGTGAAGGGATGCAGATGAATAAAGTCACTGTTTACAAGAAATTCTAATCTTAGGGCAGTTCAAGGTAAAGACAGACACCAGCCAGGAACAGCCAAGAACAACACTCTGCCAGAACACATGGAGACAGAGGCCTCCAGCCAGACATTGTTTTTTCTCTAAATATTGTCGCCAAAAAAACTCATTCCGAAAATCCCTCTGTCCCCTGGGCAGCCCCCAGCGTATCAGTAAAAATAATGGTAAAAATAATTAGCTATGCTATTGGATTGCCTACTATGTACTAAACATTTGTTTATATCACTTTATTTTGATGCTGACCCTCTTCCCTCCCCCCACCAAAATCTAAGTAGGTGTTAGTACAGGAAAAAAAACCGGAGAGGTTGAGTGATTGGTTGAAGTCACACAGTTAATAAGTAACAGGGCTAACTTAGGTGTAGGACTGAACTGAAGTCTATCCACTTTTCAAATTCTTACTTTGTTTTGCCACGCAAGGAAACTGATTCTGCAGACTAAGGTTGTATTTATTTCTGAATCTTCTACATCCAGTCCAATGTGCCTCAAGTGTTTGGGGTTGTGAGGACATTTTAAAAATATTAAAGGTAAAGCCTGACATCCCCCCACAAATTACACCTGTGCACATGGAAAGTTTTACATAAAATTGAAGAGTATTTACAGACTTTTTTTTTTTAAACCACCTGTGAACTTCATGTTAAGACATCCTGATGGTACTTTTTTTGTGAACTGATTTAGGATTATGGTTTCCAACCTCAGGTCATCATTCACAGTAGGCTTGCCCCTCCCTCACCATCCATTCCCTCCTCCCATTTACTCTGTGTGCCCCCTGCTCTACGTGGGACGGGAGAGATTCAGAAAAGGGACTGACCGAACCAGCTGTCCCTGATAAGACTTTGGGGTCACTGGAGCTTCAAGCCTCATTGAAAGTGGGGGCATTCTACCTCTTCCATCGCCTGTGGCTTCTCCAAGTGCCCAGAGGTCAGAGGAAACCCTATAACTCACACAGCCTCTTTTAACCTCGCTGATGGCAGAGACAGAATGACAATGAACTTGTGAATTAAGTTTCCCCAACACACCCTGGTCCTCGCCCTTGTCTTTCCCTCTGCCTGGAGCATTTGCTCCTCTCCCAGTAAATGCCCAGTCCTTCCAGACAAGCTTGGCATCCGTTCCTTTTGGATGCCCTCCCTGGCCACTCTGTCCCCCACCTCCATGTGATTAGTGGTGGCTACTCCTCTCCTTGTGCCCATTGCAGCCCAAGCCGGTCGCACCGCACTGCCCACTGGCCATCAAGCATGCCCTAGCTCTGAGCGAGTCCTGAGCACGTCCCATTAAGTGCTGAGTACATGTTTATTAAACAGTGGAATGAAGGAAGGCAGCTGGGGAAGTTCTTTGAGGCAAAGTATGACAGATCTAGACACTCCCTTAAAGAATGTTGATGGATATTGACCCTTGCCATCTTAGCCTCAATTAATGTGATTTTCGGGAGGGTTTTGTTTTTGTTTTTGTTTTTTGTTTTTGTTTTGAGCTGGAGTCTTGAGACAGTTTTGGTGCTTTCTTTTTGAGTTCCTTGGAGTTGATCATCGGGATGGTCACCAGGAAAGATTCCCTTTAAATCAGATATGCCCTTGGAGATATTCTCAAGTTGGAAAGTCTATTGAAGACAGGGGGTTTGTCGGGGAGATAGATATGTGTGGGTGTTCAAATCAGAATTCAGGGGTCATCTGTCTTTGATATTCAAAAGTATCTTTCAAATATTTTCCCAAGCTTGAAGACACTGGGCTGGACAGGATTGTAGGAGGGGTAATCAGAACAACCTGTGGGCGATGCCATATCTTCAAGTTGCCAGAGCTGTTGCTGTCTCAAAATATTCAAGCAGGGTGCACTGTAGCAGCAGTGTGGACCGTATGCTCCTGGCAAGCCCTGACATCTTCCCAGGGGGCCCACAAGGTCAAGAGCATTTTCATGATTTTCATGATTAGTTGCCATTTCCACTGTGTTAATATTTGCATGGATGGGGCTAAGGCCCTGGGGGCAAAACTGCTGGGTCTTCAGCAAGAATCTAGGAAATAGCACCAAACTGGAATTGTAGTCATTGAATTCTTCATCATCACACATTTGCAGTCAAACAAAACAAACATAAGAGACTCTTAAGCATAGGAAACAAACTGAGGGTTCCTGGAGGGGAGAGTGATGGGGGGATGGGGTCACTGGGTGATGGACATTAAGGAGGGCACGTGATGGAATGAGCACTGGGTGTTACATGCAGCTGATGAATCACTAAACTCTCCCTCTGAAACTAATAATACACTATATGTTAATTAATTGAATTTAAATAATTAAAAAAGGGAAAACAAACAAATAAAAATGACCAGCTTCATCTATGAATGTCTTTCATAAAGCCATGAAAATTCATCATCAGACCCCAATCTTTGAGCATTTTAATATTCTGTGTGATGAATTGAGGCACACTGCCTACCTCAAGCAGCTCTTATCTGTGGGCGCCATTTTTACTTGAAAGGATAACTGGTACACAATATTTTGTTTTCTTTTGTTTGTTCAGATTTGGATATTTCAAAGATATTTTCTCAAAAGCGAACTAAGAGAACCTGTCACTTTATAGAATACAACTGACATTATTTGTTATTAATAATAAAACGCAAGCTTTTAAGCAGAAACTAGAGGTTAGAAAACTGGTATCTGCCATCATGAGCTTGACTTCTGCCTAAAGTATGTGAAGAAACCCAGCTTCACACGGATATGTTGTTGTAAAAGGGAGTATTTCGATAGCCTTTTTAGTTAATTGGAGAATTCAGGTAATTAATAATTGAGGAGATAATAATTATTCTCCTTTGATACTACACTAAAACTTGACATGTGGTAGTTTCTTAAATGGTTGTTTTCATGTAGAATCTGAAGCCACATAAGTGGTTTTTTCATACTCTATTATGTTACTTCATATACATCAGTCCAAACACACCACATCAGACTGAAGGCAGAAGCAGACATGAGAATCCAATCATCTTATATTAAACCAGATGTTAAAGAGATTTACAAAGATATAAAACAATATCCCTTTTCTCACTAAATATTATCTATTTACTTATTTATTTACTTATTTCTTTTTGAGAGAGAGAGCATGCACATGAGCAGGGTGGGGAGGGACAGAGGGAGAGAGAGAATCTGAAGCAGGCTCCACGCCCAGCACAGAGTGGATCTTGGTCTCAGGACCCTGAGATCATGACCTGAGCCAAAGTCAAGAGTCGGATGCTTAACCAACTGAGCCACCCAGGAATCCCTAAATATTTTTATTTTAAATATAGTTATTTTATTAAAATGTTATTTAGGTGAATAGTAACAGGCTTATTGTGATATATGCATGAATTGATACATATTTTAACCTTCTTAGTTTTAATTTCTAATGTGATAAATATTAATAGATGTAACTCATATAAACAGGAGCTCTTTAGGGCTATTAATAATTCTCAAGAGTGTAAAAGCATTTCGAGATCAAAAAGTTTGAAAACCACTGCACTATGACAACCCTTGAGCTTGCAAAAATATCTCCAAAAACCATTAATAGGGTGCAATGAATGGGTGAGTTGGCCCAGTTCCCATAATCAAATACATTTCAGCCCCACTCTTGTGCTGCTAACCCAGGGTCTGACACCTAAGGAGCTGGTGCTCATATATCTACAATATGGTTCTAAATGACCAAAGGCTGATATGCGCACATTTGTCCATTCATCCCAGGCCCGTGACCCCCACCCCCATTAGGGAGTCAGACCACATCTCTTTTCAATAGCATCAATCCTACCTGTCAGGGCAGGTATCACAACATCTTCTGGAAAGATAATTTGGTACAGCTGCTAGAGCACTGGGCTTGGAGATGAGAAAAGTCTTCTCAGACTCCCCATTGACCAGCTGCATGACTGGGGGGAGAGGCCAGTCTCTCCTCCTCTCTGGGCATCAGTGTCCTTATCCACACAATGTTTGTTGAGTGGACCAGACTTTCTCTAAGACACTTTCCAACTCTGGCATTCTATGAATCTATTTGGAGGAATATTTGAAAGATAATAAAAATAACAGTTGGTTTCTATGTGGTGTTTTTGTTTTTGTTTTTTTATAGTTGACAATTCACTTTCCCATCTGAGTTTTTCTACTGGTGCTATCATAAACACACTACAGTAATTGTTGAAGATTCTAGAGGTAAATTGTCTGGCACTGAGTCTTGTGCCACTAACTAGCTGTGTGGGCTTGGATAAATTAATTAACCCCTCCATGCCCTATAAAACTGTTGAGTAGATCAAATGAATTAGGGCATGCACAGGGTTTAGAATAAATTCTGACCTATGCTATGTGCTCACTAAATTATTATCAGCATCTGATTCACTGTGTTGTAATTGTGTGTTCACATGACTGTCTCCCTTCCTAGACTGATCTTGCTGACCAGGACTGCACCTTGTCCATCGCTGTGCACCCAGCCTCTACAATAGTGCCTAGCACATAATTAGCACTCAATAAATGCCTGTTATATGGATTAATGAAGGACTGATTTGAGAGTTTAGATTGTTTTCCAGCATCTAATCAGTCCCAGACCTCTCTTACTTTGGACAGAGTATAATTTTCTATGGGATTTGGGTTGACCCATTGGATTTCAGAGGTCATAAATGTGCCTGTGTGGTCTGGCTTGTGTGGGATGCTTTGATTATAATGATGATGATAATGATCCATGAGAACAGACCTCAGATAGCCACTGTTTCTTTAGCCTAGGCCAGAATGAACCAACTATACCAGGCTTCCATTCTGCACCTTAGCTACCAAACCGGACAACCACGCTCTGAAGCAGAGCTGTCCAGCCAAGTAGAGCCCCCGAGGAAGAGAAGCTCTCCCAGGCAGTGTTGTATTTCTTTTGTGGGATCGTGGGTGTTTGGCCTGCCCGAGTGGTGCTGACACTCTGATGTAAGGTGACTTAAATTGTCTCTCTAGTCAGGGCCTGCACAAAATATCTGCATGCTCTCCATGCACTCCAAGGCTGCCCTGCCCGCCCCCCCACCAAACCCATCTTAGATCTGATAATGACCACCAGACTTATGAGCACAAGAATAGAAGTTTACTGATACACAATTGAGATTCGAGGGTGGTTTTTAAAACAACAATTCACATAAAGTGGATGGATACAGTGATACAAATCATCTATAGTATAATGATTATCATTCTTCCCATTTTAAAGGTGAGAAAATTGCAAATCGACAGGGATATCATCTAGAATGCATTTGGCCGGAAATAACAGAAAACCCAGCTCTAGCTGTTATGACAGTGGGACCTAAAAATGTAGGGGTTATGGAGGGCTGCTGGAAAAGCCTGACCCAGTGGCTCCACGGGATCACCAAGGACCTTGTTTCTGCCTCTCTGTTCACATTGTTTTATCTCATGTCAGCTTCATCTTTTTACAGTGACCCCTTCATGTTTTCGGGAGGGTTGTGGGTGGTGGCGACCAAGGGCACGTGCTAATTTGTGCACATCTGCAGAGGCAAAGAACCTCCCTCCCCAGTGTACCCACAAGGATGGGTCCACACCTGGCCCTGAACTAATCACTACCCCATTCCCAATTCTACCCTGTGCTCTTTGTTATCACCCATTTATTTAGTAAGTATTTTTTGAGAGCCTTCTCTGTCAGGTGTTTTCCTGTCTGGAGGGAATACAGTGTCGAACAAAGCTGATGCAATCACCACCCATACTGAATTGACATACTCTGTACTGTATATAGGAATAAGACACGCAGAATAGGTAGCTAAGCAGATCGTCAATTATATATACAGAAACACAAGAATGGCTATCATTTATGGAGACCAGCACCAAGCATTGCACCAGATGTTCTCGACTTGTGTTTTAATTCAATCCTAAAAACGTTTCTATCAGTATTATTGTCCACATTTTAGCATTTAAGGAAAATGGGACTGCAAAGGTGAGTAATCTACTAAGCTCACACAGTGAGTAAGCAAGTGTGGAAGTATAAATTTGTAGTTCTTTTTCTTTTATTGCTGTGTTCACTGCCTCCCATACAAGGAAATAGCCTGTTCCCCTTCTGCCGAACTGTGAGTCACGTGCCAAATGATGTGTCAACATAGAATAAACTAACCTTTTATTAATTTCATTATGGAGATTTAGTTAAACCCTTTAGTACACTTTGGTTGAATACAAAGTGCTCAGAACCCCACATATTAATCAATTTTCCAGAAGCAAACAGTCATCTTTGTCCATAGATACATGGACACATGTGTTCTTGCTGATATTATTACCTGGATGATTTAAACTCTTCCCATATGGCATTATGGTTATTCTCACACCTTTTGACTTATTAGAAAATTAATGGGGGCTCCTGGGTGGCTCAATTGGCTAAGTGTCTGACTCTTGGGTTCTGCTCGGGTCATGATCTGGGGGTCATGGAATCGAGTCCTGCATCCAGCAACGTGCTCAGCAGGGAGTTTGCTTGAGATTCTCTCTCCCTCTCCCTCTGCCTTTCCCCCTGCTTGCTCTCTCTCTCTTTCTCTAAAATAAATAGACCTTGGGATGCCTGGGTGGCTCAGTTGGTTAAGAGTCTGCCTTTGGTTCAGGTCATGATCCCAGAGTCCTGGGATCGAGCCCCGCATCTGGCTCTCTGCTCAGCGGGGAGCCTGTCTCTCCCTCTGCCTGCAGCTCCCCCTGTTTGTGTTCCCTCTCTGACAAAGAAATAAATAAAATATTTTAAAAATAAATAAAGGAATCTTAAAAAAGAAAATTAATGAGCTTTTATTATAGAAAACTTGAAAAGAAACAAAAATTATGGAGTAGGAAAAAAATCATCCATGGTCCAACAGCCTGTAAGCAACAACTGCAGCCTTAGTTTTTCTTAGCTTTTTTTTCCCTCCATATTGTACTTTCACAAAAAATAAAATTATATTCTATATACCATCTTGCACTATGCTCTTTCTACTCATTCTTCTACCTCACAATTTCTTATGTTATTACAACAACTTTGTTAACCTTATTTTGTATGTCATAATTCTAGTGTATAAAAAAATGCCATAATTTATTAGTCATTCTTTCACTGTTGGACATTCAAATTGGATGATTAATAAATCTATTTTTGCCTCTTCCTAGGGAGATATAAAGTACTTTTATTTATTTATTCAATTCCAATTAATTTTTGCAGTGGCAATTTATGTTGAGACATGCCTAGATTTTTCACTGTCTACATGTCTAAAGCTGAATTCATCAGCTTCTTCCAGGGGAAAGGAAAAAAAAAAATCACTGTTTCTCTTATATCTCCTCACTTGCAAGGTTAATGGCTCCCTGTTTTCTAGGTTGGCCTGGCTCAGAAATGCCAAGTCAGCCTGACTCCCTGCTCCTTGAAACTTCATATCTAATCAGCCTACAAGGCCACTCAGCTTTCCCTTCAGAGTAAAGTGACATTGCATTTGGATCTTTCCCCTCATTTTCAGAGTAAATATCCAAAATCAGGCTCCTTTACCTCACGTTTTCTTTACTTAAAAGCCAGGCTTACAACTCAAGTAATTTCATATTTTTATGTAGTAGATTCTTGATGAACATTGAATAACATGAATGCTGAATGAATAATAATCCCTTTTACCTTTTATTGATTTTAAACATGAATACTGCCCCATTTCTCCACTAAGGGCTTGTTCAAAACAAGAATCATAAATTAATAATGAAAATAACAACCAATTAATAGGCCTACTGTGTGCCAGGCACTCTCCTAAGCATTGTACATAGTTTTCCTTTAATGCTGTCACTGTTCCATTTGTAAAGAATGGCGCTTTGCTGGGGCGCCTGGGTGGCTCAGTCGTTAAGCGTCTGCCTTCAGCTCAGGTCATGATCCCAGGGTCCTGGGATCGAGCCCCGCATCGGGCTCCCTGCTCGGCGGGAAGCCTGCTTCTCCCTCTCCCACTCCCCCTGCTTGTGTTCCCTCTCACTGTCCCTCTCTCTGTCAAATAAATAAAATCTTAAAAAAAAAAAAAAAAAAAAAGAATGGCGCTTTGTTTCACAGAGAGGGTATAGAAAGGCAGTATGACTTGCCCAGGATACCACAGCCCCCTGCAGGGGCTAGATTTTTAGTCTGGGTGATTTGCCTAGTGTAGCCTGTCTGTCATCATGTCTAGCCCCAATAAACATGTTAGATTCAGTCATGAAGGATGTAGCCTACAAAGTGAGCCTCAATCATATCATGCTTACCTGCTTTTGTTCCCAGTTAGAGCCAAGGAATGTTTGTTTGTTTGTTTGTTTAGTATTTTATTTATTTATTTGAGAGAGAGTCAGAGAGGCAGAGCACAAGTGGGGGTGAGGGGCAGGGGGAGAGGGACAAGCAGACCCCACTGAGCGCAGAGCCCCACACAGGGCTCGATCCCAGGACCCTGACATCATGACCTGACCGAAGTCAGACGCCTAACCGATTGAGCCACCCAGGGGCCCTTAGGAGCCAAGGAATGTTTATGGACAGTGAAATTTGGGAAGCCAAGAGTTTCAAGAATAGAGAAATACATTTCCTATAAAAAATAGTTCCCAATGGTGTGTTATCATGGTTTTATCCTCCGTCGTTATCCTGAAAGCCCCAGATTCTCATGGGGATATTTGCATGGGTCACATTAGAATGCATGCCCTCCAGTCTCTGGAGTGCAGCTGCAAGGAGCAGCCCTAGAGTTGAGAGTCACAGGCATTGGTTTCACGACATGTAACCTCAAGTCCCATCAATGATACTCACTAACCTTGTGGCATCGGGCATGTTGATTAACCCCTCCAAGTCCCAGCATCTTCATATTTAAAACAATGGTAACTATCCCTCCCTCATAGATTTTGTTTTGAGAATAATTAAAGAAAATATTTGAAAGTCACAGCTATCATGCCTAGTACATGCTACATATGATTAGTTTTATTGTGATGACCCAATGACTTCCTGCTTATTCAGCAGTTATCCCTGATGGTGCAAGCTGTCAGCCACTGAATGGTACACACTAGATATTCATTGCACAATTAAGCAGATAATAACAAAAGGAAAAATGATAAACAGAGGGAATAGATGTGCAGGCACACGGGGCTAAAAAGCAGTGGAAAATTGCAAGTAATTTGTTACTTTTCAAACCAATGTCATGAACATAGCAAATGGCCTTCATTGGTTTTTGGGTTAAAAGTTAATTGTTTTGATAAATGTACATCACTGTATAAATAAATAAATAAATACACACACACACACACACACACACACACACACACATATACATATTGCAGATGCATGTGTTCAAACACCCAACATCAAAACTTCACCGCTCCTAATTCAATAAGTGATCATTCATGCTACTTCTCTTGCTTTTAAAAATACATTTTAAAAGACATTAATCACGTTCTGTTGCTTATAATTAGTCAGGCAAAAAAGAATAGAGCTTCTTGATAATAAATTATGATGTCTGCTTCATATTGACCTATAGGAGAGTCTATATCTCTAGAAAACTACGTCCAGTATAAAATCCATAAAACTCAGTATAAAATACCTATTAAAAATCAGTTTCTCAAATAGGTGGCTGGGCTGGCAAGAAAAAAGAGAAATGTTCAAAGTCCAATGATTAGGAGAAACTCAAAGCCAGAAAGCTTGGCAATCTTTAGAGTTGGTATTAACCCTGGCAGCATTTCCCAACCCCTGGTGGGCTGGTGTCTAGGTTTCAATGACCACACACTACAAGTGCATGAAGACAAGAGAACAGCGGTTGAGCCTGAGCACAAACAGGACCCCCAAAAGCTAACATCCTCAACAGGTGAACTATTAAGAAAAAAACCTCCCATAAAGAGAAGCTTAAGGATAATCACCTGGCCCCTCCTCAGCTCTGGGTGGAAAATAATATATCTGCATACTTTGTAAACTACCTGATAAGACTCATAATGGCTTGGGACTGGTCAGTTCTGCACAAAATTCACACTAGCTGTGTGTTCTGCAATGACCTGAAAAACCTTCAAGTGGCTTCCACGTCAAGGTCCCATGTCAGAAGAAGAAAGAAATGAATGAGAAATATTCACCTTTAAATGTTTAACCCCTGAGGTAACACACATCTCTTCTGTTCATTGTCTGTTGGCCTGAAGTAGTCACTTGGCCCCAATATACCTTCAAGGGAGGCTTGGAAATAATAGGGGTGAGAATTGGAATGTTCAGTGAATACTATTTCTGTCTCATGATCTAAAATCTTTGTGTTTCAGGAATAGTGGATATTGATTAATTTTGGACATTCTTAAAATATAAAAGTTAAACTTTCTAGGATAACCACAAAAAAGAGGGAAACAGTATGTAACTTCAAAATTAGTAGTGGGAAAGAGATAAGATAAAGAGAAAATCTTAAAACCTCAATCAATTCAAAAGAAGGTTAAGAAAAGAGAAAGAAAAACAGATAGTGGGTTAAATCAAGACAAATAGAAATCACAAATTAACAGGGTAGAAACAAAACCAACATATAATTTGATAAATACAAGTGGGCTATAGTCTCTAGTTAAAAAGCACAGACACTGGTAAATTCTAGCAAACATTCAGGAAACAACAAATTCCAAATGCTTCTCCAACTCACCAGCACATTCAATGAGACTACTGTATCCTTGATTCTTGTATTCATTTCCTATTACTATGCAACAAATTACCACAATCTCAATGGCTTAAAAAAGCATCCATTTATGAGCTCACAATTCTGTAAGTTCTAGTCTCTGCAGGCTCTATGGTGTTCTATACTCAGGGTATCACAAGCCTGAAATTAAGGTGTTGCCTGGTCTGAGTCCTCATCAGGAGTCTCTGGGAATAATTCACTTCTAAGATCATTCGGGTTGTTGATAGAATTCAGTTTCTGTAGGCTGTAGAATGAGGTTCCAACTTCCTAGCTGGTTGTGGTCTGGGAGTCTCAGATTCTAGAGGCCACCTGCAATCCTTTCCACATGTTCTCTTCCATCTTCAGGCAAGCAATGATGAACCAAATCTCCCTAGTACTCCCAATCTCACTGACTTACTCTTCTGCCTTCAGCCAGAGAAAACTCTCTGCTTTTAGAAGGGTTCATGCAATTAGATTAGGATCACTTGCCTATTAAGATCAACTATGACATAAAACATAACATGATCAGAGCAGTGATATTTCATGCTCATAGGTTCCAGGGATTAAGACATGGGATCTTAGGGCCATTTTTAGAATTTTGTCTACCACAATATCAAAACCAGAGAATAGTTCAAGAAAGAAACATCACAAGGCAATTGTACTCATGAACCAAGAGGCAGAAATTCTAAAATATACTGGCATTGAATTCAGAAGAGCATAAAAAATAAGTAAGTCATAACAAACCACTTGGTTGTTCCCCAGGAATGTAGAAGTGTTTCGGCATTCAAAAAAATCTATTAAGGTAATCAACAATATTTTTATATTAAAGTAGAAATACAATATTATCAATTTAGAAAATACATTTTGCCTAATAGTAAAAAACATTACAGAGGTAGTCTTTTATCAAGCATAGAGTATATAAAGACTAGTATATTTATGTGCTCAAATACTCTACATCAGTGAAAATAGGTAAATGTATAGCTAAATATATTAAAACGTATGAATCTCAGGGCACCTGGGCAGCTCAGTTGGTTAAGCATCTGACTTTGGCTCAAGTCATGATCTTGGAATCTTGGGATCTTGGAATCGAGTCCCACGTTGGACTCCACACCCAGCAGGGAGTCTACTTGTCCCTTTCCCTCTGCCCCTCTGCACTGCTAGTGCTCTCTCTCAAATAAATAAAATCTTTAAAAAAAAATGTATGAATCTCATAAAGTTAAAATTTCAGAGACAAAGAGCACAAAGTATATAATAACTTTCATTTGTATGAAGGTCAAATATAGGCAAACCAAACTAATACATTGTTTAGAAACAAAATAGTATATAGTACAACTCTTTAGAAAAATAAACCAATGGAATAGTAACATAATAATCAGCTTATTGTTTAATTCTTAGGGGAAGGAAAAGAGGTGTAACTGGGAAAGGAAAAACAGAGGACTTTTGATTTTTAATCTATTATGGCAATATTTTAACCTCTGTTTGGGAGAATACGAGTGCTCGTTTTATCATTTTTAATTGAGCATATATTCAAGATATATTCTTTTATATGTATGATATATCTTATTTTAAAAAGGCCAAAATTTGAATTCTAAAAATGGTTCCCCAAATTCCAACTAAACATAAACAACTGAAATTTTAAAAAAAATTTTACTACCTATTGCCTTACAAAGAAAAATTTCAGAAACCAGTGAATATTCTCCATAGGTGCCCTTGCTCCCTAACTGGCAACTGAGTTTAAAATGGCAGAACAGAAGAAGAGGAGAGGGAGCACATCATTTGGAAAGAAAATAAAAGCCTTTGCCTGAAGAAGAATCTTTTACTTATTAAAGTGAAGAACACATAAAATGAGAAATCAACTGAATGCATCAATTGAATCACCCAATAAACAATTTGCTAAATACTTTCTACATGATGACAAAGGCAGGGAGACCATAGATAGGATCATGACAAAGCCCCTGTTCTGGAGAATCTCATTCTTGGGTAGAAAGACAGTCACAAAAGTTCCACGACAATGCATTAAGATAATTGCCATGATAGAGGGATGTCCAAAGCACTATGAGTGTATACAGGAGGAAATGTATTTGGATGGACCAAAGCAGCACTCATACTGGAGGTAACATTTGATCTAAGGTGTTCGGATAACTTTAGATTTACTAGGCAGATAGAGGTTATCTAGGCCAAGTAGAGGAGGCAGCCTTCTATAAATGTACAGAAGATGCTTATAAGGTGAGAAACAGGCCCCAGAAATCCTAGGAATCCTAGTATGGTGATGAGATTAGCATGATGGGATAGGAAACTGGGGAGGGAGACAGACCTAAAATTCTAGATGGTCTTATTGGGGTTAGGAGATTTTTGATTTTTAATCTATGCAGGGCCATGGACATATTCATGTTTTACTAAGTTCACATTGGCTGTGGTGTTGAGTATAGACTGAGCTACATCACACCATATAAAAGAAAACCATTAAGAGTCTATGGAAAGGTTCAAATCAGAGATGGTAAAACATGCAAAAGGAAGTGGTACTAGGGACAGAATAGACATGCAGGTTTAAGGAATATTTGGAAACTTTAACTTATATCATGAAATAATTGATAGAATGTAAAAATGTGAAAGAAGAACCTAGGATTTCAGGTATAGCTCCCCAGTGGGACCCACCTTGAGCTTCTGACTTGCAGAACTTTAAGATTATAAATTTGTGTGGTTTAAAACCATTGTGTGTGGTCATTTGTTATAGAAGCAATAGAAAAACAATAAGACAAAGAACAATTACCTACTGAACATACATTAGTGCAAGGTATTATACTGGGACTTCTTATCCTAGTTAAGATGGAGTAAATGACACAAACAAGCCCCCCTGCCATACAAAACTATAAGACTGCACAAGAGGAATGCCATAATCATCGACCTTTCTGACGAGGGTCAGTTTTTGCAGCAAAGCACTGAGAACTGGAGTCTGAGCAGAGGCAGTGATCTCACTGAATTTGGGAGGCAGAGATAGATTTAAGAGTACTAAATCTGCTGATATGTGTAAGATGAAGCATGAGAGGAAGGAAGCTATTTAGTGATGGGCCCTGGAATTCAGTATGGAGATCCTCCATAAATCCATATGAAGGCTGGATCATATGTACACAGGGCAAGACCATTTGAACTTTTTTTTAAAGATTTATTTATTTATTTATTTATTTATTTATTTATTTATTTATAGCACAAGGGGGGTAGGGACAGAGAGAGAGGGAGACAAATAACCCTCAAGCAGACTCTCTGCTGAATACAGAGCCCAACACAGGGCTTGATCCCAGGACTCTGAGATCATGACCTGAGCCAAAATCAAGAGCCACTGAGGCACCCCAAGACAATTTGAACTTAAGAGAGATTAGCTGCTACAGGATGGAAAGCAGAACAGATACCAGAGGTCACGCAGTGCTGGAGGAAGAGCATTCATGGAGTTCCCACCTTGACTAAGTAGAGAGACCACATCAACTGCAGGAGGTCTTAAGAATAAGGATAATGACATAGAATTAAACCTACTGTAGATGCACTCCTAAAAAGCCTAAAACAAAGTCCCAAAAGGATGTTTGGGTAAGACAGAATTAGGAAGTTGAGTCCTGTCCAGCTAAATGGGTTTGGATATACCTTGTTCTTTCACAAATATTTACTAACAAAGTGTAAAATCAAGTGTACACATGTTCAAGATGATTATCCAGTCATTGAACTTTCTTCTGAAACAAGAATCAACATTTCAGGAAAGAATAATAGAATCTACAGTTTTTACGACCTGTTACTCATAATACCCATTAGCAATCAAAAATCACTAGACATACAACAATAACAAAAATATGATTCACAATTGAAGGGAAAAAAAAGCAGTCTATAGAAACTAAATCCAAGATGACTCAAATGTTGAACCTAATATATGCAAGCAATGATTATAAATATATGTTTAATGAAGTAAATTAAAATATGTTCAGAGAATGAAAGAAAGGGTCTTAATGAAAGAGTAGATAAAAAACTTCAGAAGAAATATGGAAACTATGCTAATGAACAAAACTGAAGTACTAAAAATAAAAAATACAATAATTGAAACAAAAACTATTAGTGAAATGTCTAACAATACATTGGTGAGCAGAAGTAAAGACCAGCTAATTTGAAGATTGATTAAAATAAATTATCTAATTTGAATAATGGGGGGAGTGGGAAATTAATGAAATTAGAAGATCCTCAAGGATCTATGGGATAATATAAGCATCGAACATACGTGTAATTGGAGTCCCAAAAGGACAAAGTGGGAGATTGGGGAAGAAAACATATTTAAAGAAATCATGACTGAAAACTTCCTAAATTTGATGAAAACAGAAAATAAAACCAACAGACAACACTACTGCAGAAATTCAATAATTTCAATAAACCCCAAGGAGGATAAATGTAAACAAAGAACTAAATTTATGCACATCATAGTCAACTTCTGCAAAATGAACAATATGACAATGATCAAACAAAGGATCATGGTACATGGTACTATACTGTTTTACTGTTATAGATTTGGAAAGTTCGAAGTGTGCATCAAGAAGTTGGAAGTAGAAAGTGTGAGGTATAAAGTGTAGAGCACAGAGAAATACAATATGGACTATATGTAGAGTAAATTGAAGGATACACATTGCTGGACTCTGAACAATCTCTGTAAAACAAATGACTAAATAATAAAAAAAGACATACCTAAAAGCCAATAAGGAAAATAAAATGTAACACTAAAGAATATTCAATTAATCCAAAAAGAAGACAGGAGGGCAACCACAGAGGAAGCAAAAGCAGAGGGACAAATGGAAAGGAAAAGGCAAGTTGGCAGACTAAAACCCAGCAGTAATGATGATTACATTAAATGTAAATGGTCCATAAACCATGAGGCATATTGCAGAGATTCAAACCTACCCTACTATAAGAAAGTCTAACAGCCTGTCAACAGATCATGAGGAAATGGCATCAGGCAATTGCAATTGCAGGAACAGTTTTGAGCTTATTTGTTCATTTGCTCATTCATTCCACCAATCATCATCATGAGTCTTGGTATGTGAAGTGCCCTTTGATGTGCTGTGAGAAATAACATTAATTATACAATTGCTATTATCAATGACTAATTACTTAATCCCTAATCTCTGATTTCCACCAAATATTTAAAGGCAAAATACAACATAGTAACAGTAGTTAGTATACAGCATGATGACTGTATTTTATACTGGAAATTTGTTAAGAGAGCAGATTTCAGGTGCTCTCACCAGAAATACACAAAAAAGGGTAACTATGTGAGGACCCAGAGATGGTAATTAACTTTCACCATGTACATGTATATCAAAATATCATGTAGTACACCTTACACATATACATTTTTATTAAGAATAAATAAATACTATGGTAACAATTTCTAACGTATATGTATATCAGATCATCACACTGTATACCTTAAAAATATCACCTGTTACAACCTGAATGTATACAATTTTTATTTGTCAGTAAAACACACAAACACACATACACACACACACACACACACACACACACACATATACATACACACAAGCACACAGCTGGTAAGAGATAACTCTCCATCCCTCTCTGAGTTTCAACCTGGATATATTTTTATTTTTCTCCACAAAAGGATGATGTAGTATAGAAGTCTGGAGGCACTCAACACTTACCTGCTAGAGCATTTTGCAAAGAACTCCCATGATTTACCCTGCTCTTACACCTCAACCACTGTCAGTAAGTAAGCAGAAACCCCCTCATTCAGGATGCCTGGAGCTCCAGGAAGCCTGGAGGAGGAATATTCGTGGGTACCAAAGCTAGTCTTCTGCTTGGCATCACTGACTGAGAAATCCCCCTGCAGCAATGGTTTCAAACACTTTTAATTTAGTGCTTTTTAAATATATTTATGTCTTTGGCCTTGTTTAACATTTTTCACTGAGTTCCCTTTTCCTTTCAAGAGGCAGAGGCCAAAAAAAACAGAAAATGAGTTACGGGAGCCTCAGCAAGAAGTCTCCTGAGACTCCACCGTCTCCTGGAAAATTCTCCTCAAGAGTTTACGAGACAAATATAAATATAGGCTGGATGAAGTTTTCAGTGACCTTTAAACTGTTTGCATTTCAGGAAGATTCCAAGAAGAGTTTCTGTCTCTGGCAGGTCCTTAGGTTTCTGGGCTTAAATTAAAAAATCTAAACCAGATCGCACTTTAGGGAAAGTGTCCCAGAAACAGCATCATTGTGGGGTCTGGGCGTCAAAGAACCTACTGGGTTTTGGGAAATGTGTTCAGTGCTTTTTCTGTGAGGTTCATTTAATCTTGATAGTTTTAGAGGGAAGGGATTTTTATTTTCATCATACAGAGGAGGAAATGGAATTACACAGTTCAAGGTTACATACTCTGTAAGAGTCTCGTCCCTCTGGGTAAAATGGGTTAGTTTTACCTATTTTGTAGGGTTGTTAAAGATTTAGCATTGTTAAAGGGTATGTTAAAGATTTAGCATTGAGGTAAAAAAACATAATAGGTACTCAATAAATGAGAAATGTTATTACATGTGGGTAAGCCAAGATCCAAATCCAAATTCTATAGGCTCAAAAGGGCAAGGGTGGGTGCTTTCCATTCACCACACAGGCTCATCTGGGACCTGGCCAGTCAGGCTTCCTCTGCTGGCCTTTTTCCCAGTGCCACCCACACAAGAGACTGCTCTTCTAGCCCTTAGTGGGGACAGCCAATACCCTCTGTACCCCCAGCTAGGAAGCAAGGGGACCCCTCTCACTGCTATTCTTTTCTGCCTATGAACAAAGGGGGTGGCTCTTCTTTTTCAGGACTTTGCTGTCATTCACTTTGGTGACAAACTAGAAGTGACAAAAATAGCCAATATGAATGAGTCAGCCAAGAGTGTAGTGTCATACAAAACCCTTGTGATGTGTTATTAGGAACATTGACCTCCTGCTCCTAGCACCTTTGAATAGATATGACTGTAGTGGATATTTTTCTTCAGTCTTAATTCTACAAGGCCCATGGAGGAGTGCTCATCAATATTTCCCAGGCGACCTTGAGACTGGAAAGCTGAGGTCCATTCCTCCATAATGGCTCCTCCTTCCATCAGGAAGATCCAGTTCAGGTGGATTACTGCTATGTCCATTGTCTCCAGGGAGCGTTTGTATTTCTGATCCTCCAGATGAGGAGACCCTCATGCCTCTGAACCACTCATATATGGGTACTTCCTCCACACTTGGTAATTTAGATGTTGGGGGAAAAAAAGAAGAAAGAACGAGCTGGCAAAATATGAGCTGTATGAGAACTAGAAGAAGAACTAGAACTGTGTTCATACCTACAACACAATGAAATATTATTCAGTTAGAGTAAATGGAAGAACAAACCTTTTAATGTAGCTAAATTCTCCAAAGTGGAGAATTTATATTCTGTAGTTTTTTTCCTCCTCTGTTTTTAAATATTGGGTGACCATTTTTGAAAATATATTTTTTAAAAATAGAGGAAATGAAAGTAGTAGGAAAATAATTGACTATAATCCCTCACTCAGAGATAAGCTAAGGACAGTTAATATTTTGGATAATTTGGATAATTTCCTCCTAATGTTTTTCTAGTCATTTCTCTCTTTGCATACTTGAGATCACTGTGTGTGTGTGTGTGTGTGTGTGTGTGTGCTGCTTTCCTCATCCAGCATAGATTATTAATATCTTTCTTTATCACAAAACACGAGGAAAGACTGAGGAAATTTTACTAATTAGAAAAGACTAAGGAAAAATGACAGCTTGATGCAAACTGAAATTCTGGATAGGATCCTGGAACAGAAAAGTTTCGTTCATGGGAAATCAAGCAAAATTCAATTAAACTCTAGTTTAGCAACATTAACTTCCTAGACTCGAGCATTGTTAATTGCACTATCATTTAAGGTGGCAACAATTAGAGGACACTGGTTGACACTCTGTAGGAACTCTCTGTGTCACCACAGCAAATTTTCTGTAAGATTAAAATTAGTTCAAAATAAAAATGTCTTAAGAATGTCTCATTACATAACAGCATACTTGTCACAGATAATCTTCCCATTTACTTTTTCACCTGCTGCTGTAACATTCTTCTAACTCTCCCATGGCTTTGGAAACTTTGTCAAAATAAAGCCTCAGGTTGAGATTACTGGGTCAAAGGTTTTGAATATATTTAAACTTCTTGATACATATTATCAAAAGTCTTTCAAAAAATGTTTTACCAAATAACATTCTGACCAGCATTTTATTTATGAGCATAACTTTTTTTTAAGATTTTTTATTTATTTATTTGAGAGAGAGCAGGGTGGGGCTGGAGGAGGGGGACAAAGGGAGAGGGAGAAGCAGACTTCCCACTGAGCAGGGAGCCTGATGCAGGGCTCCATCCCAGGACCCTGGGATCATGACCTGAGCCAAAGGCAGATGCGTAACCAACTGAGCCACCCAGGTGCCCCGAGTATAACTTATATAATTAAAGCATAATTCTTTATTAACAGCATAAGCAAAAATAGGTTAGAGATTTTTTAGATTGTATTTCTTTTTTTTTAAAGATTTTAGTTATTTACTTTGAGACAAAAAGGGAGTGAGCTGGAGCAGGGGGAGGGGGCAGAGAAAGAGGGAAAGAATCTCAAGCAGACTCTGCACTGAGCAAGGAGCCCAAGACAGGGCTCAATCTCTAACACCTTGAGATCATGACCTGAGCTGAGATCAAGAGTCGGACGCCTAAACGACTGAGCCACCCAGGCGCCCCTAGATTGCATTTCTTTATATAAAATTCAAGGCTGAGTGTTTTGATCTTTGATCTTTAGGGGCTTTCTTATTGATTTAAATAGGTGTCTATAAGTAAACTCTGACAATTCTTTGTCTACATTATGTTACAAATTTTGATTGGCTTGGAAATGTTTAAGAGAACATTTAGTTGCATCAAAGTACATACCTTCATAGAGACAAGCCTTCAAGTATTTCTGAAGTAAAATTAGTGCTAAGATCTGTAATAATGAATTAATATGATTTATTAGTAATTATTACATTCTTTTTTTTTTTTAATTTTTTTAAAGATTTTATTTACTTATTTGTCAGAGAGAGAGAGCACAAGCAGAGGGAGAAGCAGGCTTCCCGCTGAGCAGGGAGCCCGATGCGGGACTCAATCCCGGGACTCCAGGATCATGACCTGAGCCAAAGGCAGTCGTTTAACCAACTGAGCCACCCAGGCGCCCCAGTAATTATTACATTCTTAAAACAGTTTATTCTCCTTAGTGTGTAAAGAGACCCATCTAAAACGGCTATCTATGTATAATTCAATTCATATGACTCTGGAAAAGGCAAAACTACTGAGATTATAAAAGGTCAGTGCTTCCAGGGGTACCAGGGTGGCTCAGTTGGTTAAGCATCTGACTCTTGGTTTTGGTTCAGGTCATGATCTCAGGGTTCTGGGATGGAGCCCCATGTCAGGCTCCATGTTCAGCAGAGTCTGCTTGAGGATTCTCTCTCCCTCTCCCTCTGCCCCTCCTCTTTCCCTCTCTCTCTCAAAAATAAATTAATAATAAAAAAAAAAAGGTCAGTGCTTTCAGGGTTTGGGTAGAGAAGAAGATTTGAATAAATGAAGCAAGGGGTTATTTTAGGTCAGCAAAACTATTCTATATGACACTCTAATGGTGGATAGATGACACTATGCATTGTCAAAACCCACAGAAATTTACAGCACCAAGAATGAACTTTAATTAAAAAAAAAAAAAAAGAATGAACTTTAATTTATGCAAATTAAAAAAACATATAGGAGGTTGGCTTAGCAACCTTAGTTCCAGCATAAAATGCAGACTGTCACAAAATAATCTAATTGAATTTCAAATGCATGAAATGACCTCACTGAAGGGTGTGTGTGTGGGGGGGGGGGAAGATGCTACCCTAATTAACTTTGGAAATGAGTGGAGGGAGGCAGTAGGAATAAAGGCAAAAGGAACTGTACATAAGAATTGTGTTACAGCTGATAAAGTTGTTTCCCATTGGAGTCTGGGTTGACATTTCTGATACTGCTATCCTTGTATCCCAGAATTGAACAAGTAAATGGATGAGGGATGGTGGGAGCCAGGTTTCTCACTGTTGAAGTGGGAGGCTGCAGATAAGAAAGGATATGATCCATGTGGCAGTAGATTAGAGTTGGAGACGTCAGTGTGAATTCATGTTTAGCTGAATATAGTTACAGTTAAAGGTAGAAATATTTATAGATACGTTTATAGAAGCAGGTTAGTATATACACATACACTTTTTTAATTTGTGAGTTGAGAGAGCCCAGAAGCAATACACTCCAGCTGAACAAGCACATCCAGGGCTCAGATTTTGGATTCTAATACCATTCTTCGATAAAAATAACCAGGGCTTCTTGGAGAAATAGATGATTGTAGTGGCAGAATGTAAGGAAGTGCACACACACACACACACACACACTGTGATGGTGTAAGTCATAGGGACTGAGGAGTCACGTGAAAGAGCTGCCAATGGCCAAAGCCAGAACAATTTCGACAAAATGAATAAAGTAGTATGGGATTCAAACCAAAGTATAAAATAAATGTCAAGAAGTCCACAGTAAGATAACAAATGGTTGAATAAGTAAATTAATGATGAGGGGACTAGACAAATTTCTCTCTAGCATTTATGAGTGAATAAGCTATATCATCAATATTTTTGAGTGAATATGTGAGTAAATGACCTGAAAGGATAATTATTCTACCTTTGTCAAAATTGTCGGAGCTCTAACAACTGTATCCGAAATACTCAGGTTCAAAATACAATGACACCCCTCTTCTATTTTTTCTGGAAACACAAATACCAAATTAACTTTGAGTTTAAAGTCCTCCCATGCTGTCATTGCTGCCAAAGAGTCTCAGTTTCTAGATGGTGTCAGGCTTCTTTTAATGGAGGCTTCATCTCAAGTTTGCTTATTTTATAACATCAATAATAATAATAAAAGAAAATGTACCTATCTCTGAACTCACTTCAGGAATAAAAAATCCACTCTGCAGAAATGTTCTGGTTTGATTATCCCCTAAGCCTTCAGGCCTATCCCAGCCACAATAAATCCCACATGTTTGGGGAAAATGTGTCATTTGCATTGGCATGTGCCCTTTGAAAACATGTGTGTGTGCTTCTTGAGCCAAAGGCAGCAGAGTGTGATAGAGAATGTGCTGGGTGAGGGAATGAGCCTGAGGCTAGCAATGCGCTTCCGTCTCCTGTGCAAACTTCCAGGCTGAGATAGTCTGTTTCTCTCCTCGATCTCAATAAAAGGGCATCCATCTTATTCAAAGTGCCAGGATTGAACCTGCACAAAACCTTGAGTCCTTTGTCTAATTGAAAAGCCACTTCTCTTGCATTAAGTGTGTAATTAGTTATGCACCATAAAAGTCTCTCACGTTCATGTGACAAACCTGCATGTCGGTTTTGCCATTAAGCCTTGACTTCCTGTACCCTGTCCCATTCCTTTCTACCCCCAACCCTTCCCTCAGAATCAGGAAGTGTGGAATGTTGGCCATATTTTTGAGATTGAGGACACGGAAGCTGATGGAGGGTAACTGACACCCCGAGGTTAAAGAAATACCAAGTAGAGGAGCACCTGTGCAAATAGACAGTGAGCTGCTTGTTTTGTTTTTAGGGGAACAACTCAAATTCTCTAGTATGTGCCCTGCTCATAGGACATTATTCGATGTAAGCCTGGCTCCTGCAGAGGAATTTCTGGGAGCTCTGTTTGGAAGAATCTCCTTTTCCCCTCTCTCTCAATACCTCCCACTCTCCTCTGGCTCCATGAATTTCTGCCTCAGCATGCATCACTGTCTGCCTTATAGGACTCACGAGGGGGGTGCACCTGTCCCCCAGCTGGGAGCCACATGAAGGGCAGTGCCCAAGTGTGACTCTCCCCTGTACCTGTGCCCCCCGTCCCACCACCACTGTTAGTGTCAGTCCTGGGATGGATGGTGTCCAGTAGTGACTATGGAATAGGACTGCTTATGTTGAGCAATTTAAGAATGGGGAAGGGTCGGGGCTGGAACTAATGTATGTTGATCCCCACTGCATGCCAGGCTGTGTCCTCGGTCATTTATAGCTATTCCCCATTAATTTTGGACTTAACTATCATCACTCCTATCTTAAAGATGAAGGAAATCACACAGAGAGGTTAAGTCACTTGCCCAAGGTCATCTAGCCAGTAAGTGGCAGCACCAGGATTTGAACCCAGACTGGGTAATTCAATCATTATTGCTCTTTTTACTAAAAGACAGCCCTGAGTGAATTGGAAGTGTTATAAGGGATTTAGTTTCTCAAGGATCAAGGACTAATCTTATTTATATTCATCACATGAATATAATGCACCAAGCACCCGAGAAAGAAATAGAATGGGAAATTCTACGTATATTTCATACGTTCAAGGAACATTGGCTTCTATTGTCATTGGCTGTCTACACTTCTTTTTTTTTCAAACTGAGAACTGCTGAATATTTTCCACTTGAGTATAAATGGGTGTCTAAATTGCAAAGGTGCCTAGAGCTCAGACTTACTTAGCTTTCAGTGTAGGTATCCACCCTGCATTGCACAATCATCAAATGGGATATGATGCAATTTTTTAAAACAGACTTTGCAAAACAAGTATTGGGTAACCCGAAGCTCTCTTCATCCTTGTATGTGCCTAGCAACCTTGCAGGTCTGTTTGACAGAAAAAAAAATTTGCCCTTGGACAGCAGTTCAGCAAGATACTCAAAGGCTCGGAAAAGCACGAGGCTTGGGAGTGTTGCAATCAGTCAGCCTGGCTGAGATTAACCAAGGAGGAAGTGCTCCGGCTTTGCGGGGCCCCTCCTCTCTTGGTGTTAAGGCAGCAGGACTTAGAAGCCAAATGCAGCTGACATATCTCAGTGTTTACACATTGCAGGCTGCAGGGCCCGCAGCAGAGATGGAAAACTTTCTAATACTTTTGTTTTCTGATGATAAAATGATGCGACATTACAGAAATCTTCGAAAAAAAATCACACATCATTTTATGACCCCAACAAAAGTGTTTTCATTTCACATGTTCCCTTCCAGACTTTCTTATCACTCATTCATATTTTATGCTGTGGGAGAGAATTAAGGAAGCACACCACCTACTGAGGGAGAAGCTGGACTCGGTGGTTTATATTTATAACTGAATTTATCTCTCACAAAAGTCCTCTAAAGTCCATCGGGAGAGTTTCTCCCATCTTACAGATAAGCATATAAATTAAGGAAATTTCAGCACCTGGCTGACGTTCCCTGGGCAAGCCATGAATCTGGGATACAAGCCCGGTTCTGTATGACTGTAAAACTAATGGTTATCATTGTCCATCAACTTGACATTTTTCTCATTTACCAATATATTTAAGCATGCTATTTTGCTGCATGTGTCTAAATTAATATTTTAATGTATATAATTTAAATATTAACAGATATATCACCATTTACTCTAGAACATTAAGTTTTGCAGCGGTACAAATCTTAGGCTACAAAAAAATTTAAGTCTCCAAGAAATACAGCTTTATTTTCTAGAAACTGACTTGAATATCTATTTCAAGCCTCCATTTTGCTAGATGGTAAGACCTTAGTCTCAATGATGGACTTACACCCCTGAACCCAGCAAATTCCAGAGTGCTGTTTGTGTTCTGGGTTCTTAACAAGCGCCTGGCATGTTGGGGAAAAAGCCATGTGGCCATTAGATTTTACTCTCTACCCACTTTAACATCCCCTGTGACACCTGATTGCCATCCAGTTCCTAGTTTCTGTCCTTAAAGGTCACTCCCACGTCCTTCTTTCCCTAGCTGCAGAGCCTCTCTGGTCTGGCTTGACACTGCTGCTCCCTGATTGGATGAATTATTACTATCTTCATGACTGGCTCTCCGTGGCCTTCCTTCCTCCCCATCTGGGGTCCTATTTACAGTGGATCTGCTGTATTTCTTTCTTTCTTTCTTTCTCTTTCTTTCTTTCTTTCTTTCTCTTTCTTTCTTTCTTTCTTTCTTTTAAGATTATACCTATTTATTTATTTAGAGAGACAGAGAGAGTTGGAGGGGGGAGCAGAGGGAGAGAGAGAGAGAATCTCAAGCAGACTCCGTGCTGAGTGCAGAGCCCAGCGTGGGGCCCCATCTCAAAATACTAAGATCATAACCTGAGCTGAAACCAAGAGTCAGACATTCCACCCACTGAGCCACCCAGGCGTCCCAGATCTGCTGTATTTCCAAAGGAGGATCACAGGCAGCCACAGGCTCTGAAGTCTGCAGCAGACACTGTGATGTCTGGGATGAATCTTGGGATGAGTCAGGGCAAGAGAGGACACTTGAAGTGTAGCCATCTACACTTCATGGCCAGTGAGTGTATTTGTATTCGGTCAAGGTTCTTCAGAGGAACAGAACCAATAGGAGACATCATATCTCTATCTTTATCTTTCTGTCTGTATATCTATCTATCTATCTATCTATCTATCTATCTATCTATCTATCATGTATCTATCTATCTATCTAGAGATTTGAAGGATTTGGCTTATGAGATTGTGGAGGTTTGGAGAGTTCAATAGCTGATGGGAGAGTCCAGCAGGCTAGAAACGGGAAAGAGTTACAGTTCAAGTCTGAAGGCAGTCTGCTGCAGAACCAGGGAACATGGATGGTGCTCATGAAGTCTGAAAGCAATCTGCTGGAGTATTCTCTCTAGCTCCAGAGAGGTCATCCTTTTGTCCTATTAGACCTTCCACACCCACATTACAGAGGGCAATCTGCCTTAAAGTCCACTGAGTTACATGGAAATCTTACTCCAAAACACCCTCACAGAAATATCCAGAATGACATTTGAATGCATAGCTGGGCACTGTGGCTCAGACAAGGTGACATGAAATTAACCACCACAACATTCTTAGAATGAACATGTGTGTGTATATATATATATATGTGTATATATATATATATATATATATACATATATATATATATATATATAAATACATACAGCAAAGACAAGGATGCCTCTTCAGTGCTTCTCTGCTGATCATTTTAAAGCAAGGTATTAACTTTTTACTCTCAGAGAGGACATTTTCTGAAAAACAAAAGTAAAAATGAGAACAACTTACATTTACAACATATGAATTAATTCATTTAGAAATACCATTTGTTCTAGGCATTGTGTTAATCTCTGCAGCTTCACAAGTGAACAGACGACTCTTCTTTGTCCCAAGGAATTGATATTATGGAGATAACAAAACAAGAGGTTGTAAAACATTGCAATAATTGCTAAAGCTGCAATAATCAAAGGTGCTAAGAGACCCCATTATTTTGGCCTTTCATCAATCTCCCTTTACTTGCTTTCATATTGCTGTTATGCCCCTGGCTGCCCAAGGGTTATTAAAAGAAACAGTCTCAGGACGCCTGGGTGGCTCAACCAGTTAAGCGGCTGCCTTCGGCTCAGGTCATGGTCCTAACGTCCTGGGATCAAGTCCCACATCGGGCTCCTTGCTCAGCAGGGAGCCTGCTTCTCCCTCTGCCTGCCACTCCCCCTGCTTGTGCTCACTCTCTCTCTCTCTGATTTAAAAAAAAAAAAATGAAAAAATAAATAAATAAAAGAAACAGTCATAGGAAATATGCCGGTGTGTTAAGGGAGCGGCGGATGTTATGCAGGATAACATCTATAGCCTCCCATGTGCCCCCTCTATGAAGGCCAAGGGTGAGAAGCATCTTGATCTCAGAAAACAAAATAGGTGTACATTCCCTTAGCAAGAGGCTGGCTTCTGCCTTAAGGACCCAGTTATTTCTACGAGGGATTATATGTATTTTTTTCTTTGTTTTGACAATGATGGAGGTAAAAAACCAAAGCCCTTCGGGACCATGCAGCATCCATTTTGTATACTGGCTGTATTTCGGTGCTCTCTCTCTCTCTCTCTCTTCTTTCATCTTTCCTTCCCTAGATTAAAAAGAAATTACTGTATTTAATGTTTTGTTGTCAGCCAATTCAAACCCATTGTGGAAAGACATAGGAAATTAAGATGATGCACAGGTGGATGGATGGATGGATGGACAGACAGATGGGGAGATAGATTTTCCTTTGAGGGAGGTATGGAAAGTATCACTGAAGCAATGACACAGCCAAGCTGGGTGTAAGAGGATGAGTAGCTGTTGGTTGGTGGGGAAGAAGGACGGTTCCACCTAGGGTAGGTAGGGCAGAGGGGTGGGAGTCTGGATTGCACTAATCTTTGGTGAACAGAGCTAATTAAATAAGTGACCTAGTAATCGCATCATCTGGTTAATGCACTTCAGAATGGGTCCCTTATACTTCAGTCATTATGCTGATGGAAAGCTTTTTGAAACAAGAAGAGCCATCTCCTGATGCTCATCCTGTAATTATCCCTTTCTTGCCTACCTCTTGCTGTTTTTGATAAGAGCCATTAGGGTAATAATTATAGGCTCGACTAATGTATTAATAACTCTGTGGATGTACACGTCTTTATACCTCTGTGAGAGACTCAACTATGTCCACCTTTTCAATGTCCTCCGTCACAGGCTGTGTCAGACTTTTATTAATGGCGTGGTTTAGCTGCCCAAACCCCAGCTAGCTGCAAATGTGTGCAATGTGTAGAAACAAAGCTTTTTCATTATGCTCATGGTCATTTCCCTTTTTAGGAACTTGAAATGAAATACTGTGTTTATCCTGTATATCCTAAGAATGCACGTCAGCTGTAAAGCCCGAAATAGACATGGTTTTGCTGCCCTAAATATTTTATTCTTGAGTCAAGTTATTATAATTGTTAGACATCCTTCCTTAAATATAGCAGGACAGTCCGTGGAACTGCACATTTGAAATAAACACCATGCTCAGATGCAGCACCGTTTCTAGTTGATTTTTTTTTTTAAATAATATCCTCAGGCTTGGTGAGTGCAGTGGAATGCAGAGCTATTTTGCTCATCTAAAGTCATGCAGCTTTAGGGAGACCCGTCAAAGAGGTCTTTGGGGCAGGGAAGGTGTTTGTAGTAGTTAAGGGGTGTAGTTATGACAGAACACAAACCGTAACACGCCCTTTTGTAAAACCATCGTTAATCAGCCATTGTCCCACAGCTCTGTGGCTGTTAGAGCACTGATAAGTGGTTTCGGATTCAGCAGCGAAGGCAAATACATTTACCGCAGACAAAAGCACATATTAGGGGACCTAACTGCCTTTGAACTGTTTGATAACTTATCTTCGGCAACCAGGGCACTGAGCTAAACTTGCAAGGCTTCTTTGACATCTGCAGAAATAGCCTTGGGATAAAAATATTCTCAAGCCATCCTGCTTGGTACATACTAAAGTTAGCGGGGAAAAAATAAAGGACTCAAAAGTTCATGTGTGTGTTCGGGGTGTGCTTACGGATGTGACATGCCCACCGCTCAGCCTTGCTATCCTTCCTTTATTATTTGGGATTTGGCCTAATGATCAGGTTCAGTCTGCCTTGAGAACCCAATTTTGAAATTTAATTTTGAAAGGAGTTTGATATAGTTTGATTGGTCTGATTTTGTGAAATTAAACTTGAGGAGACAGAAATAGGATTTGTTGATTTGAAGCAGTCACAGTGAAGGGAGTTTTCTGATGGCTATTTTGAAGACAACATTGAACATTTTAAAAACACATAAAATATATCTCTATCCCTATCATATATATGGGGGGGTATATATGGCTAAAAAAAAAAAAAAAATACTTAGCCAGCTTGACGAAGGTTGCTAACGTCTATCACCTTACATCCAATACACCTTGCTTTTTCTCCATCAGTAATTAATGTAGTCAACAAATATTTATCAAACACTTTCTACGTATCTACTGTTGGGCAAGTTGCTGGAAAAATAAAGGAGATTAGGACAGGCATCACTCTGCCCAAGTTTGCACAAACAGGTGCAGAGAAGATTGCAGTGTCTTGAGATAAGCTCCGAGACAGAAGCCAACAGGGGACTAGATGCTCTGACCCCAGGCCACCGAGCGGGAGAGAGGACAGTGCCAGAGGCTGCCTCCTGGAGAAGCTATCTTTGTTTCTTTTGGTTTGGCTGTCCCTTTTTGCTTAGGGATTGCAAAGGTAGAGGCATGGATTAACCATACTGTTCCGTCCCTGGCTGATGATCCACATGTGCCCATATAAGGACCTTTTCCTATTTTGATTTATTTATACGTTTGTCAATTTACTTATTTATTTCCTTTTTTTGCCCTTCCTCATTCTCATTTCTCCTGCCCCCGCTATCAGCAACAATTCTATTCTGGTTAGTTTTTACCTTTGCACATCTTCATATTCTGTGTTCATTGTTGGCTGGTATGCATGCATTTTAGTTTCTCCAAGTGGCATGGTTTTTATATCCCATTCTGTTTCTAACTTTGTCCCCGTGCACTATGTTGTTAATATGAATCCATCATGCCACATGTCCATTATTTCCAGCGGCTGCCTAACTTTGCCCCTCTCTCCATTCACCATCCTAATGATGGACCTGAAGAGGATCCAACTCCCTTCCACCACACATGAATATCCTTGGGAGGTGGACTGTTGGAGCATCTAAGATAGATGCATTTTTTGCTGACCTATTTAGCCAGGGGGCACCTGGGTGGCTCAGTCAGTTAAGGGTCTCTTACTGCGGCTCAGGTCCTGATCTCAGAGTTGTGGGATGGACCTCTGTGATGGACCTCTGTGTCAGGCTCAGTGCTCAGCAGGGAGTCTGCTTAAGATTCTCTCTCCCTCTCCCTCTGCCCCCCTACCCGCTCACGTGCTCTCTAAATAAATAAATAAATAAATAAATAAAATCTTTTAAAAAATATTTAGCCAGTATTTTTCTAACAACTGCCTTGTGGATAATACAAAGATGTAAAACACACAATACTTTTCCTCTATAGACTGACTGCACAGTTGGGCTGGGAAGGAGGATGTGTGATCAAAATACTCTAATAAAATAAATACTCTGATAGAAACAAGAAAAGTAAAACAAATAACTTTGATTTAAAACAACAACAACAACAACAAAACAGAGTGCTAGCTCAAAGATTCTCCAGTGTCAGAGAGGATAATTGGCCCTGGTCAAGAACCTACTATAGGCTATGTTCTTTGCTAAGAATTTCCCAAGCGCTGAACTACCTCCCTGGTGAGTACAGGAGAGGGTGCGATATTTCCAAGGGCAAAAGCTAGGGAGCTTATTTGGAAAATTCAAAGTTTATTTAGGAAGATAGGATTTTTTCAAGCATACCTAGGGGGCAGAAAGAACATTATAGTCAGAGCAAACCTAAACAATAAAGGATTGTTGTTCAAGACATGCCAGACATTTGAGGGAACAGAAATTAGGTCCATTTAAGGATATACACTGGGGCATAAGAAGTGATGGACATTTTTTAGCAATTCACAGTATGTAATGTATCATTTAATGTTGTTTTAAATTATGAATAGAGATGGTTTCCTATTAAGTAATCCGATAAATATCTGCTGAACAACTAATATGTGCTATGCAATATTCTACAATCTGAGATCCCAGAAATGAACCACACAGACCCAGTCAGGTCATTATCCTCACGAAATCTACATGCTAGTGGGTGGAAGTAGATGATCAATAAGTAAAAAATGAGCAGACAAATAAATAAGCAAACCAAATTAGAAATATCTGATAATATGAACGCGCTCTCAAGATATCATTGTATGAATTAGAAAGAACTGCCCTCTCTGGGTGGACAAAGTCGAAAAAAGAAGTACCAATCCCTCTGTGATGAAAAGCTTGTCTACTCAATAGCACCTTTTAGTTCCTCTAGCACGCTGGAGGAATCCATGGGTCAGATTTCAGCACCCCCACCCTCTCGGCTTGGAGCCATGGCAATGCCCAAACCACAGCTCAGGGGCAGCTCTGCACAAGGAAAATAGTGGCGGAGAGTGGGTGTGCTAACGTGACCTGGGGTGGTCTCGCTGACTGTAGTGGTATTTGTCCTGAGATCTCAAAGTTGGGAAGGAGCCGGTCATGCAGAGATGAAAGAACAGCATTCCAGAGTGGGGGGCTAACAAAGGCAAGCGCTCCAGCCCAGAGCTACTGTGGCTGTTCCTGGAACCAAAGGCCAGTTTCTGGAGGAGAGAGGATATAAAGGGTGCCCACTTAGAGAAGGCATGCTATGGCATTTGCATCTCACTTTCAGATTTATTTTAAATGGCATATGCTGTGTATGTGCTGTTGTAGTTGAAATCACCTGGTTCTCACCTCTGATCCCAAGAAGTTAACTGATCTGGACCTTCCCCACCTGCCAAATGGTCAAATATTGACCATTCATTCATTCCAAGAAGTCGCCAAATATTAAGTTGAACACATCCACCATACGGGGGAACTCTATTGGTCACCGAAAATGTTAAGAGGAAAAAGCCCTATCTCCCCAGCTAGACAGGGAAACTGACGGTTCAATTCAGTGTAAAAGTTTGGAATAGAGGTAACTCCATGATGGTGTGGATCATAATAGAGTGACTTTGTATGCCAAGTAAAGTCTCAGAGAAAGGCTCAGAGAAAGGCTAACATTTGAATGGGCTTTAAAGGATGAGTAGGAGTTTGGTAAGCATGAACAAAGGAAAATCTTCTAACTCAGGTTTTCCTTAAACCTTTTATGACATGAACCTCTTCAACAGTCTAGTGAAACCTGTAAATTCCTTTGCAGAGTAATGACTTTTAAGCATTAAAATATGATATGATATTTAAATGCATAAAAGCAAATACCTAGACTTACAAAGGAAACCAATTATATGGTTTTAAAATGTTGCATTAAAATATAATTTTAAAATATTCAAAAAATTGTAATATATTCCCTCTTTGTCAATGCATTAATAGATCTTATTAAACACAATCCCCTAGCAGCGGCCTAATAATTATCATATTTTCAAAGTAGTGGTTAGGATAAACAGTTTCAAGTTATCTATCATAGATGAAACGTGATATAAAAAAATTGATGCTCTCTGCTAGTGACAAGACCACAAGTTATTAATAATACTATTGCTATGGTGTGTTGCTAAGTTCATAATGGAAGAAAATGGTAAATATCCGTTGATGTGAGTGACAATAGACAAGAAAATATTGTTTTCCAAGTTCACAAGTCCTCTATATGCAGATGCACTGGGAGTCAGAAACCCTCGATCAGGACCACGGTACTGGAAACACTGACTTATTCCTAAGTGCAAACATAAGGAAGCAAGAGGGAACACAGCAGGACTTGGAGGAGAGGAGAATCTGGCCTGATGAAAGCTCTGTGTGCAAACAAATGGATCTGAATGAAGCCAAGTTACGAAGTCTCATATGAAGATTAAATAATTTTGACTTGATTTTTTTGACATGGAAAGCCTTGAAATGATTTTAAGCAGGAGAGTAGCAATGTCATATTTGGGTCCTGGAAGTCAAATCTGCTTTCAAATTAGGGGATATTTTGTACAATTCTTTGGCTTTTTTAAAAATATACTTCTTTGAGGATACATAGCGCAAAAGAGGATTTATTTCATTTGCAAATGTTCTTAAATCCGTTCTTTTTCTATGTGCAGTAAAGGAGTTACAAAGATGAAGACAAGATGACATCGAGGCATGGCCCATTTTGACATTTAGCAATTCTTGGGGAAATTTAAGCAGTTTAAAAATATCTGGGGAATGTTTCCACCTGTCTGTTTAGGTATTCCAAGAATTTTCTTGAACCTCTGTTGGCTTTCCCTTTAATTCTCTGTTCCTCTATCCCCCATCGGGAGGGTTGGGGGGGAATAAAGTATAAATGCTAAGGGCCTCCTGCTCAAAAGGCACATGGTTGACATTTAAATTTCACTGGAAAAAGCAAGTCCTCTAATATTGGTTAGGCTTTGAAAATATCTATAAATGAGGACCCATATACCCTATACTCATATATTTAAAAGTTAAAAACCAAGCTAAATATTTGTTCAATAAAACAACGTTTGTTTGAACATCCAACTCCTTGCCTTGACAAAATCTCATCCTAGAAGGCTATGGAGAACTGTCAGTCCCCCAGCCCACTGTCCCTTCCTCCCCACCTGTGAATCCTCTAACCTATCTGGCCTGTGTGCACTCTGCTCAGGCAGTCTTGACCATCCCTTACATCCAGGATATGACCACCAGTGGCACCATCAGCCTGTGGCCATATGGACCCAGGAAGGAGGACTGTGCTACTTGTGAAGGGAGCTCTGGGCAACATGAGCAGAGAACCGCAGGATCCTAGGTCCTTAGAGAATGGGTAGAAGGTAGGGGAATGATTTCTCGCCCCTTGGGGAAGATTGTGGTTAAACCACAGAGAAAAGACTCTATCTAAATTGTGGAGCCCTGGACAAAGGCCCCTCTTGGTCAAAGTTCAGTACTGGTTGTATGAAGGTAGAGGTTTTTCATTTTGAGCTCATTTTACTGAAAGATGAAAATAATTGATATAAATACAGTGATTACACTGATGTAACTGCTTTATGTATCTAATCTCTAATTTATTTTCATAAATTTATTGATCATCTATTATTACATATTTGTTATTGTATATGGCCCAGTAGCCCTAGAGAAATAAAATGACTTTCCCAAGAATGCACAGCTATTAAATTCTATAATCAAGACTCATCCAAAATGTCTCAACTTGAAAGTCCCAAGCTTTAAGACCCCAAATGGGATACAGTACTCCAAACTTTATTATTTATTTACCATTAGAGCCTAGACAAACTGTTTTGAATGTTCTTAAAGAACTGCAAATCTTTATAACTTTCAGATAAATTTGTGGATTTGATTTCTAGAAACAGTAAAAATTATTTGACTCCTAGCAAGCTTAATTAATGTGGGAGGTCAGAGTTACTCACACTCTCTTGTTGACTGCCTATTGCCTGACCAGCACCTTATTTTGTTACCATTTTTAGTATTATACTTATATTAGTTTTCTTCTCATCTCACAGAAGGGAAACCGAGTCTCAGGTATTTGCCAAATTAAACACATTTTCATAGAGGTTGAGGATAAAGACCCAAGTATTTCCGATACCAAGTCCATTTTTCTTTCCATTAAACTACAATGTATCCTAAGTGGAATCATTAAGCTAGCAGACAAATGCAAAATTATTGTTCTGTGGGGTTACAGTGAAGCTCTTCTCGTCCATGGGTACCCGTGTCTAGGAGAAAGATTAACTGGATAAGGAGTGTGAAATCAGAAAATGTCAATGAATATTGTCTGTTTAATGAATCAATTACATTAGATCCAGTGTTACATATCAGATATTCTCTCTGGCACTGTTTCTCCACATCCCCAGAGAAATTCATTTATTTAGAGTTACTTTTATTCATTAAAAATACAGTCCATGCATATTATGTCACAAATCAGTGTGTGTGTGTGTGTAGATGCTCTTCACCGAGCACTAACTCATCTTTCAAGCTTATATCACTTATTATCTCTTCCCAAACTGCCCTGATCCATCAAATTAAAATTGATGACTCCCCCTTTGTTACCTCTATTGTTTCCTTCAGAAACATCAATGACAGCAATTCTAACAAATGTTTGAATTATTTATTGTAGGGATTGTCTCTCTCGCCAGACTCAGAGGTACTTGAAGACAGTAACTATGTCTTCTTACTTCCAGTTTCTCACTACCTAGCCCAGCAACAAGTACAGAGAAAACACACAAGTATTTTTTAAATATAAGTTTATCTAATTTTCATTTATTTTAAAACAGCTTCATTTTGCTGGTCTTATAATACTGAATTAAAATTAGATCCAAATCCAAAACATAAAACAAACTTACTGAGAATATACTGCGTGCTGGGCACAATACTTTCTCCACCTTGGTGGGTTTTAATATGGTAATTTTATTTATTTATTTATTTATTTATTTATTTATTTATTTAATCGATGTGGATGGAACTGGAGGGTATTATGCTGAGCAAAATAAGTCAATCAGAGAAAAATGATTATCAGATCGTTTCACTCATATTTGGAATATAAGAAACAGGGCAGAGGATCATAGGGGAAGGGAGGGAAAACTGAATGGGAAGAAATCAGAGAGGGAGACAAACCATGAGAGACTCTTAACTCTAGTAAACAAACTGAGGGTTGCTGGAGGGGAGATGGGTGGAGGGATGGGGTAACTGGTGATGGGCATTAAGGAGGACTCGTGCTGTGATGAGCACTGGGTGTTATATGCAACTGATAAATTATTGAACACTACATCTGAAACTAATAATGTTGGCTAATTGAGCATAATAAAAATATGAAAAAAATAAATTAAAAAATACAAAAAAGATAATATGGTAATTTTAGGTGATTTCATCTTCCCTTGGTCAATGCCAATCTTTTGATTCGTTGCCAGTGTGCATGCACATGTGATGTACCCATGTGTGCACATGTGTATGTGTGGGGGGGCATATATCTGTATGTGTGGATGTGCACATGCGTGCATCCGTGTATGTGCATGCTGGAGCTCCTGATGAGACGGAGAGGTTTGTGCAATGCAGGAATACGTGCTTGCCAAGTCGGTTCTGCTCCCCCTCCCTTATTCCTCTTTGCCATGGCACGAGCACCTGGAAAGCACAGTCAGGTCAGCCCCAGAGCCGTGATGTGGCAGTGTCTGGGCACTTGAGGACATGTTCATCTTCTTGTTGATCAAAACTTGTTTATGACTTTAAAATATAGCTGCAGCATTGAGATTGCATTTTCCTCCTTTATACCTATGGATAAGCTCCCTAAACTTACTGTGAAAATATTGGGTGCAGCCAGCCTTTCTCTATCCCTGTAGAACTGAGTCATTGAGCTCAACAAGTGTCTAAACAGACTGGATCTACCAGAGAAGAGATTCTAGGGACTGAAATGTCTATAGCATAGAAATGGCTCATTTTTTAAGCCACTCTTACGTGCCAGCAGCTTCCTTGTGGTCACTTTAGCCAAATGTTGTGGAGGGTAATAAATTAGGTAAGATCCCTGTTCTCTAAATTCTAGTTGGGGAGACAGGTGCAGAGGCAGATTCTTTCAGTTCCCCTTGGTGAATGCAGTGAGGGAACCATGCACAGGAGATTAGGGACATCAGTGGGGACCCAGGCTATAGGGCCCTGGGAAGAGATACCCAGGAACAGATGGCTGGGCGGAGTATTGAAAGTTAAGCAAGAACCACCTGGTGATAAAGGGGACAAGAAGGAGGTGTAGGGGAAGACTGACAGAGCAGACATGGGGACAAAGAAAGTACTGTGAAGCTGTACATCGTGTGCAGTCAGAGTGACAATCAGATCAGTGCTGATTGTATGAGATGCGCACATTGGTCAGTGTCCTCTCTCATAAGCTCTAATAGCAAATGGCCTCAACAACAGCAAGGGTTTAGGTTTCTCTCCTATTTTATATTAGCTGCACTCATGGTGTTGGCCGCAGCAGGTGGGACCCGGTTCCATGCATCTCCTTTATTCTAGGTTCTGGGCTGAAGAAGCAGCCCCTCTGTGCAAAATGCTCTTCTCACGGCGGATGGAGAATAGGAATGCTGGAGGCATGCAATGTCCCTGCAAGGGTCTTCCTGTCCTCAGCCACTGGCCAGACCAAGCCTGACTTGACAGAGGAAAGGAATTCTCTTTCAGCAGGTTACTCATGGCGGAGGGTGGGGATGCACAGTCATCTTAAAGGAAAGGCAGGGAATTCTGGGAAAGAGAATACAGTAGTCTGAGTCTGGCAGGTCTGACACAGGAGATGATTTTCCCCTGAAGGTTGCCCCTGAGAACAAAAGTCAGCACAAAACCGAGGACAACGTCCGCAGCTCCTGGGACTGTGCATTCGTCCGCTTGGGTTGTCTTAACAAAATACCACAGCCTGGGGGACTTAAACAACAGAAATGTAAACACACACACACACACACACACACACACACACACACACAAAACACACAAAAACCCAAACACACAGGAATGTATTTTCTCGCAGTTCTTGAGGCTGGAAGTCCAAGATTAAGGCTCCATCTGCTCCTGCTTCTGGTGAGGAACCTCTTTCTGGCTTGCACACCGCGGTCTTCCTGCCATGTCCTCAAGCGGACTCTCCTGGGTGCATACACAAGAGAAGAGAGTGAGAGCCAGTTCTCTGGTGTGGCTTCTGATCACGAACCCCATCAGATCAGGACCCCACCCTGATGACCTCATTCAACCCAAAGCACTTCCATAGAGGCCCCATCTGCAAATACGGCCATCCTGAGGCTGAGCTTTTCGAAAAATGGATTTGAGGGCATAATCGTTTAGTCTATCATAGACCTCCTCTTTAAAAAGCATACCAAGTAGCCCCAGGCTTCGGTGGCTGCCAGAGGCTGGGCGAAGAGAGGCCCTTCCTCTGGTGCCCCCTCGACAGCCCTGAGGACAGGGACGCAGGCTCTTGTGTTGGCTTCGAGTGACCGTCAGGTCAGCTTTCACATCTCCATCATTCAGGATGACTCATATGCGGTCTTTTTTCTGACATCTAACATTTGCCAGTATCCTTCCAATTTTCCGAAATGTCCTATCTTTTCTAGGTAACTAATTCTCACATACCTTGCTACTTTTGTTTGGGTTTTAATGCAAAAAAAAAAAAAAAAAAAAAAAAAGGTTATCTATTTTCTAAAACCCAGTCAAATGTCCCCTCTTCCAATTTAGCTCCCCCAGTGCCCTCATTACCAACTTGACTTTACCAGCAGCTTCCTTGTGGTCACTTTCCCAAGTGTTTGGTAATTCTTTATGTGTTTGAATTTCTTCTCTTTCTTAAACTTTAAACAAAGTCATCTCTGTATCCCAAACTCTTGCACAGACTCTAACTAGGTCAATGAAAAAAAAATGCATGAATGAATAAATGAAAACCATAATTAAGAGTGTATCCCATCTTCCTCCAGGGAGATCTGCATGCTTCACTTGACCATTCCTTCCTTCTCCGAAAAATCCAGAACTGTGCCATTAGTAGGATTTGAGGCATGACCTGGAGGAAGGGAGAAGAGAGAGGAAGAGAAACCTTCCCAAAAGTCCAAGAGCCCATCAGATGGCTTACTCATTACTGTCAACTCCATCCCCTCTGAGCCTCCACCCTCTTGCTGTCTCTGGGCCATCAAAGGGCTCTTTGCAGCCGGCAACCTAATTAGCCAGCCAGGAGGACCACAGAGGACCAGGGCAGGCTCACTTGAGCTCGTTAAAAGCTCCCGTCTCCTGCTTGGGAAATTGCTCTCTGTTTTACCAGGGCTGTTTGCATTTTGCAGCTCCCAGGGGATAGAGGGCAGTGCTGGTTGAATTCCTGGCTAAGCCATTTGGCCCAGAGCCTCCATAAAACCTCGGCCCCAGCCTTCCTGACTTGGGCTTTCCTCATTAAACCTGGAGACAGGAGCCTGCTGTTTGGCCAGCAGAGACCTACGTGAGACAGACTGCTCTCCTCTCCCTGAGGGCCCAGGACCCAAAGAGAAGGGAGGGTGATGGTGGTGGGAGACAGTGGGGGCTGCTGAGGGGAGGGGGTGAAATCATACAGAAAGCAGAGATGTGCAAACCAGAACCCTGATTTCCAAATACAACATGAGCCCCCTTCCTGAGAGTTGACGGTCCCCTGCTTAGAAAAGCTCTCTGTAGACATCTCGCTCCTACGTAGAACTTGAGCCTGGATCCAGCTTTGCAATTGGCTTTATCATTTCGTGGATGGCCTGTGCGGTACTTGAAAGCCTTCTCTGTAACAAGAGCTGCAAGGCACTGTGCACTTGCTTGCAGGGAGAGGAAGAGGCAGGTAATGTGGTTACAGTGTCATTTCAGCATGTCCAGCCTCGAGCAGCCACCGGAGTGAACCTGGGAAAGCGGATGAGGACGCTCTGCTCTGTGAGTGCCCTCCAGCAACTCTCTGTTTGGCTGTGCTGGCTCAGAATCCAAAGCCCCTTAGAGCAGGCGGTGCCCCTTTCAGCCTCTGCCTCCTCTGCCCCGCCCCCGGCACAGTGCTTGCTGTGAGGAAAGCAGGGTCTCCCTGAATCCTCACGTTTCGGACACTCCATGGTGCTGGCGCAGAGGGTATAGGAATCAGGGCAGGTGTGGATTCAGATGCCATCCAGGAACCGGGAGCTGAGGACAGCAGGTGGAAAGCTTAATCATTCTAGTCATGGGGGCAGGGGGCAGAAAATATTCTGTCAACTCTATCACACGTTCAAAAATGTCTGATGCGCATGCTTTATTGAGGGGAAGCGTTTAAAAGAAACAAAAGGACAAATTTCTCATCTAATGCAACGTGTTGTGGAAGGAACTGCAGTGTGAGACAGTAAAATAATCCTTAGCTCTACTTGAGAGGAATGAGATCAGAGCATAAAGGGGCCAGGAAGAGCACAAGCCCCCTCCCCCACAAACTCCCAATAATCTCTTGGCTTCCACTGCAGAGAGGTTGGGGTGAGTCCCATTTTCTCTGAAGCCCTGAAAACAGGGTGGCTCCACTGAGGGGCTGACTCAAGTCACATAGCCCTCAAGAGGAAAGCCAGGAGGAGAGCCTCTCCCGAGCTGTCGCTCATCCTTCCCAAGCTGCAGGGACGCTCGCCACATCACAGTGCCATTTGGTGGACGCCAACACAAGGCACAACGCTCCAGCATGTAGGGCACTTATTGGGGTCTAGAGAGAGTTTATGGGTTCTGCACCCTGATGTGCCTGGCTCCCAACACAGCTCCCCCCTTGTGCATGAGGTCACCTCAGCAGGTTACTTGATTCATTGAATTGCAGTTCTTCAAATGTAAACCGGGGCAAGGATCCCTCTGTGATGCGTGGCTGAAGGATGGATCGGAGATTGTCCGCATGCAGTGACTAGCATGGTAGCGCGGTACCGGCTCGCGGTGGATACTAAATCATTGGCAGCTGGAGTTATGCTCTCAGGGCGCATAAATTCATGAATGGAGTAATAAGTAGGTACTCCCTGAGGTGTCTTCCTGCTCTCCCACTCCACATTCTGTGTCATGACATAATCCTTGGAGTATTTAAAAGTGGGGTCTCTAAAGTGTGCCTGAGTGCTTCCTGGAACCCAATATCTAGGCAGGAGCTGAGCTAAATCATGTTCAATATGACTTCTGCCTCTCTAATTTCGAGATGCGGTGATTGATTACTAATCCCCCCTCCTGGAGGCTGTGTTTGCTTCTGGAATTCAGGATGAAATCACACTGTGTTTGAGATGAATGTAATTAAAGTTTCTCTAAACGACCAGACAGGTAGCTTTCTTTTTTTTAAAATTTTTTTAAAGATTTTCTTAGTTTTTATTTATTTGACAGAGACACAGCGAGAGAGGGAACACAAGAAGGGGGAGTGGGAGAGGGAAAAGCAGGCTTCCCGCAGAGCAGGGAGCCCGATGCCGGGCTCGATCCCAGGACCCTGGGACCATGACCTGAGCTGAAGGCAGACGCTTAACGGCTGAGCCACCCAGGCGCCCCTGGACAGGTAGCTTTCTAAAAGCCATCCTAAAAGAGCAGACCTGCCTAAGAGTCCCCATTCTGCCCCTAAATTACCGTCTTTCCAATGTTCTTCTGCTTAGTACGTCTGAAATGTACACAGCTAATGTTACCGCCTGCCCCTGTCACATGCTGGTATTTATAATAATAGAAAGATGAACAAGTGGCATTGTGTCTGGCTCTATAAATAACAAGAGCTACCACTTAGCGAGCTCTCCTACATCCCTTGTCAAGTGTTTTACATAGAGTGGCTCCAATTCTCATACTAGCCCCTATACTTATAGGTAAGTATAACAGCTCAGAGAGGTTAGGGAACTTGTGGGCATTACTCAGCATTCTTCAGTGAGCGCCTTTTAGGGTCATGGTTCAAACCCATTTTATTGTGCCTTCAAAGCCCGCGTGCTTTCTACTATTATGCCCAATCCCTCAAATACACTGAACGAGTACAAACGAGGCGAATCCACGTGATAACACTCGGTAACTTGGCATCGTAACGCCAGCTCTGAAAGTTACTTGGTGAGTGAACGGAGCCACCGCCTTTGACGAGGCTAGTGCTTCTCACATGAAGCCGGGCGTCAAAATTTCACCATTAGCCGGACTCAGTCAGAATCTCCAGAACTGAGTCCTGAAATCTGTATTTTGATATAGCTCCCAGTGGGGTCCTCATGCCCCCAAGGAAAGACGCAGGAACCTACTGTCTGGTTACATACCAGACTACGTCTTTCAGATCTGGTAACCCTTTTCTTCCCCACATTTGTGATTCTTTTGCTTTCATTTTAGATGTATATTTTAATATGGGGAAGTTAAGGCAAAAAAAAAAAAAAAAAAATGGCTCCCTAGGTCTCCTCTAAGGTGTATTATCTTTGACACATGTTGACATATTTTAAAAATCATATATATGTGCATATATAAGAATCTATATTTCTAGTACAGAAAGTTCCAAATGGAAGAGTAAGAGCCTTTCCATACCCACCTTTTCCTTTCCTCAAAGGTTACCACTGTTGAAAGTTACATATGTTCCTGTAATACACACTGTTCTGACGTTTTTGGAGATCTGGTATTATCATGTTAAGAGTTCATTTAAAAAAAAAAGATTCCATAATATTCCAGGATGTGCCATAACTCATTTAAGCAGTCCCCTATTTTTTTAAATATTTATTTTATTTATTTATTTATTTGGGAGAGAGAGAGTGGGGGAGGGGCAGAGGGAGAGGATCTCAAGCAGACTCCCCACTGAGCATGGAGCAGGTTGCCAGGCTTGATCCCATGACCCTGAGATCATGACCTGAGCCGAAATCAAGGGTCGGATGCTCAACCAACTGAGCCACCAGGCGCCTTAAGCAGTCCCATATTGATCAACACCTTATTTTATTTCAGGTTCTGCTTGTTTGCTGTTTACTTTTGAAAACAATGTTGTGATGCATGTTCTTCTACACAGATCTTGGTGCACATCTGCAAATACCGATGTTAGGTGATGTTCCTAAATAGTGGCATTGGTAAATGCAAAGCTAAGTGCGTTTTAAATTTTGATACTTGTTATAAAATCATCTTTCCACCAAACACAAACAAGACTGCTCATGTTTTATATTATCACCAGCCTTGCTATCATCAAATATAACTGAGACTAAAGAATGAGACAATAAGTAAGCAGGGGTCCCATAGGTGAATGGGGAAATTGATGTCTGATGCCAGGCTGTGACCAGGATCCTGCCAAGAGCTCCCTGAGTTCGCACATGAAAACACTGAAAACACACGCACAGAGGAATATACACATACATAACACACACCCACATGCATGTATATACACATCTATGTGCATGTATATCAGTATAAGTACACACACTCATTTATATACGCATTGAATGTCACTGGAAACAAACATATACAGGATGCAAATTATCTTTTTCTTAAAGGAAGAACTGGTTCCTAGGAGAAAAGTGTATGAGAAAGATCCATTTTCACTATTTCTTCTTTGTTCTGTTTGAATTCAGTATACATATGTTCATTGCTATTCACAAAGTAAGTAAAATAAAAAAATCTCAGAAAAGAAAATTACAAATGCAACTAGCCTTTGATTCAGCAATTTCTACTCTAGAAATTTATTTTACAGCTAAGCTAAACCAGCATATGTACAGAATGAAGTATACTTAGAATTAGTCACTTGAAGCATTGCTTATAATAATGAGAGATTAGAAATAACCTAAATGTACCTCAATATGGACTCATAAAATAAGTATTGTACACACTGAAATGCTCTGCATCCACAGCAAAGAATGAACAATTTCATTATATATCGGTATGGACATTTCTCAGAGGTATGTTATTAAGTGAAAAGGTGAATTGCAAAAAAACGTGTGTGATATCTACCATTTGTATAAAAAAACAGACAGAAATCCTGCCTTTGTGAGGGGCACCTGGGTGACTCAGTCAGTTAAACATCTGGCTCTTGATTTTGGCTCAAGTCATGATCTCAGAGTCATGAGATCAAGCCCCATGTCAGGCTTCACCCAAACCAGGGAGTCCATTTGTGCTAGCGCGCTCTCTCTCTCTCTCTCTCTCAAATAAATAAATAAATCTTTAAAAAAAACAATCCTGGCTGTGTGTGTGTAACAAATACACTACGCAGGCAAATATATTATATCATGCAAATATAACATATATATTATACACACCAACAAGCAAACACATACACACATACATTTATACACATGTATGTATGTGCATATCCCTGTATTAGAATCAAGCAGCTCTGGAAAGACACACAAGCAGTAGATAACAGTAGAAACCTCTAAAAATTGGGAGGAGAGGAATGATGGGAAGGAGTCTTTCACTCCATAGTCTTTTGTTCCTTCTTCATTCAAAATATAAACGATTAAATTAAAATTAAAGAGAACTGTATGCAGGCCAAACTTCCAACTCTTAGAATTCTGCACTCATTTCTTAATAACTTCATCTTATTGACAGAGATTTTTCTTTATGGTCATCTGTGCAACGTGGATGAGTGAGAGAAAGGTGCTCTCGAAAGGTAAAGAGATGCCCCCTGGGTGAGCAAAGCCCTCCATAGAAAGCTTGGGCTGAGATGTCAGCAGGAGTATGCGTGCACATCTGACCAGATATCTAGTTTCAACCTAAGGTGGCTTTGTTGAATGAAGGTCTCTTCTGTCACCTACACATTTGACATTTTCCATTGAATATTCATGAAGATGAATGGCCACTTCATGCTCTTTTGACAGTGGAGGAGTCATAAATATCCCAGTTTTCTAGAGCAAATTATTTGCAGATGGCTTTTGAGAAAGAGATGGACACCACCCTCACCCCCGCCATGGTGTGTTACTGAGCAGTGCTAAATCTGAGTTTTAATCTACTTTCATCTACTAACACTTGTGTGAATTCGAGTGCCTTTCCTTTTTTTTTTTAAAGATTTTATTTATTTATTTGAGAGAGAGAATGAGAGAGAGAGAGCACATGAGAGGGGGGAGGGTCAGAGGGAGAAGCAGACTCCCCGCTGAGCGGGGAGCCCGATGCGGGATTCGATCCTGAGACTCCAGGATCATGACCTGAGCCAAAGGCAATCACCCAACCAACTGAGCCACCCAGGGGCATTCGAGTGCCTTTCCTAAATGAAATGGTAACCCCCACGCTTTATGTAAACGATTCAAATAACATTTAATGCTTACAAAAAGAAATGTATATGCTCTTGGAAACACACCTTAGCATAACTTCTCAGGGCAGTAAACAAACAAATAAATAAATAATGCAGAAAGAGCCACGACTGAGTGAGGTCTTGAGAGGCGGGGAACCTCTCCTAATGCGTGGGCTTTTGTGTACCAATTGCATATATGTATGTGTGCTATTCATAGGTCTTTTCTACTTCCTTCAGATTCTTGGCCATGTTCCAGAGAGTTAAATTGATCTTCAGTTAAGAGATTTTTCACACATTTGTATAACTCCAGGTCTTAGACACCAAATTCAAACACGCTTATACTTTTAATGTAGCAGCTTAAATTTAACACAGTAAACATTTTATTAGATTTATTTTTCTTCCCCTCTCTCTCTGCCTTACTTCTTCCCTTCTGTGTTAGTCTACTCAGGCTGCTATAACAAGATACCATAGAGTGGGTGGCTTAAACAACAGACATTTATTTCTTCACAGTTCTGGAGCAGAGGAAGTCCAAGATCAAGGTGCTGGCAGATTTGGTTCCTGGTGAGAGCCCTCCTCCTGCTTGCAGACATCTGCCTTTACTCTACCCTCACGTGGCGGGGGAGGGGACGCAAACATGCTCTGGTCACTCTTCCTCTTCTCATAAGGTCACTAAACCCGTCACTGGGGTCTAACCCCCATGACCTCATCTAAACCTAATGACCATCCAGAGGCTCCACCTCCAAATACCTTCACCATGAGGGTTAGGACTTTGGCATATGAATTTGGGGGTGGGGACACAAGCATTCACTTCCTAACATCTTCCTTTCATTTATTCACCTTCCTTCCCAACATAAATATTTATTCTGTGCTTTCCATGTCCTCGGGGCATTGATCTAAGCCCTGGAGTTGTAAAGATTATTTCAGGGCACACAGGGAACCTGCCCTCAAGGAGTCCACAGACCAGTGGGAAAGACGCCGCCACGAACTCTGAGGCTGTGGCTTTGGTGGAAGTGACCACAGGCGCCATCAGAAGACCTTGAGGAGGGCAATGAGTTCCGTGGAGATAGTGAGAAGGAAGGTGGTTCGGGAGTTTAGAAGCTCAGGTGGGATTCCAGACTGACAAATGGAAGAAAGGCTTTCTAGGCAGAAGGCACAGCATGAAGCAAAAGCAGAGAGACCTGAACTTGAGCATTCGGTAAATCCAGGGAACAGAGAAGACTGGAGTGCTTCGGTGGGAGACAGAAGCAGGGAGAAAGAGAGGCAGGAGGTAAAACTGAAAATAGTAGGCTGGGACCAGTTTGTCAATAGTTGCATATTTTACACAAGAAAAGGTGCCAATTGCTTGTACCTTTTAGATAAAGGTCATACATAGGCAGTGCTTGATGAATAGTCCTATTTGGAAACCTAAGAAGATCTGAGATTAGAGCTCTTACCAAGCAATGGTGAAGACAGCTTTTAGCTCCTCTCCCGGATTATCCTTCCCCAAGACTTGCCGCATGGTGCCTGTCGGCAAACAGACAGAGCCTCGGGCCGTCTTCTCTCCCTGCACACAGGGACTCTCGCTCCCTCATCTTACCACTCAGACCTCTGTCAGCTCTCCTGTTGGCCTGCATGCTGCAGGTGCTGCTCTCTTCTCTGCTAAAGAGAGAATTTTCTCTTCTTTGGTTTTCAGAGTGGGGCAGATCCTGCCACTTCTAATTGCAGAAAGGCCTGGACGTTACGGGGTAGAAACTGTGGTGAGAGTAATTCTCACTCTGGAGCCTCTTGACATTGGTTAGAAACTGTGTTAGTGCTTTTGCTTTGGGTTTGCTTTTAAATTCCTGTTCAATGAAATTCGGTAATGATTATTAGTCTTAAAAATTGAGAATACTGATACACATCCTAAGGAACATAAGCCAGAATATCATATGCACTCACTCTCCCCTCCTCAATGTAGAAATTTCTAAGTACCAACAACAACACAAAACCATGTTTATTTTTAAATTTTTTAAATATGTATTTTTAAAGATTTTATTTATTTATTTGATAGAGAGAGAGAGCACAAGCAAGGGGAGATGGAGAAGGAGAAACAGGCTCCCCGCCAAGCATGGAGCTCGATGCGGGGCTCGATCCCAGGACCCTGAGATCATGACCTGAGCCAGAGGCAGATGCTTAACCGACTGAGCCACCCAGGTGCCCCCCCCAAAAAACATGTTTAGCTTTCTTTTCCATTTTTTATAATATATATGCTGAGAGGCTCAAACAATGTCCCTTCCTCCAGGAATCTGCTTTCAGAAAGTAATTGTAGTGCAATCAAGCCATGAGTGTTCCATTCCACTGTGCCAAAAGTCAGGAAAACCTAAAAGCACCCTCCATGTCTATCTATCCAGGAGTAGTTCAATTGATTATCATAGAGCCACTAAGAATTATAATTTGGGGACATGATGACAACAGAACTTTAAACGAAAAAGTGAGAAACAGTAGCATATATAATATTGATACATACGTGTAGACAAAATGCTGGAGGGGAAGGCTCCAGAATGTTAGATGTCACTGTAGTTCAATGGGATGTTAGGCATGACTTTTGTTTTCTTCTTTACAGGAAGACGAGACATGAGGTCAGCAGCAGGGAGGATCGGGGCCAGGTGTGTGGCTTGTGAGAGATGGTTAGGCCAGAACTCCCCCTTAACACTGAATAGTAAAGACATGAGGGCGTATGCTTAACAGGACACAGGCCGAAAAACACAGAAGCAGGTGACAGAGGCAGGCAACAGCCGGCAGCCGGGAAGAAAGGTGGGCAGTTATTCAAGATGCCAACAAAAGGAGGATATGTAAATAGACCTATGTCCTTAAAGGCTTTAAATGAGTCGAGGCTAATAAGGAAAATCAATGGTGCTAGAAGATTCAGGTTCTGGGATCCCAGTTCTAGATGCGTTTGCTTCATGGATGCAGGCAAAGACTTTCATCCCTCATTTTGGCCGATTTGGGGAGACTCCATTCCTGTGGTTACATCCTTTTAGGACCTTCCGGAACAGGGATGTTCCTTCATGAAAAACAGTTCAGACTTCACAGTGACTACCATAGGTGGAAGGACTGGAAAAAAAAACATTTTAAGTGATTTTTGCAGGCTTCTTTGGATACTTTGCTTTAGCAAATTATGCAATGATTAAAATAATGGAAATTTTAGGTTTTGCTATAATGAACTGAGAATGGGGCTTTGCTGAAAAAAAATTAAGAGGGACAATTCTGGTGTGGATCCTCTGTGTATTGTTTTAAAAGCTCTGTGCTAATACCAGAAGAATGTATTTCTGGTGGGAAGTGATATATTTCCATGGCTTCAGGGAACTTGACTTCTGTCCTAGAAATATATTTCCTTAGATATTATAAACAAAACACTTTAAACAATAAAAAAAAAGAAAATATGGCCAAAAAAGCCCTACAGCAAACAGCAATGTTTTATATCCTTATCATTTAAAGACTTTAGATCTATAAGAAAAAATGAACATCTGAGCCCCAGTGCTCCCCCACCCTGCAAAAATTGTGCAAATTCTACAAAAGGCAGTTTCCAAGAGAAGATTTGCATGTGACAAATAAAAATAAAAATGCCAACCCTGCTACTAACCAAAGAAATGAATAATGACATATCAGTAAAATAAAATTCGCTCCTAGTACGTGGAGAGAATGTGTTGTGGAGTTTTTCTTGTTGTGGTTACACGTGATTTGATGTTGGCGAGTGTGCAGCACAATGAACATCCCTACGACCCCCTGGCACGGTCCACTGCTGCCGTGGGTCTGCCGCACAATTTACACTTGGTCCTCATCCTTGAAACTAGTTGTTCGAATCCTTGAAATTTGATTTGTAAAAGCATAAATATATGCATAAATCCATGTATGTAGTTATGCAAAGCAGCATTTTTGTACTAGCAAAAATCTTCAAAACCACTGAAAAGACCAACAATGGAAAAATGTTCAAATTTATTTTGGTTGATTCATTTGATGGATTTCTACACAGTCACTTACTCAAAATCAGGTTTTTCAAAGATATGTAATGACATGGGAGATTGTTTAAAGTAATAAGTGAAAAAAATAAGAAGCTAAAACCTATACGTAGTATGCTCCTCAATATGTTTATATAAAAATACGGGAAGATAGTAAATCAAAATATTAATAACAGTTATTTCTGCATGATGGGATTATCTTTCCTTCTCTTCCACATTTTTCCATACTTTCCAAAGTTTCACCAGGAATCTGTAGTACTGTACAGTTCAGTTAAAACCTGTGATTTAGAAACAAAAGGATATTTCTAAGTGTATAGCGGGCTCTCCTTGGTGACGTATTACAGACCCAAGACACCGAGACTGTAGAATGACATTATCTGTCTAGTGGTTCATCTTCCATGCTTGCATCCTCGATTCTAAGGGGACTGAGAAGAGTGAAGCCTTTTGTGCAAGGTCATGTGGCAAGTGGATATTGATTTCCTAAGCTTGCCATGAGCAAATATATTACTCACTAATCCTCCATTGGTCAAGAACCTGAGAAAAGCCAGACACTGGGTAAATTCATAAGGACAGGTGCCAATCAGTAATATACTATTGCAATAGGCAAGACAGTGAATGTCCAGTGTGAATTGAACTCAACTTCCACTTGCTTAGAGGTATCTGGGCATTTTGAAGGCAGAGTGAGGGACTAGGGAGGGAGTGAGAGGGGTTCAGTAGAGTCGGGAAAGGTAAAAATTACAAAAAAAATGGGAAGGGGCAGGTTGGTCCATGTGAAACTCATCTGGGATCCTTACTGGTGCTTCTGGATGTTAGGCTCCTCCCCTCCCACAGAGGCTGGGAGTCGGGGACCCAGTCTCCAGGTGGTGATTGGAACACAAAGACAGTTTTCTCAGCAGCCTTGAGTTTCCCAGGGAGGCACTTTGAGAGGAGCTACCATCATGCCAGGGATCAGCCTGGAGGTTAGAAACTACCTGTGTGGGGATCGCCTGGGTAGCTCAGTCGGTTGAGTGTCCGACTCTTGATTTTCCCTCAGGTCATGACCTTGGGGTCATGGGATCGAGCCTTGCATTGGGCTCCCACTCAGCATGGAGTCTGCTTGAGGTTCTCGCTCTCCCTCTCCCTCTGCCCCTCCCTCTGCTCATGCTCTCTCTCTCTGTTTCAAATAAATAAGTTTTAAAAATCTTAAAAAAAAAAGAAACCATGTGTGTGTTTGTTCAAGTCGTTACAGGTCAAGGGTGAAGTCTAGACATTGAGAGGAGTGGAGGACTACGGTGAGCCTGGCTACAGTTTGGTCACTGAGAGTCTGTCTGAGCAAGTTTCAGAGTTGAACCCAGTTCTCCTGCTTCCTGTTCTAATATCCTCCTGCTTTGCAGACCAAGAATTTTCTGACCTGAATGGGAACTTCAATCAGAACAGAAAGGATAAGAAGAATGATAAGGAGAATAAAGAGAAAGAAAATACTCGCCTATAAAAACAGTCTCCCCCATACCCATACCCCATTATACTGGATCTTGATTAAAATGCTCAAAGCTAGTCTTCCTGTGAATAGAGCCTTCCTATCTGTTCTGTGGGGTTAATGCTTGAATCTATGTATTTAGTGGGTTGAGATAAATTATACCTGGGAGTCTCACCACAAAATTCTTAATAAGTTATCAGTTTCAGTGTATGCATGCTACATATAAAATCCTGGGTGATTTACTTTCTCACGGAGCTGACCAGTGAGATGCTTTCTTGGATATTGATTTCCTCAGCTTGCCGTGAGCAAATATATTATTCACTAACCCTCCGTTGGTCAAGAACCTGAGAGCAAGTAGCATTGGAGAGCTGCTTCATGCTTTAAAACCTGATGTTTAGAGAACTTTCTGGGATCACTGTAAAACTAGTGAAATCTGGAAAAAAGCCAGCTTTGCCTTTATGAAAACGGTATCTTTCCAGTCCAGTTACTTAATGTTTAGCCATCACTGACAGCTTCTTCCTTGCATTCTTCCCCTTTTCCCAATTTTTCTTTTCCTTTCTCTCTCTACTTTGTTCTTTCTATCCTTCTGTCCTTCCTTCCTTTTTTCTTTTCCTTCCTTCATTCCTTCCTTCCTTCCTTTCATCCTTCCCTCCCCACTTTTTGCCTTCAACTCTCAAATTCACTTAGGAAACATTTTTGGCTCTCATTCGTTGCCAGACCATGTGGTGACATATGGAGAGACAGGCTAATGTGGCGCCAGATACACTGGCTTCCAGTCAGACAAGCCAAGACCAGTTTTTGGTTCAATGTCAACTTGCTGCGTCACTATGACCAAGTCACTGGATGTCTACATATTTATTCACTTCATAAGCACACATTGATTATGAGTCCCTTGTGTATCTTGAGGTGTGCTAGATGTACCCGCCATGGTTTTTAAAAATACTTTGTATGGGAAGTCATCAGAGAGGGAGACAAACCATCGGAGACTCTTAACTCTAGGAAACAAACTGAGGATTCCTGGGGGGAGGTGGGAGGGGAGGGGATAACTGGGTGATGGGCGTTAAGGAGGGCACATGATGTGATGAGCACTGGGTGATATAGGCAACTGATGAATTACTGAACTCTACATTGAAACAAATGATGTACTATATGTTGGCTAATTGAATTTAAATTAAAAAAAATAGTCTGTAGAACAGGCAAACTGCTGCTCACTCTTGGGCTATTGTGGTGATCCCACCAAATGACACATGTACAATGGGGACCTCTTACCTGGCACGTTGTCGACACCTAATAAATATTAACTTCCTGGTATTTTAGTTTAGCTTCCTAGATGCCCAATACGTGTACATGAGACCCAGTTTTTGAAAGCATCTCATAGGCTATCCAGAAAAAGCAGATTTCTTAGGGGAAAAAAATATGCTATATTTCAGACATTCTAAGTCAGACATTTTCCCTATTTTCCCATATTTGAAACCAGAAAGCTTGTCAAAATTGCTGTTAGCCCGGTGGTGGTGGTGATGCCGTGGCTGCTGGGGTGGTCACCTTCGGGACAGAGCCAGGGCGGTCACATGCGGGGCAGAGCTGCGTGGACGATCTCCGCTCCAGGCCGTCCGGTGGGTTATTAATACTCACAGGTGAAATTTAAAATATCGTCAAGGAGATCATGTTATGATTCAGCAGTAAAATCAAAAGCCATTTGAGCGTACAAAAAAGGCACAAAAATAGAGAAGGGAAGCATCCCTTTGGTATTAGTGAAGCAAATAGTCTTTACTAGAGAAATAATTAAGTAATAATCAGATAATCAAATAATCTGCCACCATCAAAGCTTGCAGAAAGGTGTCACAGCTTGGAGGGCAATGTCACACACAAGGGTGAAGTATTCTTAGAAAGGCTGCACTCCCCTCATTAACAGTGCCCAGGATGGAAAGACACGGGCACCCTCTGATGCTGATAACAAAGAAAGGCTTTATGAACAAAACACTTGATCTCAGCCAAAAGGCCGAGAAGCGATTTTTATGAACAAAGCAAAACAAAGCAAAAACAAAGAGCAACAACAAAAAATCCTGGATTCAAATACCGACTCTGCCTCTCACTAACTGGAGTAAAAGTTTTCCTTTCGCTGGAACTCAGTCTGCTCTGTTGAAAGAGGAGCATTAACAACATGTACCCAACAGGGTTGCTATAAAAATAAATTTAATAGACACTACGAAATGAAATGAATTTTAGCTGCAAAGTATTATCAAAACATAGGCACTTTGCAGAGCTGATTGTTTAACTGTCTAGATTTTTTTGTTCTATTTCTTCCCCCTGAAACTGGCAGCTCCTCGAGGGCAGGGGCTGTTCAGCTTTGTGCCCCCCTCCCACCCCCCACCCCCGCTACGTCCCGGCAATGTGGGCTGTGACGTACACCTGCGCCGTTCAGTCACTAAGCACAGAGCACCTGTGCCTGATGCTTTGCTGCTGCTGCTGTCATTGCTATTTGTAAAATTCTGATGCTCACGGCATTCCTGAGGGTTTCATGAGCAAGTACAGAAAGTACATAAAGACTAACTTTATGCAAAGAAAGTGGACAGAGATGCCCAGTGGCTTTTCCACGTCCACATGGAACGTTAGAATTGAACGCCCCTGTGGCCCTGATACTCCCCACCTGGGCCCAGACCGCCTCGGTCATGAGGGTGCATCTGGGCAGAAACTAAAGTGCATTGGTACCTCCAGCTCTGGGAAGCCACGGGCTGCAAGGGGTGGGGGAGGAAGCTGGGCTTGAGCTGATCCTCTGGGGCTGGGCCTGTCCCTTGCTGTACCTTGCAGATGATTGCGGGGGACAACAATGTCAAGGAGACTGAGGGTTCCATGCGGCAGAACGAGCCTGTGGGTGTAAACATCTCTGAGGCTAAAGAGGCGGGGGGGGAGGGGGGAGAGAAGGTGCCAGAGAGCTCTGAGGGGCAGGAATGTAAAGATCAGGGTCAGTAGGTAGGGGCTGGAGGGGGGGGGGACATCGCTGATTTGCCCCCTGCCCGCCAGGGTGAGAGAGGGAGTGATGGAATGGGTAAGGAGTGGTAAGTAAACCCAAGACGACACAGGACAGGGACACCTTTGAACGTATCCATTGTACATTTAGGTGGAAAGAGTAAAAGAGGGGCCAAGTGTTTTGAATCCAAACAAATACATCTTTAAAATGTTTACTCTACATTTTTTATTTAAACTGTAAATAAATACAGGAAAAATATGCAAATCCTAAACGTCAGTTTGACAAATTGTCACAAGATCTGAAACGAAGATTACTAGCAGCCAGAAGCCCCTCCTGTCCCCTTCCCCATCACTGTTGTCTCAGGGTAACCACGGTTCTGACTTCTTGCATCACAGATGTAAATTCCTGCCTTAGCTCTATGGTATTGCCTCTGCATTTAGAAAAATAAAAACCGAAGGCGTAAGAGAGGCTGCTCTGCTTCATGTGGGAAGTGAGGCCGTGATCTCTGGCCTTGAACGGGCATCGCCTAGAACGGAAGGCAGACCCGGATCTGAATTACACACGTGCCATTTCCTGACTGCATGATTTGAGAAGTGTCATTTGTTTCCGCCCCAAACTCCAGTTTCCTCATTAGTAAAGTGGAGACAAGATGCTGAATCAGGAGTGTTGTTGTCAAGCTAAGTGAGGTAATATCTGACTCTATCCCCACTAGAGCCTGGTGTTCTGTAAGTATTGGCTGGTGGATATATGTGTGAATGAAAACGGAAAGAATACGTGACCTATTTGAACAGATGCAGACACTGGGTTTTGGAGCTCGATAGAGGAAGCTTCCCTAAGTCCCTGGTGGAAAATGGGATGTGACTGCAAGATCATCGAAAAGACAAGGCTGAGTGTTCACACTCTTTCTCAGCACTACCTGACTTGCTGGGTGATCTCTCATGTGTTACCTTTCTTCCCTGGGTCTCAGTTTCCTCTCCTATAATTGACGGATTTTCAATAAGTTTTTCCCACTACTAACTTAGCTTGAAAACATTGAATCTATAATTAGCTAACTTGGAAAGCCATAGAACTGAAATTAACACACTGAAATATATTTAGGGAGAGACACCAGGCTGTAGGAAGAATTCAAAATCTTATATAAGGTTGATAATTGTGCACATGTTAAATAAATAAGTAAACTATAGTAGACCAGATAGACTCACAAGGGCACCCATGTAGTAGATAGAAGAATATTCTGCATGATGCTAAGCTTGAACATCAAATGCTAACCAATAGCCTGGAGGCGTATAAAGAATGGCTCAATCTAAGGTGTAACCTATGCACACTTATGGACTGGAGGCCCCAGGAGGTGGTGCACTTCTTGGCTTCAGAAGCATTCAAAGAGATGCATGAGACATTCGGGTTGGTGAGGATGGCCCTCCCAGCCCTAAGATTCCAAGTTTAAGACCAGAAAGAGCTCAAATCAATGAAATGGCCACCAAATAGTCTATGAATTATTCCAAAAATCATCCAGAACACATTCTGATGTCATTGACATTTAAATGGGACATTAAAATGATTTTCTCATTTAGAACTTGAATTAGCATTCATAGGCTGAGGTTGTTAGAAGTTACCTTCCAAAAAAACTTTAGCCTAAAATTAAAAATAAATAATATTATAAAAAGATTCCTTATAATGCATATAAGATCAAGGACCCTTTATGGGGACTCAGAAGCTGAATTCTCTGCTCACTCTCGTGCCCTGAAATAGACTAACTTATTGCATTAATTGTAACACTATACTCTATAACAGGGCCAAACTATGAAAGAAATAGGATGGATTTAATGATTTATTATCTTGAAAGGGGAAAAAAAAAAACAAAACAGTTTTTTGGAAGAGAGGTTTTTTCCCCCTGTCAGTAAATTCTAAGATGGATTTGTCCCATGAGTCCTACAGACCTCAGCAGAAATCCCAGATCTCCTGACTTCTAGTATATTGCTCTGTGCACTACACCATTTTGTGGCTTTTCACTCTGCTTTTCACCTCCAAAGATTTCTTATAGCACTCCTTCAGCAGGTCATCACAGAATCTACCCTTCAGTTAGAGATCCATTCACTCATGCTCTAAAATAAAACCCCACAAATCCCCAAATATCTACTAGTGTTAGATGCTGTACATTCAAAAATGAATGAGCGGCATGGACCCTGTCTCCAAGTGTCCACAAGCTCAAGGAAAAAAACAGAAGCGCCTGTGTGCAGGAGTCATATAGATGCATAAATCAAGGCCAGCCCTAGAGAGGACCCACTGAAGGACTAGGACACACAAAAGGCCTTCCACTCCTTTTGTTTGAATCATATCCATCAGCTTTTTGAAGTGTGGACCGGAGCCCTGAAGGAAGGCATGGTCCATGCAAAGCTTGACAATGGAGAGGAATGAGTGAGAGGAATGAAGGGGTCTGGTCTCCTGGCCACCAGCCATGCCCCTATTCCCATCGAGCAGGAAGGCTGAGTGTTAAGAGATAAGGCAGCCAGGCCAACTGATGTGGGTTGCTCAGGGGTAAGACTGGCAGAGAGATTGTCTCTTAACCAAAGCTAAGGGATTGGAGAAAAATGGAGCAAGGCAGCTAAGCCAGAGAAGAGGATCCCCCCACACTCCCCACTCCCTGGTCCTGCTCCCCACAGCTCTACCCTCAAGGCCAAACCAAAAACCTGCAGCCAACACAGGAACAGCATGGTGGGGAAGGGGGGCACCAGAAGGTCCATCAGTATAGCAAAGGACAATGATAGGTCATCATGTACTTTCTCCATTGGCCTTCTGGAGCCATTAAAGATCCAAGATGAAAGCAAACAAATGGTAAGGGATAAAAGTAGATCAGATGAATTAATATTTGACTTGGTTTTAAATACAGGCTTGAATTCTACCTGACCTCATCTTGGCAGTAACATGTTAAATTTGTCATTTACCAACCTGGGCCTCAGTTTCCTTGTTGTAACACAAGAAACCATCCTATAAACTTCCGAGGATTAAATGAGATCTTAAGTGCGAAAACATTTGGTAAATGGTCAAGGACCCATTGGTATTCTTAATCCTATAATCAAACTCTTACACAGTGGGAGATTTTTAATCTTCATGACTTCAAGGAGTTTTGTGTTATCTTGTTTTGCCTTCCTTAATTAGAAATGTATCAATCTTGAAGTATCTCCCCCCACCCTGGCCCCCTTCAATTTTAGATTTCAAACCCCATTTTCCAGGCTGGAACCAGTGCAGGCAATGGAAAGAGTATGAACTTTGCAATTCTTCCGAAGTAACAATTTCTAATCCCAGCTCTGCCATTTGAAAGCTGTGTGACCTTGAATGAGTGGCTCAGGCTTTCTGTTTATTGGTCTATAAGATAGAAGTAAAAACACAGTATTCCCTATTTTAGGGTAAGAACACAGTACATTGATCAATTCTGAAAACTAGAGAATTGTTATTTCTCCAGTTGGATCCATATCAATGGCAAGTTGCTCTCAGAATAGACCAGAGATTTCTTTCGCCCCAGCTTCTATGAATATCAAGCACAACCCTTTAGTCTTTTGTAAGGGAAGCGAAACGCTGCCTTTTATAAAAGAGCTCCTCGGTGGCAGGCTGCCCAGCTCCCTGTCATCACTCCCTCTGCTTATGTGTAGCTCCAGACTTGTATTGATATCCGCACGCATATGTTGGCTCAGCTCCTCCTTTGCGGGCGATACATTGCTTCTGCCGAAGCTGCCAGTGCAATATTTTCAAAATAGACATCCATTTCTAGAAGAAAAGAGATCCAAATAAGAATTTTTATATATATATTTTACATTGAAAATCATTATAATCAGTGTCTTTCATGTCAGCACGATATTCGAGGCTGTCCGATAATCACTCTTGTCATGACGGCCCAGTGGTTAGAGGGAAGTGTTTGGGGGGAAAAGCCTGCGAATTGCTTGTATCTATACAAAGAATATGGACCAGGTCGACTGTGGGGCAGACTTTGAGTTTCTCAGTCTTACCATTTGTGTCAAATCGTGCGTTACATTGTGATTGTGCCACCTCAAAGTTCACATGGTGAAGGCTCAGCCTCAGTGCCTCGGGATGTGAACTTATTTGGAAATAGGGTTGTTGCAGATGTAATTAATTAAGTTAGGATGAGGTCATAGGGGTAGAGTGGGCCCTAATCCAATATGACTGTGTCCTTATAAAAAGGGGAAATTCTGACAAAGACACGTATATGGGGAGAGCACTGTGTGAAGATGAAGGCAGAGATCCTGGTGATGCTTCTATAAGCCGAGGACCACCAAGCATCGCCAGCAAACTAGCAGCAGCTCGAAAGGCACCACCACCACCAACGCCTTGACCTTGGACTTCTAGCCTCCAGACCTGTGAGAGAATAAACGTCTGCTGTCACTTTATTACAGCAACCCCAGCAAACTAATACGCTTTGTATGTGTCTGATATTTCTGAGACTTACGGATAATTAGAACTGGGAGGCACCTTTAGAAATAATAAAGTACAATCGCCTTATGATCCATAAGGAAGTACTATTTAGGAAGATCCTTCCATACCTAGAGGTGAGGGGTTGACTGGAAGCCTGGGTTCCTGGTGACCAGGAGCATGGTGGATGTTTGTTTTCCTGCACTAAACTCTTTGCTAAGAGATCAATGGGGGGAAACATTGAAGTTATTCAATATAAAAATTCCATCAACCTAGAAAGATCCAGACTTTCAAGGTCACCTCCTGCTCAGTTTGTTGAAACACCCTATATCCTATCCAGGTCTTCCGACTCCAGTTCAGACCCACTCTGGACGTGTGCCTGGCCCTGTGCCTGCCCTTCTTTGAGCCTTGAAGAGTCTGCTTTGCAGGGAATTAGAAGTTAGGCCTGGACTGCGCCATACCCAACTATTCATGCAACTCTTTCACCTTCTAGTCTTTGCTCAAACATCACTGTGTATCCTGTCCTATCCTGCCCTACTTCTTTCTAAATATCACTTATAATACTCCCTCATTATTATACTTATGCATACTTATTGTCTGCGTCTCCCTACTAAAATGTAAGCTCCAGAAAGTCAGGAATCTTCTTCTGATTTGTTCACTGATGTATCCCAAGTTCCTAGAGTAATAGTGTCTGACGCATATTGGGCTTCTAATATATTTTGTTGTTGTTGAAAGAATGCATAAATATCTTAAAAATGTCTTCATTTGAATACTTCCAATGATACCACGAAATTTATTGCTTTGCTGATTTGGAAGACAGACTCATAGCAGAGACCTCAGCAACTCAGGGGACCTCTTAACACCGGCAACCGTGGGTGGCGGTCTAGCTGCCTGGGTTATAGCCCAGAGCTGCAGCTCACTGAGAGAAGAGCCAAAAGGGGCCTGAAGGAAGCACTTGTGGAGAAAATTAAGCCTTAACATTTAGCTGGCAACAACCTTTCTTTCGTTATTTCCAAATGTATTCCACAGTTGTATTTTTTTAATATATTATATTTAGGCTATGGTGACCAAAAAAAAAAAAAAAAAAAAAATTAGACAAGCAGGTCTGAATCTCCTCTAGAGCTCCACAGTCACTAAGGTGGGAATGAGCCACATGTGGCTGTTTGAATTTCAATTAAAAGTGATTAAAGGTGAAAATCCACCTCCTCAGTCACTTCAGCCTCGTGGTCATTTCTTAATAGCCACATGTGGCCAGTGGTTGCCAGATCTGACAGAGTAGATGTAGAAATATTCCCATCACTGTAGGCAGAAGTGTGCCATATGTGTTTCTTAATGTCTGAGACTTTGGCATCATGAAATGAAAGTATCACAATGAACAACGAAAATGTTCACTCTTCCTTAGATCATGTGACACATTGGCCAGATTGATTTAGGCAAAGTCGCCTCTGCTAGGCTCCGTGCTCACTACTTTTCCCCTAACAACTCGCTGATTCTGGCCACAAACTTCATATGTTTTCACCAGGTTATCATATTGGTTGTTCAGATTCTGGGACTTTTCCATCCATAGTCAAGAAAAGCATTGTTGGAAAGGGCACCAAGATATTTAATGTTTTGGTGAGTTCAGGAAAATACACGTAGCTTAGAATGACTGAGCTGTGGGGTCCGTGGGGGGAGTGGAGGGTTCTTGTGCTCTCTATGGGAAGAAAATGACTCAACTGCAAACCCCTCGAGGTTGGGAGCTTTGGCTGTTACATATTTATATCCTTAACACCTAGCATAATATATTCTAGTCTATTCACATTTGTCTGTTGTTGTTCTTGTGGAATGAATGGATCAGGTAATCACCCAAGTCACGTATCAACCAGCTGACTAATGAAAGATGAACAAGGGCCAGCTTCATGGTCGGGATAGGAATGTTATTCTCTAGTAATAAATAGACTCCAAAATTCCAGGGGTTTCTGCTGCAGAATCTTGCTTTTAATTCAATTTTATATGTCTAAAAGAGGTCAGGGTGAAGGCTGATCTTCTGTGTCGTTGCTCAGGGACCCAGGCTGGTGCATGACTCCCCATATTTTAGCTACAATACCCTGAAAAAGTGGCCTGTAAGGTTGCCAAGGTAGAGAAAAGGAGAGATGGAGGAGTGCCCTGGCGCTTGGCTATCTCAGCCCAGGAATGACAGCAATCAGTTCCACTCGAAGGTCATTGGCAAGTGTGTGTCACATGATCCCATTCCCTGCAAGAGAGACTGGGCATGGAAGGATCACCTCATGTATTTGGTGAGCACTCACTGTCTACCACACCAGGTCACACAGGACCATGGCAAGAACGTTAAACTGTACCCGTTAGTGGTTTCCAAGCTATTATTTTTTAATCAACAGAATCCTTTCTTCAAATAAAGTACAATATATAAATAAGAAAAAATAGAGCTTTTCTGGTAGAAAGGAGGACACAGAGAGGAAGATCCATAAATCTGCCCACTCCACAAACCCTCATGTACCATCTCTGTACCTTACGTATTCCTTCAGGGAGTCTAGGGCTCCTCAAAGCAGGAAGTGATATGACGCCATCTTCTCTTTGGAAAGATGAAAGGGGCACAGCTGTGGAGGGAGGCAGGGAGAAGTGGCTTGGATAGAGGATATGTAGTGTGAGTGTCAAGGTGAGAGGCAGGGGCAGGTTCATAGTCTCCTAGAGTCATCAAACGAAAGACGGTGAGGGTCTTAACCATGTCTCCATAGAACTCCATATGTTTTCCCAATTTTTCCCAGCTCAAAATTCTACATCTATTTCTCATTTCACATTTATAGATGTTGACGTCATTCCAAGTAGCTTTCCAGTACTGATATAGGTCTTTGAGAATCAGCAAACTTTCTGTAGAGGGCCCAGAAGGCCATTTAGTTACTATTCCAACTACCCGACACTGCTGTTGTTAAGAAAAAGCCAAACTGAGGGTTGCAGAAGGGGAGGGGGGTGGGGGGATGGGGCAACTGGGTGATGGGCATTAAGGAGGGCGCATGTTGTGATGAGCACTGGGTGTTATACGCACTAATGAATCATTGAACACTACATCAAAAACTAATGATGTACTATATGTTGGCTAATGGAATTAAATAAATAAATATAAAAAAAAAAATTTCTTAAAAAAAAAGAAAGAAAAAGCCAAGAGGGGCAGCATGCAGAAGAATGGGCATGTGTGTTCCAACACAATTTTAATTACAAACATTGAAATGTGAATTTCATATAATTCAGACATTTCATGAAATATTATTCTCTTTTTGATTTGTTTTCAATCATTTAAAAATGTGAAAAACATTCTTAACTCACAGGCAATGTAAAAACAGGCTGTGGTCCAGATTTGGCTCATGAGGAACAGGATGTGGACCCCAGGACTTTTGAATACCGGGTGATTGTATCATTGTGGAAAAGGCTTATACTCACAAAGGTTATTCTCCTTTTTGAAGTGGCATACATTGTGATGAAATAAAAATGAAGGTGTGTGACTAATGTTTTAAACCTTTTTTCCTAGAACACTCAGAGACCCTGAAAAAAACAATGCTGGAAATCATTGTTGATTCAGTCAATGCTAGTATGTTTTAATTTTGTACCATCCCTAGGCACTGTAACAAACCCACACAATTAGAATAAACAAAGCAAAATAAAACAAGGCTGGAAGGCTCTAGTGTTCTTGGATTTCTTCTTGCCTCGTAAGAGAAGCCCAGAAATAAAGATACTCTCCCTCAGGCACCCTACCCCCCGCCCCCCCCCCCCCGCTGTGGAGACCACCAGTTAATTGTAAAAATTCCCAGAATCACTGAACTGAGAAAAAAGTTGGACTTCTTAAGGCCAAGAAAACAATTCTGTTCAATTTTTCCTTATCAGAAGTCATCCTATCCTGAAAGCACCCAAATGAATGAACACACCAACTAAAGCATCAGATGAAATTATTTGTTCTGAAAGTGATTTCTTCCCAGTTTTCAAAGTAAGACAGATTTCTTCTAGATAATTTGGGGAAAAAAATGACCTAATGGTATAATGATGAGGACCAAAGTCCCTCCACTTCTCAGAACCCAGAGATAGACTTTGTAAACCAGAGGCCATTTCCTTCACACAATGGGGGTCATGTGGAACTTATATATTTATAGCCTGGTTCTTTTTTCCACTCATCATTACACTCTGAACATTTTTCCATGTCATCAAAAAGCCCTTGGATTTGTCATTGTTGTTGTTGTTGCCCATAGAATTTCGCACAGATATGTGTTTATTTAATTTACTGATTTATCGAAAACTACCTTTCATGAGCAATCATGCAATCGGTCAACAAACATTTACTGCATGCCTCTTGGATGCTGGGGGCTGGCCTAGACACTGCGGGCAACATGAGGATACAGTTCTTGCCCTCATAGGGCGCCTTTGTGTGGAGGCCCTGCACTGGGTCCCGTGGTCCTGATGAGCGCGCTCGGGTTTCTGCTTCCTGCGAGCTCTCAGTGAGTGAGAGAGCAGGGCGGGTGGTCCAAGGAAAATCACACCACCATGGGATATAAGGAGGACACTCTGTCCTTTCCAAGAGGGAGGGGCACGTCCGGGGTGGTGGCAGGGGAGAGAGGGCATGGAGAACTTCTGTAGAACAAAATGACGTTGTTTTGGCAGATATTTTGGTACTAGTCTGAAGCACCTAGATACAGACTTATGCTGTGTTCAAGTGATGCCACTCTGCTCAAGAGAGTCTGCCCTGGTTAGTTAGTTAGAGAAGACTTGGCATTTAAGATGAACTTATGGGGCTCCTGGGTGGCTCAGTCCAACTCTTGACTTCAGCTCAGGTCATCATCTCAGGGTCGTAAGATCGAGCCCCACGTCAGGCTCTGCATTTAGCACAGAGTCTGCTTGAGATTGTCTTTCTCCTTCGCCCTCTGCCCCAACTCCCCTTCTCTCTCTCTCTAAAAAAAAAAAAAAAAAAAAAAAAGCTGAATGTAAACTCACCAGAGCAGGAAAGGCACAGGTTATCTTTCTAGATGACACAGGGAGCAGCATCGTCAAATGGACGGTATTTTTGGACCCAGATCCAATTCTTTAAATCCTGGCATCAGTGGGGATTATGGTATCCATGTGCCTTGTGATACAGTAAGCATTCTCTGTGGTCACTCATCTCAGCAAACCAGAACCCCCGCCCCCACCCCCACCCCAGGGAAGGTGCTGATTCTGCCTGGCACGGAAGAACTTCCTTCTAACTGAGTGCTGAATAAATTAGCCTTATCTTGCTCATGTGGAGCTCCATCTGTGAAATGGGGATAGAATGTCCGCTTTATTTTCACAAAGTAGTGAGGCAATCATATATAAGAAAGCATTGTAAGAAGAAATATAAAGTGTTAAAATACACATTTTAAGGTAAGGCTTCACATTGTTTCTGAAGAATGTTCTAAAATTTCCAAGACATTTTTACATGGGATAATTTTTATTATTTTTAACCACAGGAGCAAACATAAGCAGACTTTTTCTGGACACCTGTGTCTCTTCTAGAGAATGTGACCATCCGGTCTGCTGAAACACCTTCAGGGAAAAGGGTCTAAATCCAAACCCCAGACTGCCCTCCCTTAGGTGCCTTATTTACAACCCGTGCAGCACAATTTCTTCTTTTGCAAGATTCAACTCCTAGTGCTGCTGTGGGGAATCAAGGGGATACCAGGAGATGATATAAGTAAGACACTCTGCCTCACACCTGGCACAGATTAAACACTGAAGCGCTACTTTAGTATTATTGCTGCTGTTGTCTCACTATGTCACTTCTTAATGCAACCTGGGTATTCACTAACAGAGCATCCTGGTTTCATACAGTGCCGATCACCAGCCCAGGAGCTGTCCTTACCCACGTGACTGTTAATTCATGTCTCTTCCATCTTGTATTTTGCCAGCTAAGGTTTTTGATCTAAAAGCAATGAATCATGGATCACTACATCAAAAACCAATGATATATTGTATAGTGACTAACATAACATAATAAAATAAAATAAAATTTTTAAAAAAGCAGTTTCAAAACACTTATTTTGAAAGATGTGAATTTGTTGCAGCATGATTGATCCATAAGGGGATAATCTGAGCATAATGTATGTACTTGTATATGCATTATTTCATGTTCAGGAAACTGCACACAACTGATCTGAGCTCCATAGGAATATGCACAGCGCACACGTCTCATGCATCTATCAGCTACTGCAGATCACAGCATGTCTTATGACTACATCCATCCATGTCTGGTGCTAGAACTCTCTCTGATTTCAAATCATCCTCCATTCTCTACTTCATAAGAGCTCACAAGCTGCCCCCTTCCAGCCAGCAAACTCCAGGTCTTTCCCACGGAAAAGTGCAATATTTATTGTGGTATGTATGCATGTCTTCACTATCTAACATGAGTGCAACTCTGCAGCCATTTTTTAAAGATTTATTTATTTATTTTAGAGAGAGAGAGCGTGCAGAGAAAGAGGGAGAGACAGACTCTCAAGCAGACTCTGCATTGAGTGCAAAGACGCGGGGCTTGGTCCCACAACCCTGAGATCGTGACCTGAGCCAAAACCAAGAGTCAGATGCTTACCCAACTGAGCCACCCAGGTGCCCCTCTGCTGCCATTTTTATTAGGTACCTGTTTTTGTGAATGTGTGTCACTGAAGTTTTTGAGTGTTTACCACGCTTTTTGCCCTAGTCCTATGGTTTTTAATTGCATACCTCTGCCCAGTACTGTCATATATAGGAACACATATGTCACGATATAGCAGAATTCACTGTATAGGACTTCATGTTCTCTGTAACTTTTATCTTGCTGGACTTGTCTACAGAGATCAATTTTGCTTTTATTTTTTTTTTTAATAAAGTTTGATCAGGTGTTCCAAACAAGTGTTTTATTCTAATTTCACAGGTGGCTTCTCTGGGCTTTAGTGGGAGTGAAGCCTAGCTTAGCTTTTCATAAGTGAGTGGTGAAATGAGAATTAGAATTGCCTTGTGTCTCTTGTTCCAGGGGAAGCAGCATGTTGCTATGTAAACAGTATGGTCACTGGAGTGGAGTACAAGTAGCCTAGAAATCTTGCTCGACCAAATCCTTTCACATGAGTGCCTTCAGTAAACTCCTCAAATCTTTAGACCTCATTCCCCTCATGCATAAACATCAGGGAAACCAACACTTGCTTCTCAAAGTCACTCTGGAAATTAAGCCACAAAATATATGAGAAATGCCACCCCAGTGCCTTGGGAAGGGCAGACATATTTGTTCTCTTCTCTTTCCTTTGTATGATAATGCCCAATAAATGTTATCAAGCACATGCTTTGTTCCAGGAACAGTTCTAAGCACTTTTCATGTATTAAGTAATTTAATCTTTACAGCAACTGAATGCAGAGGATTACTTTATTATTGCTATTTTACAGGTGAGTAAACTGGTACAGAGAAAGGTTAGGTGCTTTGCCTAAGATCAAACAGCAGTGTGCTCAATACTCAAGTATTGAGGAACTCTCAGCTCCTAACCACCCTGCTCTGCTTTGTGGTGCTGGGACCTGGGCTCTGCAAAGCACTTCTCTATTTTGCCACCTGGATACCCACGAGTCTCCATGAGGCTGAAGGGACTTGCTCCTTCCTGTTTGCTTCTTGCATCACTCCCTGCCCACTGTTATTTCCCCATAAAAACTTGCTCCCCTTGAAAGCAATTCCTTCCTGTTGCAGCAACTGATTCTACCTCATAGTTTTTCTACCCCTTGCAGGACAAGCTCTATTGTGGATTCCCCCAAGGACACCAGCCAGCCCTCTTCTCAGATGTCTGTGGTTTAGCTCCAAGGGGCCCTGTGTTACGGTTCAACAACTTAGTCACCTAAAACTCTTCATCCCTTAACCCTAGGGGCTGTAGATGCATCCTGAATTTGCTAACTTTGCGACACCTTAGAGTCCACTTCTTACCTTTTCAATGACCTAGTTGACAACTTAATACCTCGTTAAGAATCGTTTGTATTAAATTCTCTCTGTCAGTCAAAGTGACTTGTGTGCTCTGCCTTCTGGCTGTACCCTGGCCAATGCATTTGGTAAGGGTGGGAGACAGAACTCTAAACCAGGCAACTGTGTGTGGGGGGCAGCCCCAGGCTATACTGCCTCTCAAATATTATATAATTATGGATTCTTACACAGCAGCCATTGTCTTACACATAAACCCAGTTATGACATAGTTGAACAATATTATACTATCAGCTCCAATGTTCTAGAGTCAGAAGAAGATAATTACTTCAATCGACCCTCCACGGGGCCTGATGTTTGGGAACCAGTGGGAACAGCTGTTAGTTTCTTCTTGTGATCCACTGACCATCAAAAAAAGAGAAGAAGAAGAAGAAAGAGCCCAGGAAGGTCAGTAGACAACAGATGTCCAGATTGACCCATTGGAAAGCTTTTTCTGGAATACTGCACTTCCACGTGGAGAAAGAGACATAGCATCCTCCCTGGGAGCTGCTAGTCCATAGCCTTCTAGAATGTCTGAACTAAATGAGACATCAGAAAGCATCTATTCCCACACTCCATTTTACAAGTGGATAAATTGAGGCCCAGAGACGAGAAAGTCTAAACCCATATCACACAGTGAACTAGTGTTGGAGTCTAGACTAGAGTACAATCTCCTGATACCTAATCTTTCCATGGAAAAAACAGATTTGGGAGTTTCCTGGGTAACTTTTAGGCTTTAGCACTTCTTCTAGAGATCATAGTCATGTCTCTGGAATATGATCTCTCTGGACCAGGGGTTCCTTGCTTCTCCCTGATTCCTGTCCCTGAAAGGCTAAGGAGATGGGAGAATAAAGGTCTCTTCTCCACTCTCATTCTGCTTGACCTTATTCTCGCTGCTTCCTTCTCTACCTCTCCTCCCTCAGGGCAGCAATGAGGGTGAAGTAAGTGAGGTGGGACAGGCAAATGAAGGGCCAGACCCTTGTCTTTATTTAACATTTTGATATTTTATTTGTCATGGACTTTTTGCATTAATTTTGTTCTTTTTAATAATGCATTAAAATATTATTTATCAGAATTGCTGAGATTTTTGGTGTTTCCTTAGAGTTTGTGCTTAAGGCCAGTGCCCTAGGCTCATCACACTCTTGTCCCATTCTTGATCTCCCACCCCACCCTCCCTACTGCATGCCCCAGAAAGGTCAGTTTGGGGGACTTTGTAATCACTTTCTAATGCAAGGCTCCCCTTCTGAAATACTAAATCCTTTCCTACTGATAGCTCAAATGGTGAGTAACACAAACAATGACTACCCAGGATCATTTGATAGAGATTAAAAAAAAAAAAAAAGACGAATCCCTAACTTTGATGGAAAGGATGCTGTGGTGATAGAATGGCATAGGCTTTGAAGTCAGAGGAACTAGGGATTGAATCCTGATAAGACCACTTAGCAGTTGTGTGCTCTCCATGGCCTGACATGATTGACAGCTTATGATCTGAAGGCACTGGATATACAGACCCGACCAAGGTGCATTCCCTGCTTTTAAGGCAACCACAGTCTAGATAAAGGAAATTCTTCATTTCTCTGGGCTTTCTTCTCTACAGCTGAAAGTGGCAATAGCATTATCTCTCTGGGAAGATTAAATGCAATTCTTACATGAAACTGCCTAGGACAGTGTGGCTGCCCAGTTAAAATTCGCCTCCACAAAAGCAAGTTCTTCACTAGAATATTGTTCACTAGAGTCCCCATCCCTGTGCACAGTTACGCTTCCACAAGTTAGACTCTTCCGTGCATAGCTATTCAAACTAATCTGGGAAGACCGAGAAGAAAATAATCATTGGGAACTTTCTGATGGAGTGCCTCAGGATTTAAGGAAAATACTGAGGAGGACACATTCCTCTCAGCCACACTCAATGCATTTGGATTTTCATCTAGCAGCTCTTGCTCTAAAGCCCTGGCACTTTGAGTGTGTATTATGATAGCAGAATCCTTGTCCTTACCCTCATCCCTCTACCTCTGAACTTAGTCAGCCTCCCTTAGTTCTATAATGGCATTGTGTGTACCTTTTCACAGAGGGATCCACAATTCTCTGAGGGCTATTCCACACACTGCTGGTGTTACAACTGAAATCTTTATCTGAAGACATTTTGGGAACAACATCTACCAACACAATGTGGTGGGAAGAATTCTAAAATAATCCCCAATGAGTCTGCCTTTGCATATTCTCCTGCTCTTGAATGCAGGTGAAACCTGTGACTTATGTCTAGTCAATAAACTATGACAAGGCAGTGGGATAGTCACTCCTGTGATTGTATTGTATTATATTATATTATATTATTATATTAATTATTTTATTTTATTTTATTTTGTTTTAATTATGAAGACTCCACCGTAGCAGACTGCAGTGAGAGGTTCTTCTGCTGACCTGGAGGAAGTAAGCCACCACATTATAAGAGAACCTGTAAGAGGACCATGTGGCATGGAGTTCTGGGTGGTCTCTAGGTGCTGAGAATGACCCCAACTGACAGCTACCAAGAAAGAACCTCAGTCCTATAATCGCAAGGAACTGAATTCCGTCAACTACATGAAAAAGATTCCAAGTTTTAGAGAGGAATGCGGGTCAGAAAATACCTTGATTTCTGCCTTGTGAGACCATGAGCAGAGGACCCAGCCGACTTTTGCCCAGACTAACCCCACAGAAACTGTGAGATACTAAATTCATAATGTTTTAAGCCCCTAAGTTTGTGGTAATTTGTTACACAGCAACAGGAGACTATTACACACAAGGTGTCTGAGAGGGCTGAGGTAGGGAGAATTAGTTCATAATCTTTGTGTTTTCTCAGTGGTCCCTCCTCTGCACATGAAGGCAATACACCCAGTCTGGTTTTGGAACTTCATTTATTTCTAAACCCAAAGTTTCATGTATAATTGAATCTTCTCACATTGCATGCTCTTCATTTCCTTCATTGGCATCGATTGCTTCAGACCAGTTTTGTCAAGAGACAAGGAGGGCATTTCTTCAAGTGTTTATGTAGCAGTTTTGATCAAGGGGATAAGCATAGAGTTCAACAGGGTCCAGAAATTTGATGGACTTTGAGGGAGCTGATTGATGTATAACTTTAATTGGGACCCCTGTGGAGTGAACTACAATAAACTTTCATCTGCAACTTTTGCAAACATCAGAGGCAAGGCTAATCAGTACATTCTCAAGACACATCATAAATAAATAATAGTTGTTTAGCTGAACAAACCATTCATGTATTTATCAATGGTACCCAGAGACCCTGCAGGGTGGTACCAGGGAAAGTACACGGATCCTTGCCTCTCACCATACACACCCCCTGCACATACCCTCTGTCCTATCCTACCTCACAGCACAGCAGGGCCACCCTTATTGGAGATTTGATTTTAGTCCCTTTTTATATCATAACAAACCACCCCCCAGAAATCCATGGTTTGAGCACCAATGATTTTCTTTCCTCATGATGCTATAGGTTGATTAAGTAGCTCTTCTGCTTCCCACAGTATCTACTATGTCTCTCAGTGGTTTTGCATTCAGTTGATGGCTGAGCTTGCCTAGGAGGTCCAAGAAGGCCTCTCACATATGTCTGGGCCTTGGAGCTGACTATCAGATAAGGCATCTGAGTTCTCCTCCATGTGGCCCCACTCCCCATGTAGCGCCTCATCCTTAAAGGTCTCTCTCTCTTTGTGGCCTTTCTCTCCAGCAGGATAACTTGGACATGCTTTGCATGGCAGTCAGATGGCAAGAAAGCAAAAAAGGCAACCTTCCATGCCTCTTCAGGGCAAGGCCTGGAAGTCCACAGGGACACTTCCACAACATTTATATTGGTTAAAACACGTCATCAGGCAGTCCAGATTCAAGATAAGCAGAAACCACTTCCACTTTTGAGAGGAGGAACAAGATGTGTGTCTGAGGAGAGGAGGAATTGTTGGTGACCATCTTTGGTGACCATCCAAGGTATAAGTCTGTGTGTCTATCCATGAGATGATACTTAGAGTTTACCTTTGTGTTTAGGTTTTCTATTGATAATGAAGTATTATGTTGAAATTGTTAAATAATTTAAAGTTATTTTTCACAAGTTATATAAATAATCTCAAACTCTTTCACTCATTTAGTCAATTACCAAAAAAAGAAAAAAAAGTCATTTCTTTGAGAAACAGAAGAAGCATTACAACATAGTAGAGCCGGTAAAGTTACTACCAGTGGGGGGAGGGGACACTAAGATGCGCCCTCTGTGTATACTCCACAGAACCCTACTGATGGGTCTCTATGGTGGTTTTCAGACTTGGAAGTCATAAGTTCCAGGGTATGCCCTCATCTCCTTAATTTTCCTCTCACATTCCATTTTCACTCTCTTACCTATAATGGTATGGCCAAGAAATAGATCTATGTCCTTGACTGAGAAAAACTCAAAATTTGGACTGATAGATTTTTTTTCTTCTACACAACTGCTGGAAGTTAAGTATTGTTATATAGAAACATCCTACAGTATTCATTCACTCATCAATATATTCATCTGTCAGATTAGGAAAATGACATGTAAAACTATGGCCCACCTAATATCACCCATCTACTGATGAGCAATGGTGTCTCCATCCTGAGCCTTCCGCCTTCAGGACCAGTTAGTGGACCCTGAGACACTCTAAGTGCACAGAGCTGGGATGGAGACAGTGAGTGAGACAGGCGTGCATCTGAATTCAAACCCCATGACTGAAATTCATCTTTTCTTAACACAGTTGCATAGCTTTAAAAAATTTTAATTTTAGTATGAGGACGATAATTCATACTTTACAACTTAGTTGTAAATCTTATTTTATTTTTAAGATTTATTTATTTATTTTAGAGAGAGAGAGAATGCGTGTGCACAAGTGTGTGCCAGCAGGAGGATGGGCAGATGGAGAGAAACCCAAGCAGACTCTGTGCTGAGTGTGGAGCCTGACACGGGGCTCGATCTCACGACCCTGAGATCATGACCTAAGGCGAAATCAAGAGCCGGATGCTGAACTGACTGAGCCACCCAGGCACCCCTTAGTTGTAAATTTTAAACCAAATAACATATGTAGACGACTAGAAATTGATGATAAAACTATCATTTACATCTCCCTGGTCAGCATAGTAATACCACATCTTTTTTTTTTTTTTTTTTTTAAAGATTTTTTTTTTTTTTTTTTATTTGACAGAGAGAGCACAAGCAGACGGAGAGAGAGGGAGAAGCAGGTTCCCTGTTGAGCAAGGAGCCTGATGTGGGACTCGATCCCAGGACCCTGGGATCATGACCTGGGCTGAAGGCAGCCGCTTAACCAACTGAGCCACCCAGGCGTCCCAGTAATACCACATCTTTGTGTCCTTGGGTAGTTCTCATCAGGAAGGACATGTTAGAATAACCTAAGAGCTAGATGTTTCCAGTAAAAGTAAGTGCTTTTTACTATATGCACACTTTTCTCACTCTTCAAGGAAGAAAATTTGTGTTTTAAGCTATTAACATGAGGTTATTCTGAGAAGGAGAATTCTCTCATCTATAAGTCCTTTACTTACCAGACATTAGTCCAATGCTTTAGAGCACACTGCAAACACTTCCCTTCTCTCTCTCTCATTTAAACTTGAACAACAATAATATAAGGCAAACCCCCAAAAGTATGTGGGACATTATTTCTCTTGTACAGATGAGGAAACTAAAACCCACCAGGGCCCTTCCCATATCAATTTTATCAGTCAGTCAACACCAAACCCAAGTGTCAAACCCAGCTCTTCTGACACCGAGACCCATGGATCCTGCTTTCTTTTTTAATGTTTAAAGGAATGCAATAATATGATAAGAGGAAGAAACCAGAGCATTCTTGAGCAGCTGTTGTGTGCCAGGAACTTTTCTACAGTCTTCTTAGGTAGCATTTTAAATGTAATCCAGATACAATGAGAAATAGGCATTATTAGTCTGATTTGACAGAAGAAGAAGCTGAAGCCTGAGAAGTAATAGGCCAAATGATACAACTCAACATTGGCAGATTTTAGAATTGGACCTAGAGAAGTTAAGCTGACAACCCATGTTGTTTTCATCACCCCTTATGATCCACATGAGAGAGGGGCAAAGAATGGGCTGTGAGTCAAAAGAATCTGCAAATAGCTCATTTTTATTCTGGTTTATCCTCAAACTTAAACTATGGTTGCTCAATATTAAGTGGCATGGCATGTCCTGCCCACCACCTTTGAGTTTGCTGTGAGAGCATTCTACCTGCAGCCAGAGACTGTTGGTAAGGTGTGTGCACGGGATCACGCATAGCTAGGAAGAAGTCATATTTTTAGCTTGGTTTTCTCTCTCTAGGGAACAATCGTCTGCAGTAGCATGACTTCACCGTGTTTGATTACTGACCTTGCTCACTTCTTTATGCACTGCCACCACTGGTTCCCATAGTATTAATGGGCTTAACCTTAAAAGAATCCTGTTGGTCATTTCCCCAGTCTTTTCTATTATTGACTCACTGAAATCCTCTATAAAAATATATATACTGTGCCTGGGGAAACCATGCACACTCTTTGAAATTCTTCAGGTAATTTGGAACCCACCTAGTCTAGAAGAAAATGGCCTTTACATAAAGTTAGAGAGGAGAAGTTAACCTCTTTTGTGTACATTACCCAAGAACTACAAAGGGTTAGACAGAGCTAGAGCCGGGGTCTCTGGGATCATCAGGACTGAGAGGGACTTCATGGTCCATGTTCTGGGTAGTGAGTGCCCCATTCCACATCCCCTAAGCTCAGCCCCTTCCCCACTGTATTGCAAGAAGAAGTTCTATTCCTGGCCTTGTGGGAGTGACTCTGAGGTGGTTGGGTGGGGCAAGAGAGGTTGTATAACATGCAATTAATATGTGTTAGTCTGCTTGTGCTGCCATAACGGAACACCACAGACTGGATGACTTAAACAAGAGGTATCTTCCAGTTCTGACAGCTGGAGGTCATGATCAAGGTGCCTGCAAATTTGATTCTTGGTGAGAGCTCTCTTTCTGACTTGCAGATGGCTACCTTCTCACTGCGTCCTGACATGGCCTTTTCTCAATGTCCTTTTAGAGAAAGCTCTGCTATCTCTTCCTCTTCCTACACACCAATCCAGTAAGATTAGGTCTCCATCCACCCTTACGACCTCATTTAACCTTAATTACCTCCCCGAAGGCCCTGTCTCCAAATATAGTCACACTGATGGCCAAGACTTCAACATATGACTTTGGGGGCATACAATTCAGTCCATAGCAATAAATAATAGCTATTATTATATATGGGGGCACTGATTATATGACAGGCATCATACTATGAATTTTTATATTATTTTATTCAACACTCATAAAGTCTTTCTTGCATATGTATAAATGAGTATGAGTTTAGAGCTTTATTTTAAAGGTAAGGAAAATGAAAAAAGAGGTTGAAAACTTACACCGATAATAAATAAGTGACAGATTCAGGCCTTCAACTCAAATGCATTTGTCTCCAAAAACATTCCATGTCATAGTTGTAATCTCTCTCTCTCTTTCTTTCATTCCTTCCTATCTTACAGCAGCAACAGGTATTTCCAACATGATATCCATCTCATAACAGGGCTAAATCAAAACTGTCAACATCGCCCTGTTTCTCAGATGTTTTACCATCTAACCAAAACATGGCTACTTGTTTTACCATCCTATCCATCCATCCTCATCCTTCTTCCGATTTGAAACTCATTTCAATACTGATACCAAGAGCTGGGGCAAAGGTGATGTGGTAATGAAAACTGTGAAATGAGTTTAAAGGAAGGGATGTTTTCCCCACATGCTTAAAAAAAAAGAAGCTAATTTCTGCATAAATTAAGGAATTCACCTTCTGTGACTGTGTGCCTATGTGTCTGGGTAAAGTGGGGGATGTAGCGAGAAAGGAAGGAAGACAGAGAGGGAGAGACATTGAAACTCAGCCAGGGCTTGCTAAAATGAGGCAAACTGCTGAATAAGGGCATTCATTTTTCTCTCTGCACTTCAAACAAACGGTAATTGTTGGTTTAGCTAACAAGTTGTGCTTAATTACAGGCCATTAGGCGCCGTTAATAAAGGAAACCAATTCCACAAGAATCTGAATTTCACTTCTTACATTTCATTCTTTAGAAAGAAGTCCTATTCAAAAAAAGATCCAAGTCTCTGCCTCCAATCCCGTGACAGGCTGAGGTCCCCATCCTTCCACAGCTTAGCTCAGCTGTCACCTTCTCTGTGCATTCTTCCCTCCACTTGTCTCCCCCCACTGCTGTCTTGAAGGACTGAAGCAATCCTCCCTGCCCTGGGCGTTCAAGGGGCAAGTTCTTACGATGACCTGCACCCAAAGGGTCTACATGCAGAGGAATGATACTTTAAAAAAATCCTACTTTCTAATGAAATAAGAAAAATAATTACTACTTTTTCAGTTTTTAAATCTATTAATGAATACACAACCTTCTATTTACTCCAACTAGTTGATTTAATCATCTCAACAATCTGCTAGTCTCCCACATTATTGCCTTTTGTGCTATGAATCCTCCCAATGCTATCCTAATCTCTATCCCCCCAACAATTAGGAGAGGAAAGAAAGAAGCCTGCTCATTCACCCGGCTTCTCCTGCTGGGGGCATTAGCACTGGAAGCTTGCTTCCTTTGAGAAATGGAAGGTCTCACTCTCAGTGAAAGGACGTCTGTGCATCTGTTCTTGAGAGGTTTCTCCATGCTCAGGCATTACTGACTGCACTCCCAAGTCAACCCAGCCACAAGTAAAAATCTCTCAGGCTGACCAAACACCAAACCAGTTCTCCAATTGGTGCAATGTGATTGCCCCACCTAACATTCTGGAATAGATACTGAAAATCTCTCAGCATCATAACAAGGTTAAGGCACATGATCAGTCTCTTATGCTTTGAGCACAGTGACCCTTCTAACACTCAAATGCACTATGTTCCTTAATCCTGTCTGGCTCTGCATTGCCACAGGAGAAAGTTGAACATGACACAAAGGGCCTCTCATGACTTGGACTTCTTCCACCTCAGCACACTCCTTTCTGGACCTCAGATTTCACCATCTGGGGAGGTGATAACACTTGTGTCAGGCAATCCGCTGAGTTTCCTGTTAGAGACGAAATTTCTACCCTAGGGAAGAACGGGACTCCATTTCCCTCACTGGCATTTCCATAGATATATGTTGGCTTAGCAGTGAAAGTTTATATACCATTACAGGGTACAAAACAAGCACAGAACATCAAAGAAATCTTTGAATTAATGGAGACTTCTCACATAGAAGAAGGGTAAACTAAATGGAAGAGCTTGGGAATTCTGGATACTTTACACAGCACTGTCAAGGTTGTCTTGGCTCTTCTGACCTCACCTTTCTTGCTCACAAACATGCTGGCTTTGAAGACAAGAATGAGAAATGACACCTGTTCTAATCACCTGTATGGCAGTGAAGCCTCTCAGATATCAGGAAATTAGTCTTAATAGGTTAAGGGGTATGTGGTGCTTGACCATTGTTACAACGGACAAAAGTCATTTTTAGTTTCCCAGGTAGCTCAATTGCTTCATATGTCCATGATAAATGTTAATTAAATGAATCAATATATATTATCAGACACCTTGACTAAACATCCTTAAGATTTCTAACTGTAATAATAATAATTTTGGCTCAATATTTAAAGATCACCTTACAGAATGTGTCATCTAATGTCCACAACACTGTGAGATTACCCATCCTTCTCGCCATCATCCCAGGACGTTGAAACCATACACCAGACACCGTCTTCACTTGGCGCTCACCACAGCCTCTGAAGGACATGCTAGCACTGTCTTGACCATTGGTTGAGGAAATAGCTTTAGAGAGATAAAGTAAATCACCCAAGGTCACAGAGTTGCCAGGTTGGTGTTTTAACTTGTGCTGTCTTATGGCAGAGGCTATATTCTTAATGCACTGGGGAAGGTTCAGCCTCAAGGGTAATTAAGTGACCTGCTCAAGGTCAAGAATTTCTATGGTAGGACCCCATGTCCAATTTGGGCATCCCAGTTCCAGATGTCTTCCGTACGTCACAGCAACACAGTGGAAACCTGTACATGTCCACTTGAATAGCTTTCTTATACCTGAGCCCTGACTGACATCGGCTCTGCCCATGTAAGTTCCAGTTAACATTGAACCAAACAGGCAAAGGAAAGATCTAAGTTGTCTTACTAACAATAGTTTTGGGCTGGATGGCCGATTATATCACAGTTCCCTTTGATGCAATGGAAATGGGCTCTGGCTCAATTTCTCTGATAGGACACTTGCCTTTGAAGCTCCTTTGTGCTGAATTTAATGAGCCTGATTGTCATCTTCCAGAAGAGAGTGCAGGTGAGCCTCTGCAGTCAGGGTGGATGGAATCACTCATCGATCGCGTCGTCACACTCATCAAACAGTCGGGAGAACCAGGGCAGGATGTGAAATCAATCTGACTGTCTATTTATAGATGAGGCAGTGCCTTTGTCATGGTGATCAGACCAGCTACATGCAAGGCAACATCGCACTAAATGACTTATACAAATTAAAAATCATGTCCTAATAGCACAGAAAAGGAAATTCTATGTTTTATTCAACATTATTGTATAAATGTGGACTTTTCTTTCTCCTGTTCTTTTCACCTTTATAATCCTCCTTCTATTTCTATTTATCTCCTTCTTTCTCCCTTCTCTGCACCCTCTCTCTCATCATTCTTCCCTCTTTTTCATTCAATAAGAGTTTGTTTAAGTTCCATTATGTGTCGGGCATTGTACAAAGTGCTGTGAAAAATTTAGAGAAGATACTCCATGACCGCAGCTTCAAGCCATTTCCAATGCCTCTGTGGGAGGAAGAGCACTCATAACTCAAAATCAAACACCCATTTTCTAATTGTTTCCAGCATTCATGTGTTTTTTCTATGATCCTGTAGTAGTCACTCATTGTTTCTATACTCCAACCCCCTCACCTGTAAAATAAAGCAACAGTGTCTATACCACATATATTTTGGGATGGCTTACATAAAAAGGAATAAGCTTGATGATGACAAAAAGCCTAGTTCGGTAACCTTCAACAACATAAACTGTCTGAGTCTCAATCTATGTAAAATGAGTATACTAGTAGCATGCATTTCATAAGATTGATGTGATGACTAAATGAGATTATATACATGAAATGCTTAACACAGGCAGGAGCTGGCTTAAGACCTAGCTCAATGAGAACTTGATAAGATTTGGTTAGTAACATAAGACATGGGAATGTATGTTATGAATGATAAGGTGCTATTTTCTTCCCTCCCACTGCTCCCCCCCCAACTCTTTTTTTCATTTTGGAGTCTTGTGTTGTAGTTCATCTCCTAAAAGGGTGCAATTCTGCTTCCACCTAGGATGAAGAAAGCTGCAAAAAATGTACCTCTGACAATGTAGCTGGTTTGATCACTTAAATCACTTTTCTTGAGCCCATTGAAGAGCTGATGTAACGAGCCAGCCATGTAGCCTGAATTCTAAACAGGGTCAATCTTTCCCAAGGGGGAACTCAATTTCTCTCACCTGTAGCAGAACACAAGCGTTATAAGTGGCTGCCATATAGGTGAGTACAAAGAAAAAGATTAGGATTTTGACAAATTATTAAAAAGCCAAGTGTGTTTCAACGTGTAGTTTCGGGATAACCGCCAGCCACAGACACAAGGGAAATTTGTACTCACATCTGACCTCCTTGCTCAGGCCCCAACCAGGTGTTCTCTAGAAAAACTGGGGGCTGTGTAAATTGAAGGGAGCCCCTCAGTTATGCAGACATGCAGGAGGCAACTGACAGTTATGAGGTACCACTCAGGAAACACCACCCACTTTCTTAGACTGGAATGCCTTAAGCCCCTAGGGGGAGGGGAGTGAAGTTCATCATGCCTGGGGTATATGCAATGACCTGTTGCAGCTGGGGAAGGATAGAAGAAAAAAAAAAAATCCTTTATTCCCATGGGAGAAGAAGTAAATCATTTTGAGCCCAGAATCCGATACCAATACGAAGTAGAAATGGACAGGGTGGGAGAGGGGCAGAAATACTGAGAAAGCTTCAGCCAAATGGTCTAAAACCTTGATTTTGACCTCCTAATCTCCAGATTTAGGAGAAAATAGATTTCTCTTGTTTAAGCCACCATCTTGTGGCTCAAGACAAAACTAAACTAAAATACATACCTCAGTCAGGGTCAGTAGAAGCATCCTAAGATAATAACCACATCTCACTTCCAGATTTTCCTTGAGAATTTGAATTTAAATGTACACTGTAAGTGTAAACATACTTGTAAGACTCAGTACATATCGCCTTACTGACTTGCACTAAGTTTCTACTAAATTATACATCTAACAGATACTATATGAGAATGTTCTCTTGTCATACAGGATACTCCTTTCCCCACCCTCTCCTCCTCCCCACCCTCTTCCTTCTCTCCCTCCCTTTCTCTCTTTCCTACCTTGATGAAATTTTTAAAAATTATATTATGTAACCCATGTCTTACGACCTTTTCCCCCTCAACCCATTGTTTTAGTCTCCTCAGATTGTTATTAAAAAAACACAACAGACCGGGTGGCTTAAACAACATACATTTATTTCTCACAGTCCTGAAGGATGGGAAGTCCAAGATCAGGGAACCAGCTGATTCACTTTCGGAGGTGGACTCTCTTCTGGGCTTACAGATGGCTGCCTTCTCTTCTTCACCCCACACAGTGGAAAGGATGAAATCTGCTTGCTCTCTTCCTCTTTTTATAAGGACATTAATGCCATTATGAAGGCCCCATCCTCATGACCTCATCTAAACCTAATCATCTCCCAAGTAAATATTTGGAAATCACTTAAAAGGCAGCGTGGCCATCTGGGAAGTCTTGTGTAAGTGCTTAATAACACCTACCTACCTACCTACCTACATACCTTAAGGTAAATCTAAGTCTGATTATCCATCAGAAAACAACTTGGCAGGCATGTAATTGATATCCCAGTTTTAAGGCATGGATGCACCCACATTTTCTTGAATTGCAAAGACAGCTTCAGCTCACTGCCTCATGGCATTTCATCAACAAAATCGAAATGCATTATTTGGAGTTGCCTGTGAATAAAAATAGCCCTATTCCTGATAAGGAGATTGTTTTTCCTCTTGCAGTCTATTGAGAACTATTTTCGCCTTCAGAGCTCAGTTTGGGAGCTTCCAGAATGTAAAAAGAAGTCAGGGAAGAAGGACTTCAGGAAAAGCTAAGCTTGTTATGACATGAATAATGCACAATATAAAGGAGTCTTCAGGTACTTAGTACCCACAGCCTTGGCGTGGCAGCTCTGCCATTTGTCTATAAATAACTGACAGGTCCAAAGACTAAGGGATTATTTTTAATGTTGCAAGTGATAAAAGCAAGGCCCTGAAGGATTCAGAGGAGAGAAATAGCCTTGTGGAATGTCAGAGGAAAGAGCTTGCAAGTGATAAAAAGAGTGAATAATTTAAGACTTTCCGGGGTTGAACGTGATCTTTGGAGGTTTATTGTGTCTCCCTAGGCCTTTGTTTTAAATCTAGTTTCTCCATTAAGTTCAGCCATTGCTCTATCTGGCCCAATCCACACCACCATCAGGACACTGAGGTCTCCCTCCCTATCACTAGATCAGTGTGACGAGTGGCTACACGTGAGGTACTTGTGGGAAACCTTGTTTTTATTTTGGTTGTTTTCATTGATGACCAAAGAGTAACATGTGCTAAGAGAATGTACAGGTGTTTTCAAAGTTCTGTTCACTTTAACTTTCCAGGAGTCTCATGTCTATTTATCTCTACTTGAACCCTCTTTATTTTGGGACATACCACCTCGGATGCTATCACGCCTAGATTCCTGAAGTGGGTTCGTTACTTGACCTACCTGCTCTCAAGCTCATACCCAACCAGTCCAGGCTGCCCTCCACTAAATGAGATGAAGCTTTCCACTGGGTCACTTCTGTTCCCTCCCCACAAAGCTCTGGCAGCTGCCACTGCCCACAGAAAACATCCCGTTGACTTCTAGCACTTCAACTGCCACGTATGTGCTGATGACTCTGGAATCTTTATTTCTTTGCTAAGGGTCCAAACCCACACATCAAATTGCATATAATAAACATACCCATTTTGGTTGTCCACAAGCTTCTCAAACTCAAAATTTCCAAAACTGGACTCCTTATACCCACTTCATTCCCATGAAAAATAGCTCCTTCTATTTCTTTGATTATAATCTATATAGTCACTCATCCAAAAACACATTGAGACCCACTCTCCTATACCACTCTCACTCACCAAATCTTAGCACACTGAACTCTGTGGATGTTACTTCTTAAATTCCTTTCAAATCTGGCCCCTCCTTAAGATCTCAAAGGGCATCCTCTCTGGGCCAAAAGCCTCCTCCTTTGTCTTACCAGCTCAAGGCCCCTGCTGTTAAAGTATTTCCCCCACTCTGAAAACTGTAGAAGGCAAAAAAACAAGCTGTTTTCATGTTGACTTCCACTAGAAATATGTAACTTCTGGTAGTATAGTTTTTAGCTAAGGTGGTTCCATTTCTGACATGGTGGGTAAGTTTCTAACAGATCAGCATATGTAGAAAAAAAAATACACAAAACAACTTCTAGAAGACTCTGAATAGAAATCAAAACCAGAAAGATTTTGGAGGGGGATTGACATTTTGAATAAGGGAATAATATAATTTAAGTTCCACATTTTTACAGGTCTTGCCAGAAGGTAATCATGTTGCACCATGGCATGGGATGGCTAAAGCTCCAATAGAAGCCTCACTCCCTTTCTACCCAGAGGAATGAAACACCAGAACCTAGGTAATCACATCTAAGGGTGAGGGGGAATCCTAGAAAAGAGAAAGAGAAGGGAAGCACCAGCTTCTGGGTGAAAATTCTTCAAGATTCTGGTTCACTCTTGGGGCAAACTCAAAGCAATCTCCTTAAAAGATCAAAGAAGTGAGTATGATTTCACCACACCCACGAGTGAGACAGGATTTCAGGTTGAGTTAGCCAAGTAAGTGTCAGCAAAACAAAGGCATCACATTCTTAAAAGGAATGTAATACATCCACAACTTCAGCAACAAACATTCACAATGCACAAGATGCAATCTAATATTGCCTGACATAGGAAGAAACAGGAAAATGAGACCATTTTCAAGGGAAGAAATAGTCACCAGAGACAAAATCTTAAGATTACACAAATGTTGGAATTAGCAGGCAAGCACTTTAAAGTGGCTGCTCTAAATCTGCTCAATGAGGTTAAAGAAAATAAGTCCATTTTAAATGAAAATATAGGATATCTCATCAAAAAAGTAAAAGATGCAAAATAGAACCGAAAGGAAATCTTAAAATTTAAAGATACAATATCTGAAATTAAAAAAAAACAAACAGAAAATATGGGATGGATTTAATAAAATTATGATTTGTGATCTCAGAGGATAGCCCAATGAACTTGAAGATAGACCAATAGGAATTATCCAATCTGATAGAACAAACAGGAGGAAGGAAGGAAGGAAGGAAGGAAGGAAGGAAGGAAGGAAGGAAGAAAGGAAGGAAGGAAAGAAGGAAGGAAGGAGAATGAGTGACCCTCAGGAACCTGTGGTATAATATCAAAAATTTAACCTATGTGTAATTGTAGTCCCAGCCCTAAAAAGTGAGAAGAGACAGATGGGGCAGAAGAATATTTAAAAAAAAAAATCATGGTCAACAATTCCCCAAATTTACTGCAAGATATAAACGCTCATATTCAAGAAGCTCAATAAATCACAAAGAGAAGAAATATGAAGAAGACCATGGCAAGCTATATCATAACCAAACTTTAGAACACCAAAGGTAGAGAATGCCTTTAAAGGAGCCAGAGAAGAACTACATATTACATAGTTTCTTATGAAGTTAAACTTACACTGACTACATGACCTTGTCATTCCACTCTTAGATACCTACCAAAGAGAAATATAAGAACTTATACATAAATATTAATATTAGCTTTATTAAAAATAGTAAAAAACTGGAAACAACCCTAATGCCCATCGACAGGTGATCAAATAAACAAAACGTGATACTTCCAAAGAATGGAATACTACTCATGGGATGCCTAGGTGGCTCAGTGGGTTAAGCGTCTGCCTTCGGCTCAGGTCATGATCCAAGGGAGCTGGGATCAAGTCCCGCTTCAGGCTCCCTGCTCAGTGGGAAGTCTGCTTCTCCCTCTGCCTGCTACTCCCGCTGCTTGTGCTCTCTCTCTCTCTGTCAAATAAATAAAATCTTTAAAAAAAAAAAAAAGTAATACTACTCAGTAATAAAACATGGATCTTGAAATAGTTGAGTAAAGGAATCTAGATACAAAAAGTACATTCTGGATGGTTTTATTACAGAAAATTGTTAAAATACAAGCTACCCTATAAGGGCAAAAAGTAGATTAGGGGTTTTCTGGATTTGGGAGACCAAAGGGTGTATAAAGAAGCTTTGGGGGTGGTGAGATATCCTGTCTCACTGTTTGCAATGATACCACATGCGTAACATCCTTCAGAACTCAAAGTGCACATACATTGGATGCACTATGTAAATTATATTTCAGTAAGTTATTAAAATATGCTACCTAAAGAAAAGACTAACTGAAGAAGAAATGTATACAAAGCCCTGTTGCTCTTCAGTATGTTTTGACATTGGTCAATCGGTTGTTGAAAAGTCTAAATCAGAGCAGGGATTATGGAGAACAGTATACCATCACGTTCAGTAATCTATGACTGTCTTCCAGTGGCTGCAAGTGATTCAAATAAGTCTTTAGCTTTACAATGTGAAGAGGTTTAAAAGTGAAAAAGAAATTGGGTTCTAACTGAACAGCTAAATGAATGATCCTATCAGTTACTAAAATATACTCTCCAGATTTTATAACCTTTTTTTGTCCTTAAAAATTAGTTCTTAGATGTATGGTGTATATTATCATTATTGGTATCTTAAAGCCAATAAATCATGGCATATATTACAGTGTTCTATCAAGAATCTGGCATATTACAGGTGTTTGATTACTTAAAGTTTTAAAAGTAAACTTTTGACATTTGGGAAAGGAGAAGTAAAACAGGCTTGCTTATTATACATCAGTCCACCAAAAAATATAATTCACCAGAAGCTTTATCCTAAATGGTCTGTCAAATCAATTTTACTCAACTGCATTCTATGGTAACGTATGGTCCATTTACCAAACAAGAACTAAATAGCCATGGAATTTGGAATAACCCATGTCCCTCTGAGAAATTTTCTTAGCCTGAAGCTTCAGGATTACTCACTTTAATCTTGCTATACTCTTGGTGCTGAGATGGATGGAAGTTTAAAATGTCGTTAAAGATGGCTTGAAACTGAAAATTGCCTTTCAAGTAGAGAAGGAGAGCTGAAAGGGGATTAAGATGATCCTGTTGCAGTGGTGAACAAAGCATGGCTTAATTACCCTTTACTGATTAACCTAAATCAATGGCAATCCTCTTCAGAGTTTCTAATTCATATGGAATAATCAACCTATTATATAAAAAATAAATTTGATATAATTTCATTTAAAAGCAGAGACTTAATGCTTTAATTAACAGTTAGTTTTTTTAGCTATTAAAATAGCTTGTAGACACACTGCTCACACCCATACTGGATGACAATTATCATTTCCCAATCAAGAAACAACCAGGGCTCCTTGGAAAAATTGCTATTTCCAGGTCTAAGCCAGAGAAAGTACAAGATAAGCTTAAGAAATCTTGGCATTCCAGGAAAAAAAAAAAAGGACGTTCTTGAAGTTTAATAAGGTCACAGCAAGATGACTGGGTAGCCAGCTCTAGGAAATGCCCACTGGCCAAATTTAGGGTATGTGAGGATAAAGAGAAAGAAAGAAGGAAACTAACTGATTTTAAAATTTTGCATAAGTAAAAAACTGTGAGTTTGTAGTTACATTCCAAAAAAGAAAAAAATAGAGAAAAGGAAACTTTCTTTTACAAAATAATGCCAGTTAACAAGTATATAAATAGTGATAGAATTTTATAAAAAATAAGTTTGCAACTCTCGCTATATAATAATTGATTCGAGCAAGAATGATCAATAAATGCAGAAAGCATTAGCTGATGTCTGCTTAAGAACAGGACCTTTGCATGGTGCCAAATATTACCTTACACACTGCTAAATAGTTACAAGAGGAAAATATACCTTAACAATGGAGAGATCTGATGATTGCCTCCTTAACAAATGATAGAATATAGTATTGGCAATATTGTACACCTGATTATACAGCCCTTTTGACGTGATACCTTAAGAAATACAGCATTGCCTATGTATTATTCACACCAAAACACGTTTAACCTGAATCTCAGCAAAATTTAGGTTTGGATTCTATTCTGAGACACCTAGAAGAAATAATCAAACAAACCCAGAATGTGGGAATTCTATGGGATAGCACTCTTGGACTCTCCCAGAAGTCAATGCCATGAAAAGAAAATATGAAGGAATTGTTCTCAGAACTGTTCAATAAAATGTAAAGCAATAATAAATTGTTCTTTGCTGTCCAGTATGGTAGCCATTAGCCACAAGTACCTATTGACCACTTGAAATGAGCTAAGGCTACAGAGGAACTCTATTGAACAGTGTAGTTCTAGCCTAAAAGAGTTTGAAATGTCATAAGAACCAAATGAAATGCCATACCCTGATTGGATTCTTAACTTAAAAAAAAAAAAAGCTATAGGGACACCTGGGTGGCTTTGGGTTAAGCATCTGCCTTTGGTTCAGATCGTGATCTTGGGGTCCTGGGATCAAGCCCCACATCAGATTCCCTGCTCAGTGGTAAGTCTGCTTCTCCATTTCTCTCTGCAACCCCCCCCCCCCCCAGTTCATGCTCTCTTTCTCTCTCTCTCTAATAAATAAATAAAAATCTCTTTAAAAAGCTACAAAATACATTTTGGTGCAATTGCTAGAATTTTAATAAAGACAAGATACTAGATGATACTGTGAAATTCTTGTTAATCTTTTTAGGGCTGCTAATAGCATCATGGTTATGAAAGGGATTGTCCTTGATACAGAGGAGAAGGAGGCTAAAATATGTAGGGTTTAAGTGAATGATGTCTATGTTTTCTTCAAACAATTCAGCAAAATGCAAGTGGGGCAAGGCAAGAAAGAGTGAGGGCAATGAGAAGAAAATATGGCAAAATGTTAACAAATGTTAAGGGTCAGGTATGCAGGTATTCATTATCATATGCTTCCAAATTTTCTATATTTTAAAATGTTTAGCAATGTCTGGAGAAAAACAGCTCACAAAGTCCTAATTTCCAGCTTTGCTGATCCTAGATGTTCAGAGACCTGAAGGTGGGCACTACTGGTCAATGTGAATCTGCCTACCTCGATGTAGATGGAGAAGAATCAGAAGCCAGTAAGAGAAGGAACTTGCTAGGGATTTCCTGTCAGTAGTAGGCTGAGAAGAGCCTGTCAGTCTGCCCCTGTTCCCCAGTGCCACTGTCTCTTTACTCTTCTCCACAGCATCATGCATTTTCCCAGCTCCCAAGAGCTGGTATAAAATAGTGGTTAGGAGCACAGACTTCCAAGTTAGACCTCCTCTCTTTGACACCAGCTTCATCAAGGAAGATGGTCTTATCAGTCTGCCCACCTGCAAAATGGTTATAATAACAACATTGACCTACTAGGTATTTTGGGGGGGATGATATGAAGATAAACTATGATAATTGGCTCAGTGACTGGGACATAGAATGGTATTATTTTTATCATTATTAACTGTGTCATCATTAGGTAAAATGCTTGGCACAGTGCCGACTTCTAAGTATTTAATAAATATTGATTAATGAGAACAATAATGCAGTATGTATGTAGGTATTCTTAACTGAACAGAACTTACTGGCTTTGGACATAAATAAACTGCTAAATTCAACTTGGATTATTAGATACGATAAGCTAAGATGGGTCTAGAGAATAATTCACCTTAAAATTTCAGCAGCATAGTACAATAAAAGTTAATCTCTTGAGATGTTGGTTACATTCACTTTCTTATTTGTACGCTGGTTACATGGATGTATTTAGTTCATAAGAAATCAGCAAGCTAAAAACTTATATTTTGTGGGTCAATAAAAATAAAATTATACAAAGCGGTAAATACTTCAGGCTTAAATTGTTTTATTTGTAAATTTGTTTATCATTCACACAAAATCCAATGTAATTAATGTAAGTCATGCAGTTTCCAGAACATAATGACTCAGAAATTGCAGTATTCATTAGACTTGATCATAGATTTTTTTTTTTTTTATTTTTAAAGATTCATTCATTTATTTATTTATTTGAGAGAGAGAACACAGGTAGGGGGGCGGCACAGGCAGAGGGAGAGGGAGAGAAAGTCTTAAACAGACTCCACGCTGAGCTCAGAGCCTGATGCGGGGCTCAATCTCATGACCCTGAGATCAGGACCTGAGCCAAAACCAGAAGTCAGGTGCTTAACTGACTGCACCACCCAGGCTCCCAATCGTAGATTTTCTAGTTGGAGTTGTGATCACTTGAAGTCAAGTGTGGCCATACCAGTCAGGTCCTCCAGAGAAACAGAACCAGGAGGAGATATACATGTGTGTGCATGTTTCATTCATATTGAAATTCAAGTCCATTTCTTGAAATAAATACGTATGAATTTATTACAATTTATTATTTATTTGTAGGAACTGGCTTACAGTACTGTGGAGGGAGGAAAGCCCAAAGTTTGCAGGGCAGAGCCGTAAACTGGAATTACCAGGGCAGGAACTGATGCTATAGCCTTGAGGCAGAATTTCTTCTTTTTCTGGGAAACTTCCATTTTGTTCTTTAGCCTTTTCACTGATATGAAGAGGCCCATCCAGATTACCAAGAATAGTCTCCTTGACTTAAAGTCAACTGATTGTAGATGTGGCCAACAAAATGCTTCACAGCAACACTTAGATTAGTGTCTCATTGAGTAACAGTACTATAGGGTAGCCATGGTGACACACAGGGTACTCGGCCAAGTGGAATTCCTTGTTAATGAAATGAGAGTGGCAGTCATGTTTACCACTTTTTGAAAGGCAGACCTGAAAAATTCACTGTTTTCTTCTGTGCTCAGAGAGGACAGCCATCAGCCTAGGTACCTGAGTAACCATGATGAGCAGAGCCCCTGCCAACACTCTGTTCAGGTGGAGTGAGTGACGAACCTGACACTTCAGGTCATGTGTTACAGCAGCATAACCTGTCCACCACCTCAACATGCAGCTTCCACCATCAACGGGGCGGAGGAAGGAAGACTAACTCACTGACTATATTTACCTTTGGACAAGAAATGACATCACTTTAGCTCTCAATCTATAAGTTAGAACTAGTCTTCTGATCCCACCTAATTATAATAGAGATGGGAAAAAATAGCCAGGGGAGCACAGGGGCACCCAGTAGTCAGTCAATGTTCCTATCTCATACTTCCTAAGTGTTAGAAGCTATCCAAAGAGATTAGAAGACATATGTAAAAGAATGTCGTATGGTAAATCTCCCAGAATGGAGTTAGCTCCATTTATTGGTCCTATAAATCAGAGGTTCTTAACCAGCATGAGCATGGCTTTTAGAACACCTGAAATTATAATTAAAATTTGTGAAGATATGACTACATGCATTTTTCATGGAATGATCATTATTTTCCATCAGATTTTCAGAAAGACGTTGGGCCCAAAATGTAAAGAATCAAGTGATTTTCTTACATGAAAAAAAAAAAAAAAAAATCACAGACTTCAGACAGTGATCTATCTGGTTTTCTATTTCCCAAGAGGAGTTAGGGCTTAAGACTAGGAACCTCTATCCAGCTCACGATAATTGCCAAATCCTCCCTGCATTTGCTCTGGAGTCTGTCTTGCCCAGATGTCTTCCCACTTGGACTGGTTGCCACTCTCTTTGTCTTCCCCTTCGTACCATCAGGTTTCATGACTTGAGCTCCCCAGGTTTCTCTTCCTACTTCTACATGGCCCTCTCCTTCTGCAGAGGTGTTAGCCTGGTTCTTGTGTAACAGCTCTCCTAATGGGAAAAACCTTTGTCAGCTAAGAGTTCAGTAATTCCCACATATTATTTTCTTCAATTTGATTTGATGTTTCTGAGGGCCTACACTACACAGAATCCAATTGCTAAGTTCTGTCAGGAGGTCATAGAGTTGGCTGACTTCTAAAAACCCATATATAGTTTTTTCAGTTAAATCTCCTGTGTCAATTCTAGCTACAATTTGTCAAATACTGAGCCTTGAATACCTTTCTTGGAGGCAATTGCAATTAAGAGAAATCACTTCTTATTAAACCGAGAAGGGTCTGTTCTTAGTTAAAGGCCATTATCCCTCATTCAAACTCCTTCTGGGAGTATTAAACAGTTACGTGGAGTAGTAGTTTGCCATTAACCTTGAAATCATGTGGATTATTTAACTCTTAATGAAATCATGCCGTATGGATACCCTTTTGATCTTTAAGTGAATTAATTTGATCTGTTTTCAACTCTCCCTCATCATTCTGGAAAACCTGGCAGAGAATCAGTATACATTATAGGTTTAGGCTCAGAAGGAATGAGAATTGCTATCTGATTTTCCAAGTTATTTCCCAGTTATGTTGATTCTCTGGCCATTTCTCTGTAGGCAAAAACAGTGAGTTTGTAGTCAAAGTACATCTCTTATTTGCTAAGGTACAAATACCCTCCCCAGGAAAGATAATCTCATTACTGTGTCTTAGTAAACCAAACTACATTACTCATGGCCACCAGCATTCCTTTAAGCTACTGAAATGGTATCTTAGTAAAAGGACCTCAGGCTGACCAGTATGTAATCTCATCTTTGAGCTTTACTGGTTGTTGGACCATGAGTTCATTAAAGCTCTTTTAAAAGTTTGATTATTTAGGGGTGCCTGGGTGCCTTAGTCGGTTAAGCTGCTGACTCTTGATTTCAGCTCAAGTCATGATTGCCGGGTCCTGGGATTGAGCCCTTCGTTGAGCTCTGCAATCAGCAGGGAGTCTGCTTGAGATTCTCTCTCCCTCTCCCACTCCCCCCTGCTCCTGCATGCTCTTTCTCTCTCAAATAAATAAATAAATCTTAAAAAAAAAAATGTTTGTTTATTTGTTTATGTAAAAAGCTATTTTAAAGTAATTTTGTTGCTGATTATGCCTGACAATTATATGAAAGCATCTAGGACATAGTAGTGACTTCCTAAATGTTCTGTGGGAACATTATGAGCCAGGCTCATGCTATGTCTCCCCAGTGGTCTATGGCAATCTCCTTATTTCAGAGCCTGCTCTTCTGTTCGTCCAGTTCAAGCTTACATTTGTCTTCATCCTATTTTTTTTTTCCCCTATCCTTATGGTTCTTACCAAGAAGTGTGATCTCTGCAAAGATATAGTATATACATTAGAAATATAGCTGAGGATTAGTTTTATGCTAAATGACCCAGCTTTGCCGTTCTCTAGCTGTGAGTCTTTTGCAAGTTACTTATTTCGTATAAATGCCCTTGGTTTTCTCATCTGCAAAATGGAAATAATAAGAACTTTGAGGTTTTTTAAATTTTTTATATTTTTATATAATATAAATTCCTAAATTAATATACTAAATACACTGAATAAAATAAACAGTCCTGACAAAAGGAACAAAAAAATAAAATTCTTATCTCCCTGTATATATATATATATATATATATATATATCTTGTAGAATATATAGGTCACTTGAAATCATGCCCATTAGGTGGTAATTGCTCTTTACATTAAGCTATTATTAGTGTTAGTTTAAGAATACATGAGTTACAGTGAGTACTCAACACATATTATTTATCATTACTATGACCCTTCTAACTAAAGAGAAGGGTTGAAAGAGGTAAAAGAAAATAAAGACCAACTAAGAAGATAATCAAGAGAAACACCCCTCAGCTATCAAAGAAGCAAACATCTGTGTGCTCAAAACTGTTACAGAGGTTTAGAAAATCCAGTAAAAACAGAAATAAAAACAATAAAAATCTAACTATACTTAAGTTTTTAACATAATGAAGCAGTGAAAGTAAACTAATTAGAATAAATGTTGACCACAGTACTCTGTTCATTTTTCATGTGATATTGTTTAGGGACAAAAAAATTGCCAAGAAATTTTAATCTTTACATAGTAGTTTTATTGTTACTATGAATATTGATATTAAAAATCAGAAAGTATCTATTTCTATTACAGATAAGACAGTAACTAAGCATGTTCATATTAGAACCCAGGGTTTTTACTCTAGGAAAAATGAAATAAAAATATAAAATAAAATAAATTAAGGAAAGCCCCATGTTGTAAAATTTGATTTGGAAATATCCGTATGAACTCATTATTTACATATCTAAGTATTTCCTAGCTTTTCTACCAGAAAGAACCTAGAATCAGTGATGCCACAAAAGCCCATGAGCTTACGTGGCACCCAGATATTAGTTTCCAAATGCCAGGGACTAAGACTTCCCTAAGAAATGGCCGATTCCAGAGCTGGGACGAAGAAAGGCCATGATACTTGTGCAACATCATATGCCAAAAGGCAATAAAGTGCTCAAAGCCTAGGGGGTGGTGCATAAAGGGCACAGGAGCGTGGCATGTGTATTTCAAAATTTTATAGAGAATGTTTCATCCTGTGTGCTTATAATCACTGCTTATGTCACCCTAAACAAACTCAGCTACTCTGATAAGCATACGGGCCACCTTGCCCAGGAAAGATATAATACATGGTGAGCGTGAGAACATTTGAGAATAATGATGTAACCCCGAATGACTTAACCCAAATGATGTAAGGCAGTGATGTAACTTTGAACAAATAGCATGTGAGGCGTATTGTAACTTCCAGGTCCTGTGCTAACTAGCAGAAAACTCAGCACTGCCACCCTACCCCACCCCTCCAGCCACATTCATTGAGAAACCCTTATACTCTACTTCTTGTGACTTTCCAGGAAACATTGTTCATCAGCAGGAAGAGGACGCCTTGTGGTGGGCAAGGCAGAGAGCAAGGCACTGAAAACTTAAGGGATTCGGGTCATAGATCCCTTTCCCACATTTTAATTTTGCTTAGCCACCTAACTTTTTGTGGAAATAATGCTTGAATTTGTAAATGCTTTAAAAAGTGGTTTGTCTGGTTTTTGCTCCTGCTTCTGCATTCTACAGCTCAGAGAACTAGGTTTTGTTGTGACCTGAGTAACCCTGAAATTGGAAACTCAAGTGGAACACAGGAGCCATGTTCAAGAGGTTCTTATTGGCTGAGTGTGTGATAATTTGAACATAAAAAGAGTAATTTCGAAAATGGATTATAACACATTGAATTAAAACCCCAAATCCGTGTGTCCATAGTGTTATGTAGAAAAGATGGGGAGTCAAGGCGGGGGGGATGGAAAGAAAGTCAGGTCATGAATGTAGAAGGGATAATGCTTAGGGAAGCCACTAGTTTCCAACCACCAGTATAATAATCGATCCAGGCAAGTATCATCAATTGATAGTAAAATCATGTGTGAAAAGTCAGGAGATACCACAGTTACATGGTCTCAAAGTTTCATCTCATGGATTACTTACTAAAAGGAAAATGCACCTCTAAAATGGAGCTACTAGGCAGTCAGCACTCTAGCTAAGTGACCAAATGTGGTATCATGAGTAACGGGACGGACTGGTGCAATGGTCCTCTTGTGTTGCAGTAAGAAGTGCACATCACCTGCCTAGTATTCCCAAATACTAGAGGAAATATTTCTTTAAAATCTAGAATGAGAGACATTCTATTTTTTTTAAATGGCCTAGACTCTAAAAATTTTTAACTCAAATTTAAAAGATGCAAAATGAGTCAAGAGACCTAACAATCAAATGCAATGTTCAGAACTTGATTAGATCTCAAATCTAGGGAAAAAAAAATAGCTCTTATAAAAGGTATTTGTAGGGCAAATGGAGGAGTTTTAATATGAATCGTGTCATGACAGAATTATAGAATTTTGGTCCATTTTCTCATGTGTGTTGGTCATGGTGTATCACTAGCAGGAAGCACCTGCTAAATTACTTAAGAAGGAGATATCATTACCTTCAAACAGTTCAGGGGGGAAAAATGACAAAATAAGCAAGACAAAATCTTCTCAATTCATGAAAATAAATGAAGAGCACATGGGTGTCCATCATTGCTCTGGTTGTTCAACTCCAACCTGCCTTTCTCTACTCTGTGATGCTGGGGTTGGGAGACCATGCTTTGCTGGAGCCAGCTGGCTTCCATTAGGCTCTAGTGCCAGGGAGATTAAAGGGAGAATGGGGGCTGCAAGAAGGAGAACGGATGCTTTTTCCTGTCGTCATCCCCCTACAATGCTTCTTCTCCAGAGAAATAGAGTGCACACAGGAGCTAAAGTCATAGCTACTGCATTCCTAGCATCAAGCCAAGCAATGAGGGCTCTCCTCTGAGAAAGAATGTAAGTAAATCCTATGCCATATGACAACATGGTCTCTGAATCACAGTCTATTTTCCTACAGAAAATTTTTCTTAGACATCCAAGGACCTCCAGATAAATAATTCAAGTCAAAAAGGAGTCTAGGCTATTTATTATACTCTAACCAAAATAGCTGGTCATTTTGCTGAAGGATTCTATCTTCAGCTGTTGGGGTCCCTATCACCAGGACCAACAGAATTCAGGTGATCTGGAAGATCTAGTGCAATTGTTGTTCATGGCCATGGTTTCCATAATTTCTTATAGTTCCTCATGATTTGAGGTCAAGAAAGCTTTTAGGATCCTATGTATGTGCAGAATCATCATGACATGCCCAGAAAAATTCCTTGCCTCCTAACTCACTCCAAGAATATCTGTGGTCTTTTACTTGAATCCCACCTAAGAAACACTAACTTCAGACTCCATTCACTTGACCAAGCTCTCCAGAGTGAGCTTTACCCGCATTTACATGGGTAATAGTCTAAGCTGTAGAATTTTCCTGTATCAAGTTAAATCGTAAGAAAGTGCATGAGTAAAGTTTTACTAATAATATGGAGCCTGAGTAAAAATCCAGACATCATAGCACAGCCCACCCAACTGGACCAGCTAACATGAGACATGGAACAGAGGCTCTACACCAAATACTGTCTCGGCCATACCGGTTCAGATCCCTCATAGGGAGGCTGAGAACTGAATTGTGTTTTGAGCCATCTCTATGTCACTGGGTATAGACAGGACTCTATCTGGACCTTATTTCACAAAGTAGATCTAATAATTTAAAACAAAAAAATTTTTTAAACAACGCTTTAGAGCACAAAGAAGCATTCTAGGTATTACTTTAGATCAATATTTCTTAAAATGTGTACAATGAAATTCCATGAGACATTTAAAAAAATCTCTTTAGGAGGAAGTTATAGCATCCAACATTTCCAAACACATGGAACACAGTATATCCTCACCTTAGCATCTTAAAGCGCTGGTGATCTGAAGAATACTCTTGAGGAAATATCTAAATTGAGTAAGCTTCATCAGGCAATGTGACAAAGTCTGTCTCATTGACGTTTACATACATTTGCCTGGGGTGGGGAGATGGGGTACATCCACAACCACACTTCTGCTGCCCTACAAGGAATACAGTCAAATGATGCTCCACACAGCACCTTACACTCACTTAGTTCAGAGTCAAGAATCCATGAGTTTCTACTGAATTGGATTAAAAGGATTTTAAGCTTAAAATTGCTCTGAGGGAAAGAAATACGAAATTACTTCTTGGGAAGTCATGATTTATACTTGGAAATGTTAAGGTAGAACTTAATCATGAAGATAATTCTAGTCTAAATGAAAAGAAAATCACATCCAGGAGAAATCTTCCTGACCATTATGAATCTCTATAAGACTAAAAGCAGGGAAGGTGACAGGATTCAGAGAGCATGGAAATTCTATCATTTCTGTTGCATCTTCCTGTGAACACCACCTGCATACTGAGTGAACATAGCTTTAGGATTCCTAAACCTCATTCCAGTTCAGTCATGTGAGTCCAGGCTAAACCGGATGGGAAGGTTGTAGAATTTCTGAATACAAATGGAATTTACTCTCTTCTGCTGAAGGATTTCTTCTCAGGCTGTATATATTTGGAGGATAAATTTTGATATTTTGGGAGAGAAACCTTTATACCAATATCTGTTCCCCTCTTATTACTTATCAAAGTCATTTCTGCTGGTGATATCATGGTTGTTGATGAGAGGGAAGAATAAAATAGCCACAAGATATTTTTCTCCAAACTTTTAATGAGTACCTAAGAAACATTAGGAAATATTCTACAGCTGTGGTGAACTAATGAAAAAGATAAAGCAAGTCCCTTATATAATAGAGCTCACACTCTAGTGGGGAAGACAAATACAAATACAAAGAGCTGGAATCTCTATTCAAGAAATATGTATCACATACTTACTATGGATCAAGAATTGTGCTCAGCAGGGGGGATAGGGATATGTGGAGACATAAGACAAGTCCTATTTCTGATAAATTACTTGGAGACAAAAGCAGCAAGTAATTTACCATATCACAGAGAAGTAAGTACTATAATGTAGTTACTAACTAACTCTGCCTAGAGAATTAGAAACAATTTTTTCTTAAGGGTGTTATTTTCTAGTCTTTGAAGTATGAGGATGAGTCCATATGGCAAAAAAGAAAAAGACATCAAGATGCTAATAATGGTCAGATTACACATTTTGGCAGTTTTAAAACATGGCCCCAAGAAACTTTGTCACTCCTTGCATTGAGTGGTCTGGCCCACGTACACCCTTGGACACCAATAAAGTATAATTGTTCTGATGCTGATGACTAGCAACACCTGGACACAAAAGGTGCAGCTTCCACCATGTTCACTGGATTGCTCCCACTAGAAAAACTGCATCACCATGGCTGAAGTACAAATACCACAAGTCTACCACACTGTGAGGGATCCAAACTACATGGGTAGGCAATGTTGGCAGACCCAGCCATGGACTCCTTCCCCACCCAGATGTCAGAAGCAAGTGAGTGTGTCTTTAGTTAACTCCAGTCCTCCAGCCTTCGAGTCATCCCCATTTTTCAAATTTTTCCAAATGATTTCCCTAGATGATTCTATCAATCTCATTCTGTCCCCACTGCTACTATATTGACTCTAGCCATCATTATTCCCTAGCAGAATGAATCCTCCCACGAACCAGGTTTCTCTCTGATTGCAGATATAACCTCTCTATTTTGCTCCTCATTCTGCAAGGAGAATGATATTTCTAAATTAGAAATATGATCAGCATTGCCTCAGCATGTGTGGATCTTCCCATCACCTCCAGGAGGCTCACGAGGACCTTCGTGCTATAGCCTCCTTAACTCTCGTGAGGTTCAGCCCTCAGGCTTCCTGCCTAGCCAGAAAGCCCACCTTTAATTTTCTTGAACACATCTTCCTCCTTCTCTCACTTCGGGGTCTTTTTCACAGGTTTGACCCTCTGTGGCACCCATCCCATATTTGCCTACTTGATGGTTCCTTACTCATCAGTTCTCAGCATCAATGTCACCTCATTTAGAAAGCTGTTGGTGCCCTTTTTTTTTTTTTTTTTTTTGCACCAATAGCCCCAAGTCTCACTCCTATTCTAGAAGATAGGCTGAATTTTCACTGTCTATAAATTGTCTGACTTTTCCACTGTACTGTAAGCTCCGGGAAGATCAGGTCTTTGCCTAGCTTACCACCTGTTTAGCTGGAGGAGGAAAAGACACAGAGGTAAATAACACATCTTACCTGAACCTAAGCTGACAACTTTCCTCCAGCGGAAAGTGGGACAGGAAGAAATTTAAAAATTGATAAGATTTAGATAAAGAAGTAATTTCTGTCTAGGGAATCAGGGACAGCATGTTAACACATAGTCACATTTAAACTGGGCCTTGATAAATAATACCACTTGGAAAAAAAAAATCAAGCCAAAAGAGAATATTCTATATTTTACCCCCTCCTCAACATCTGGTAATTTTGCATGGAAGTCTATAGGAATATAATCCATTTGTACCTAGCCGAAATTTCTCTTTTACCACCTTCACTTGCCTTCAAAAATGAAATTATTCTTGAACATTTTGAAAACTATCTGTAGGTGTTTATGAATGAAGGTGTTTACTGATTTGTAGGTGCTTACAAATGAGTATTTGTTTTTGAGATCTTGGCCTTTTCTTTTTCAGGATTGCCTAATGATATTGATATGCCACAGAACTGTACCTGGCCAGAGTCACTAGGGCCTACTCTGCTCAGATTCTAGGAGGTGCAATAATTTTCAGGAAATGCTGAAGATCATCCCCATCATGGCAACAGAAATCTCAACCAGTAATTCACAGAGTTTAAATAACCCCTCAAAGAAAAAAAGGCTACAGGTATAATTTTGGATTTTAGCTAATTAGAGCCAGGGTGAACATATCTGAAAAGGTTAGGAGCCTTTCATGGTAGCATTTCATAATTATAGAATATCCCTGCCCCTAGGCAGTCATGCATTCTATTGTGGTTTGCATTTTGCAGGGTCTCCTGTCACCCACTTACTTGTATAATTTCAGAAAAGTTTCTTTTATCCCTCAGCATCTTGTGGAACAGCCTCTTGAGGACAGTTCTGAATGAAGTGCCTATTTCAGAATCAATGGTGTTCCTGAAGGTGTTGTCCATTCTAGATATCCTTATTACTTGTTTTAGCTTAAGCAGCGACCACAGCCATATACTACCATTGGGTTTAAAATCAAGAGTCATGACAGAGAATTAAAGAAGCTCATGTAATAAAATATGAGGTTTTTTTTTTTTGGTACATCCATCTATTTATCCATTTGCTCACTCATTTATTGAAAAAATATTTATTAAACTTCAAATATGTATTATCAGGCAAATAATAGTACTTACCCTCACAGGGTAAGATTTAAAGAGACTATTTGCCAAGCCCTCAGAGTGATGCCTGCTTCATGACAAATAAGTAAGTGCTGAATATTAGTTTGATCATAGTTTGTGTCCTATACATTTTTTGTGAAATGAATAAATGATCAAAGAGCTAAGTGTTGACATCAATCAAGAAGGGACTAGAATAATTTGGACAATTGAATAGAAGGAAAACACATTTTGCACAGGTTCTCATGAGCAGGGCTGATGAGATGCATTCTGTTGGAAATAAGAGCTGGAAAAAGAACAGTGTGAGAAGGTGCTTTCTGACACTCTGGACTGTGAGGCATTTGAAATAGGTTCCCCGGCGGGGTGATAAATATCATGTCCAGGGTAGGTGGGGGCTCATGTCTACACTGGATTACTCACTGTGAAGGTGTGGAGCAGGGTGAGCAAGGGGTCCCTTTGAGGTCCTTTCCAAACTGAGATTTTAAAATTCTAAGGAATCCCTGAGGATCTCAAGGATATTCGATTTATCTCAATTAGTGGACAGATTAAGCTTCAACTTGTTAAGTAAAATGGCACAAAGTAGCTCTAAAGTGGGGTTAAATATGGTTGAATTCCACTGAAAACAATCAGAACCATAGAATATTTTCTCTTCATTTTTCCTTATGCCACAGAATTAGCTAAGGAGCAATCCCGGGGGACATTTTTTCTAACCTGAGTTCTTGAGGACATTATTTCATGAGTCCAAGTGGGGCTTCTGTAGATCATACTTAGGAACACGTGCCTTCTGGTCAGAAAGTCCTGGCTCCTAGTTCTACCTGTATTGTTGCTCAGGAAACTTGAGCAAGTTACTTGTGCTTTTTGTGCCCCAGTTCCTTCCTCTTTGAGGTGAAGATATTATTTTGATTACTACATTATTCAAAGAGTATTCAGAGAACCAGGAGATGAGGATTGTAGCTCAGCTTGGCCACTAACTGGCTGAGTGATCTTCGATGAGCCACGTTGCCTTTGGGGGGACCATCTGGAATGGCTAGACAATAGACTTACTAACATAGGAACTGCTTGCTTTGCAAATGACAAGAATCAGAAATAAGTGATATTTTTAAAACTATATATACAGTTAACAAGGAGTGTTTGTTTTAAATACATACATATACCTATACAGTTGTATTTTATGTATTTATGTATCTGTAAATAGCAGATAATATAAAATCTTTGCCAGTTTTATTGTCAGTTGAAGTGGGATCAAAGGCTCCTGCAGTCTTCCTTTTCTCCCACCCTCTTCAACAGTATCTTTCCCATTCTTGTTTGTGTCTCCGGCTGCTGTAACAGATTACTACAAATGCAGTGCCTTGAAACAACAGACATTTATTCTCTGTCAGCTTTTTGTCTACAAAAGAAAAACCAAGGTGTCAAGAGGATTGGTTGCTTCTTGGGGGCTCAGAAGTGGAATCTGCTCTGGGCCTCTCTCCTGGCTTTGGTTCAGAGCTGTCAATCCTGGAGTTCCTTGGTCTGTGACAGTGTCACACCAGTCTCTGCCCCCATCACCACTGGTGGTTTTCTCTGTGTGTCTGTGTGTCTCTCTTTTCCCTTCTTATAAGGACAGGAAGCATTGGATGAAGCCCCACTTGAATCCAGTATGACCTCCTCTCAGTGAAGACCGTATTTATGCAAAGACCCTATTTCCAAAGAAGGTCACATTCTAAGATCCCAAGTGGACATGAATTTGGAGGGAACCCTCTTCAACCCAGTATACCATCCATAGTCCCCAAATTCTGTCGCACAGAGAATAACAAGGAAAGAGACTCCTGATCTTAGGTTGTCTTATAAAATATATGATGCATTACGATGATTTCTGTTTTGCGCTCTATATTCTACAGCTTATTACTCTGGTGACGCTTTGTCTTCAGTGAAGCAGATGCACTGAGGATTCAGCAACGAGAAGTGCATCCTAAAAGGAAAATACATCTCTGACAATGTACATGAGGCAGGTGGGAGGAGAAGCTCAGGTGTTTGCCTGCATCTGGACCTGTCTCCCACCCTGCCTATATTACACTGGTCTGTGCCAATCTGCCACTGTGCAGAACGTGGACCCCAAATGATGATGAGGAGGAGGTTTATAAGTTAAATTGTCAGGTTTCACCAAATTCGGTGTGATTAGGTTGGGTATGTTGTTCTTATCTTAGCCATGCTGTAGAGAATTTAGATTGCTGATGTGTTCACCCGTCAGCCAGGGCAGAGCTGAGGCCAGATCAGCTGCAGCCATGGTAATTACCAATAATTCCCAGGGCAAAGGGGAATGTTCTGAGGAAGAGCTGTAGTCTGAAGGTCTAGCTACTTCTACTTCTAAACAACTTTTCCTCCACTAAAAACCTTGAAATCCATGAATGTGACTTATTAATGAAGGCTATAATTTTCACATAAACCACACACTCTGTAAGTTAATGTTTGCTTAATTTAATTGGAATAAAATTGGTCCTATGAGCAATGTTATGTCATTGACAAAGTCACTCACACTCTCTATATTTCAGCTGCCCAAAATACAAAACAAATACTATTATCTGCTCTTTCCCAGCAGGAATGAATTCAACAAAGGCTTTAAAATCAACTCTGGATTTTTCAAAGGGAGGGTAAGTGCCTCTTCGTTACTTGATTAGGCATCATGTTTGAAAATCATGCAAACCGACAGTAGATATCCCTTGCTTTCTCATCTACAAAATGAAGAGCAAATGATACTCAGTCTATCACAGGGGTTCTCTGGAGGTCTGGATAATAATTTCTAGTAAAAATTAATGAGAAGTTTTGAAATGAGAACCACTGATATTCAGATTTGCAAATGTTGAAGTAAGCCTTTCCCTTTACTTTCTGCTAAAGCAATTGACATTTTTCCCTGAGTGGCCAGTCTAGCAGAAATCACAATCATCTGAGGACCTCTATACAAGGTTATTCTTGGTTAAAACTCAGTAAAAAGGTGACTCCAAAAGCACCTTTAGAGGCTTCTTATGGTAGAAAATATGACTTTCCTTTAATGTATATTTAAGTTAAAATAGAAGAAAAAAGTAAGGTCCATTACATTTAGAGATTTTTATTTAAAGTATCTTCATCAAAGAATTGAAGCTGGGGAAATGTATTGAGACCATATACTTTAGCATTATTCAGGAAAAATAATGCAGTGTGTACAAAAGTCTTTCTACCCTATGGGGTAACGACACTAAACTTAGTTGCAGAGTATAATATAAAGAATAAATACTACAGATAAAGGGCTGGTATCCAAGGTCTATAAAGAACTTCTCAAACTCAACACCCAAAAAACAAATAACCAAGTCAAAAAATGGGCAGAAGACATGAAAAGACACTTCTCTGAAGAAGACATACAAAAAATGAAAAAATGAAAACACATGAAAAAATGTTCATCATCATTAGCCATCAGGGAAATTCAAATCAAAACCACATTGAGATACCACCTTACAC